>NC_142118.1:28495000-28812500 GCF_056152115.1 Neolamprologus brichardi
TATATAGACATATACATATATATATATAGACATATACATATATATATATATATATATAGAGAAGGGGTGACTGGGCTAATTGTACCCATTCTTTTACTAGTTAGTCCTAACTGAAAGCTGACTGCTGCTGATCTCACACTACAGTGGGCGTTGTAAACCAATCCTAGCTGACTGAGGGAATCCCCGTGTATTCTTGGTGAGAGAAAAAAAAGTAGTAGTAGTAGTAGTAGTTTTAATCAAAAAGCAGCAGAGCACACAGCATAAAGCTGCAAAACAACTGAAACAGTTCAGACAGCAGCAGCTCACAGGAAACAGAATCAAACAACAGGACAGAGAAAACTGGAGTCACAGAGGTTGAGGGAATGTAAAGACAATAATAACTACTTGATGATAACATTTTTTATTTGTTAATACGAGAGCTTCACTTTATATGAAACTATGAAAAAAATAAGAGTCACAGAAAAAGCAGCAGCAGAAAAAGTAAAGTGGGGAGAGCCGTGCTGGAAAAACAAGCGGAAAGACAGAAAGTAGGTCACGAGCTACAAAGCTGTGAGGAGGTCATGCCAGGACACCTGCCTCAGTTTTCATCACCCTCCACAGGTTAAGGGTGATGCGGCCGATGATGTTGATCTCTGTCATGGTGTCGGCTCCGTACTCATCCCTCTCTGCAGCAAAGCGGTTCTCTTTGGAGTCACCTGAGGACACGCACAGAGCCAGACAGGCAGCCGATTACAGAGGAAGGAAGCCGCCAGAGGCTCTCCCTTCAGCTCGAGTACACACACACACACACTCACACTCAAAGGGAATCACACATTCACACACTTATACAGGCAAACACATACACATACATGCTGTATCAAGACTCACAGTCACAGGCACACCACCGTGGGGCTACACGTTTGCGCTTATATTATCTACAATGTGTACCTACATTATGCACCAGATCCAGCACACACACCATGTCCTGGCTTTTATTAGCCAAACTCACACTGTCAGATCCAATAACAGGCATGCACAGTAAAGTACTGCGCGTGTTTAATATGTGGCTCCACATTTAGTGCCAGCTTCTAATTGTGGATCGACCCTGATGAGTCACAAGCACATTTTAAGAGGGAATTTCACACCTAGTGAGACAGGAAGATGGGAAGATGTATTCGCCCCCTTTGTCACTTTAGTTTTTTCCATATTTGTCACGTTCCGGACTGTCTAACATTAAAATCTGACAAAGACAACCCGACTAAATCCAAAATGCAGTTTTTAAATGATAGTGTCATGCATTAATGGAAAATGTTCTCGAAGCCTACCTGCCCCCATGCCAAAAAGCAACTTTTAATTCAGCCTCATTTGAGGGTTTTGGAAAATGAATGGCCTGTTTAAAGCCACGGCAAAGCATCTGAATTTGAATAGAAATCTGAACTGTGACTATGCCATGCCAAAACTTTCACTTCACGTTTTTCTTCAAAGGCATTTCAGATCATTCTCCTCATATGTAACATCACTTGAGCTTCGTGCAATGAACTGATGGTTGGACATTCTCCTTTAGGGTATTCTGTTGAGAGCAGAGCTCAAGGTTCCATCGATTACAGGAAGTCTCAGCAAAGCAGCTCAAGACCATCACACTACCACCACCGTGTTTAACTGATGACATGATGTTCTCGTAACAGCCACTCCAGATGTAACAGGACTCAATAAGTTCAACTCTTCTTCCTTCAATCCACAGAATATTTTGCAGAGAATTTTGGAATCATTGAGATGTTTTTTTGCAAAATGAGACTAGCGTTTATGTTCTTTTTGGTCAGCAGATGGATCTCTCCCTTTATTATTGAATCATGAACGCTAAACTGACAGTTTTTGAGGCAAGTGACTCTCACCGTCGTGTCCCATGGACACCGCCTCTCACTGGAGTCAAAAGCCTCAGAAGTGTCTTTGCTTACTCTCTTCATAGGTGGTGCACATTTGTCTGCCCACATGGAGGGGGCAGACCTTTCAGCAGAAGTGACCATAACTGTGCACTACTGTGCAACCCTGGCTAACCACCTGTACTGAATTATCTGATCTAGCTCCCTATGACTTCATCCACTTCTTTAAAAAAAAAGTAATCAAATTGAAGAAAGAAACATCTTTGGCCAAAAGTATGGATCAGAGCTGCATGAGAAGACAATCTTAAATTACAATCAGGTATGGTTTTTGATTTTATTCACCTACTGTCAGACTCACTTCTTCAGTGTGCCTGAGGGTGTAGACGTTAAGTCGTCACTGTTTGTGTCTAAATCAAACATGCAGAGCTACCTGCTGTGGTTTTTGGGCAAGGGAGCGGCTAAAAGTAGCTTCCTCTCAAAACCCCCAAATCTTTACTTCTACTTGTGCATCCCCTGAACTACCGTACTGGGTACCACAGCAGGGACTACTTTCAGTGGCTCCTGGCTGTACCTGGCACTCGTGACAGCTGCTGGCACAGATCCACTCCAAGTGCTGAGGACCGCTGAAGGAGGTAGCCCCAAGAATGCAACTGCACCTCGTAGCCCACCAAGATGTCCGGGTCAAATCTGACAGAACAGACCGTGTTAGCAGACGGAGGTCATTTCTCAAAACAAATCCCACCCCCACCCCTGTAGGAGGTGTAAAATCTACAATGAAGCCAAATTCATTGCACTACAGTTGCAGCAACTCTGCCCTTGGTTCCCTTTCATAAAACAGTTGCACACACCTCCTCATGATGGTGACCAACACGTCAAACAGCATCTTCTCATCAGCAGCATATGTCACTTGCAGCCCAGAAACACCTGATCTGACCAGCAACGGCGCTCTTCCTCTGGATCCTGCGGGAGCGATTAGAAACAGAAAAAAATCAGCCAATTATCTAGTGGCTTTAAAACTAGTGATCGAACCTTATGTTCTCGGAGGAAAACACCGCTTGCGTGCTTCACCTTGGCCGGAACCTGGATGGTCTTTATCTACCACGATGGCCCCTGTGAGCTGGGTGTTGTCTACATCAGGCAGGGGGGTATCTGAACTGAAGCAGTAGAATAAGGCACATATGGGGTCAAACTCGGGGTCAGGTTCGAGGTCACGGCGGGTTCTTGCATGAAGCTCCATGGTCATCAGTGTCAGGTGCTGGACCTGAAGATGGAGGAGGAAACAAATACATTTGAGGTTTAATAGACCAAAAGCTCCTCTTTAGAAGCAGCACATCCTGTCACCCTCTGCCTGTTAAACCACAGTCTTTTATTTCGTACTAATTCTCGTACACTTCTGATTGTATTTTCAGTTGCAGAGATGTTGGCAGGCTACTGTGGCCCATGCAAACTTCATCTCATAATAGTGACTGCTTACTATTTGAGTGAACCACTAATTGGTGCTTGCTTTCATTCCAAGCCTGAAGATAAGAGCAAAGTCTAAATCATAATAGACTTTAGGAGCTCAATCATTAAAATAAATAAATAAACCATCCACTCTAACAGAAATTACAGTATTCAAGAGATATTAAAGAGGCCTGAAACCTCTCTCTTTGAATTTAATGAGATCTACGTGTGCTGGCAGTGATCTCAGTTACCATGGTCCGGATTTTTGGAAAAGGCCTGAACTTAATCAAATCTGTGCATACATTCAAAACGCCTGTACTCAGGCCTACATTCAAAGCTGGATGTGTCTTTGTTTTATTTTGTTGTTTTGTGTAAAGCATATCGATTTGACAATAGGACAGTCAAAGTCGAAAGCAGGATGCTGTGATGATACTTGGGGAAATAAATCCTTCTTCCCAATCAGGTGGTCCCTTTCTCTTAAAAACAAAACAAAGCAAAACCAACATCTAACCAAAACAAAGCCATTTATTCATTGACTTGGAAAAGAGCTACAGGTTAGTTGCCCTAGACTTACCTCATGCAGAGCTTTGGCATCCTGTAGGTTCTGCATGCTGACTTTAAAGCCGTAGGAGTTGGCTATACTTGGCCCTTCGATCTGAGAGTTATCTTTCTTTGGCACATTCAAAGCAGCAAACTGATTCTGTGGAGGATAAAAAACATGACAAGAAAAGTTGGAATCAGGAGGAAATCACAGGCACATCAAACGATCAGCGACCTGAGAGACAGGACTGCTACACGCACTGTACTGGAGTGATACTAAATAGTTGATTTTCTGACCCGTGCGGCTTGTAGTTTTTGTTTTAAAAGTCTAAAAAGAAAAATCACAATCAGTTTTTGACCTTCATCTGCGTGGTCAGTAACACTCTTCTCAGGGGGTCTGCCTGGCTCCGCCTCCTCTGCTGAAGTCTCTGAGAAACAGGATCCTCTGCAGCAGGAATTAGACCAGAGGAGGAGTGAATAACAGTGAATATTAATAATAGATGATGATGAATTTTCATTTTAATTTTCCCAAGTTAGGATTTTCCGCAATTCTTCCTAACAGTTGATGGTGTCACAACATCAGAGGAGACAGATGCACATTCCTTACCCTGAGATATGGGTGTGCTGCACACTGGATCCAGATCTTCTTTGCTTCTCCATCGCCTCCTTAAGAAAGGGGTGCTGTGAATGAGCTGGGGACTGGTTCTCCTCTCATCCCTGTCACTGACAGCGAGAGGTGAGGGACTGTGGTTCCCTCTTAGCAGCTCTGGGGAATTACAGCGCATAGGTGATAGCGGTTCTGGAGAGTCTTCACCTGGCTTGTTCTCACTGAGCTGTCCTTGGCCAGAGGGGCTTGGCTGATGGGACTGCTGCCATGTAGGCAGCTCTGGGGACTCTGGACAGGTGGTTTTATCAACATCATCCTCTTTATTTTTGTCCTCCTGTTCAAGACAGACATCTGAAACTGGACTTGCTTCTGTGGATTTACACCTCAATCTTGTATTCTCCAGCGGAGACAGGATTAAAGACAGGCTCTGTTTCTTTCTCCTTTGAGTTCTGGTACAGGAAAGGTTACCACAGAGCTCAACCTTCAAGCTTCTGTCAGCAGCTGGCAGTTTGCTTCTCTCTGAGCTCCCATCTTCCTCCACCTCCAGACCAGCCCTTTCTGTCTTCAGCACCTCACACTCTCTCCTGCCTTTTTGTAGACTCTCATACTGCTTTCTAGCTTTTAGCCACACCTGCACACGCTTGCGGCTTGGTGGGTTTTTGCAGGGCAAAAGCACCACCTTCTTATCGCTGGATGAGGATAGGTCACCCTCTGCCTGTTGTTTATTTGTCTCTGAAGCCTCTGCTCTTTGACAAGATGAGATAACGGTGGTGGCGGGGTGCGTCATGGCTGAGAAGGCCGTCTTCCAGAAATGGAGGCCTTCCAGAGATAGGTCTCCACTAAACTCTGCAAGTTCCCGAGCTAGCCGAGTGCCGACTGTTAGCTTACGGCCACCGACCTCCCTGGAGAAAAGAGACGAGGAAAGGATCAGTACACCCATTTCCATTTAAATTACAATAAATCATCACAGCTCCACAGACAATTGACAATTAATGTCTATCAAGAGAAGCTCTGTAGATAGTATAAAACAGAGCCAGATCAGTGGATTTCTTTTTGAACATATGGAAATTTCAGACATTTAATGATAAAGGATTCCATTTGAGTTTGCTGTAGTCTAAAACAAATGCTAAAACTCTTCTATTCTCTTATCTGACAACCTTCTTTTTATTTATTGCAGTACTTTGTCGATTAAGATGTTTTACAACCCAATTAAAAAGCCTGTGAGGGAAGCTAAAAAATCCCACAAACAAATATAAAACCTTACCAACCATCACAATCAGTTAGATTCTGGCTCTTATGTGAAAACTTTACTAATACGTTTATTTTGTTATATTTAGTAAATAATGCATGCTAGATGATGGTTACTGTTGCTGTTACTCTTACATTGGCTTCCCTGGGGCATCAGAGGGGTCACTGCAGAAAGGCTCCAGGAAGGTGGCCTCTGACATCTCCAGGTCCAGAAGAGTGCTGAGGATCTCCTCTCGGCTGGGAGGGGACATGAGGGGCTTGAGAATGTGGGCTCCTCCGGCCGCTGACCCCCGCTGCAGCTGGCTTGCCCTCACCTGTGATAGTGAGCTGATGGAGCGTGGAGAGCTGCTGGGGGTGGTGGATGTTAGTCCGTCGATGCCCTCCGGCAGCTCACCTGTTGGTGAGCCCTCGTGGTCGACGAATGAAGCGGAGCTTAAAGGCAGTGAGTCGAAAACTGAAAAGAGCAGCTCTTTCCTCTCACAGTGAAAGTCTTGGAAGGGGCTGAGCGTGTGGGCTTTACCTAAAGAGAAGTCCCACTCTCTGCTCTTGAGGGACGCGAGGCTTGACGTAGGCTCGCGGTTCGTGTGCCCATCTAAAAGGTCGGGGCTGTCCGGCCTTGCTCTGTTGCAGTCAGAGCCCCTTTGAAGATCCTCCCCAGAACAGAGCAGCCTGTCAAGTTTCTTTTCGGAGTCCGGCGCCTGAGCAGATACAGAATCCTGGCTGATGTCACTCAGGAATTTGACCGGTAAATTTTTATCAGTCACCACAAACTGACTGCCACTGTACGGACTGGAGAACTCTGTTTGATCGATAGCATTTATATCAAATGTGTAGTTGTGCGGGAGCTCTGGTGACAAGCTGTCCTCTATGAAATTGCAGCTGTCCAGTCCCGGGTCTGACAGGAAGAGGGGACATTCATCTGACATGCTTCCCTCCTGCTTTACTGACAGATTTGGCTGAGTACTGCTCGTCTTGCCTTTCCTGTTTCTCGGCCCTTTTTCTTTTGCTGTGGTAGATTTTGGGGCCCTGGGTTTCCGAGAAGTGACGGTGGGGGCTCTTCTGGATTTAGTGGATTTAGTGGTGGGAATTAAAAGTGCTGCCGCCTGGGCTATGGCTGTCGAGTGGCTTGCTGTACCAACCACTTGTATGGGAAGGGGCTGTCCCTGCTGCCTCGTCTGAAGAAGCTTCTTGAGGACAGCCAAGCCGGATGGGGTCTCAGAGAGAGGGGGGATCGCCCCGTTCTTGGGGCCTGAGTGTGGGAGACCTTCTTTTAGCTGGGCATCTTTATTGTGTTCCTGTACTGGAGGCAGAAAGTCTGTGCAATAATCCTGTGAATCCTCTGCCTTTACCACGGTGGTCTGGCAAGCTTGCTGCTTCGTCTGAGCAGGTGCCGAAATGCTTTGGTTGACCTCCATGATGGAAGTCTCACAGTCTTCAACCTTTGGCTCGATAAACTTGGTTACTGAGTTCCTTTCTGGTGTAGATGGAGTCTGGGATGTGCTCTGGCTGTCTTTGCCCACCTGCTGTTGAAATGGAGGAACCTCTTGTGAAGAACTCTCAGAAGGAGGCAACTCATCCTCTGGGAAAAGGAGTTGGGAGCTCTCTTTACATAAGTCATGGCTTTTGGGTTCCTCTGTTTTCTTTTTACGAGACCTTCTAGGTCTTGTAGAGCTTGTAGAACTGTTGACAGCACCTCCAGCTTTGATCCTCTGCCTCGAAATAGCAGGATTACCTTGTTTTGCCTTCTCAGTTTTAGGCTTTTCTGCAGACTTACTTGTTTTCCTTTTAGCATCTAACAGTCTCTTGGGTTTGGCAGTTTGACACTTACTACATGCTCCTTTGGCTGTAGACGATCTATGTGGCTTTTGGAAAGCAGAACTTAGACATGGGTCAATGTGTGGATTTATCAGCTCTTTTGAACTCCTGGTATTCATGAGGGGGTCACTTGGGGACCAACAGCGTGGAGGCGTTGAGTCTCTCGGGCTTTGGGATCTATCTGAGAGGTAGCCCAACTCTACCATGACATCTGAATAGTCAACATCATAGTCATGTGCCAACTCACAGTAACATGGTCTAGGGGGTGGCAGAGATGGCAGGATTGGGGCTTTTTTGCGGCCTTTTGGCCTCTGAACCCTTTCACCCTGTCTGATCAGAGGTTTGGAGGAGTTGTTGATAGTCTTTTTATTTGTGGAGTTAACCTTTGCCTTTCTTTTGGGATGTTTTTTGGCTTTTGGTTCAGTGACGGGAAACTTAACAGCAGTGGATTCTGGTACCTTGGGCCAGAAATCCTTGAGAGGAGCCAGTTTTTTATAGTGCTCTAGCTTGTCTGGCGTCAACACCACCAACTGCTCAGCTGCATTCACTTTGGACATCTTCACCAGCATGTTTTTCTCTCCCTTGAACCTGTTAATAATAATGTACTTTATAATAATAGGAGGTTCCTTCTTGCGTCTTCTCTGATACTTTACTTCTTGCCCACCTGAGACATCATTGTCCTTAAGTCGTTCTTTGACAGAAGCTAGGTTTCTAGAACGAGTAGCACCTGAGTGTTCCCCATCCTCTGAATCATATTTCATCTTCCGTTTGGTCCTCAGGGTGTATTTACTACCTGGCAGTGCTGACGGTTTAGTACAGGTGACTTTGGCAGACAAATCTTGCAGTGGGCTTACCACATCCTCAGTAGAGTCTTTAGTTTCCTCAGAAAAACAGAAATTGGTAGCAGAGCTAGAGACAAGGGGCTCTGGCTGTGGTTCTGCCTGTTCACCTATGGACCGCTCCTCACTTTCAGACTCATTTTTCACAATCGTTTCCTCTTTGATCAACTCTGTCTCTTGTAAATCCTGATGATCCTCAGAAACCAGCATTTCAGTGTCCGTAGTCACAGGACTAGCAGGTGTTACTGAGGTGATGCCGGTGCTAATCTGGCTATCAGATGTAGAGCTTTGGACCATCTTTAATTTGTTCCTAGGTCCTGTCATACCTAGCCTTTTTTTGTTCATCTTTAGCTTAGACCTGCGAGGTTGGGCCTGTTCTACTTTACTGCAGGTGTCAGCCATTTTCTTGTTCCCAGGTTTCTTTCTGCTGAGGCAGTTGGAGAGAATGACACTGGGGAAAAACTTGTAGTGTGCCTCCTGCTGGGCAACAATAGTCCTCTCAGTCTTATTTTCCTGATAGTCCTCGTACCTGATTTTCAGCTCACCGACATCTCCTTCCTCGCCGTCTTTACCAATTTCGTCCTCATGAGGATCAAGAAACTCATCCTCCTTCAAGGTCGATGGGGCTGATGCGATGCTCCTCAGAAGGGGGCTTTTATTGTCTTTTGTGTTCAGTTCCAGGTCAGTCTTAGCTGAGCAGTTTCTCAGCTCAGAATAACAGAGAGAAAAGGCCCTGTGGTTCTGAAGAATGGACAGACAGTTTGTTTCTACATTCTTTATACTGCTGTACTTCTTCCTGTCCTTGGCAACCTTTCCATTACCAAATGGGAAACTTTCAATATCCGTCTTATCCAAAGCTATCGAAGCTTTCTTATCGTAGGTGTACAAAGGTCGTAGTTCCTCTTTGTCCATGCAGATGGGAGACACCTCAGGGTGATTGGCTAATATGCAGGGAATAGGGTGCTTGACTGGCTGGATGTAGGGGATTTCTTTATTCACCTTGAACCCTGTCAAACATTCACTACTGCTGTCCTGACTGCTTTTTAACTGAAAGTGCTTGTCAAGCGGCTGCTCCGTATCCAACACGTGAACTGGTATGTGCTCGGGATGCTTGCACTCCAAAAGGATCTTAGCTGTAGATGGTGGCTCAAGGTGGACCATCTCCCCGGGGATGGGATTTCTTTTGCCCAACATCTTTTCAGTGGCCGTAAGCGAAGACTGTGTCATTGAGCCACTATCTGTTAAGGAGGAATCTATGGATACAGCATGTGAGAAGAAGAGGCATATCAGTTAGTATCCACAGCTGCAAGAAATTGACCTGAAATTCATCTGATCAGACAGCGCAATCACCCATGAATCTTAGCCCAAAACCCCAGGGTGAGATCAATCACTATTTGACATATTTAAATTAGTGCTGTCAGCGTTAATCTCGTTAAAATGACATTAACGCCATAACCGCGTTAACACGGCAATTCTCCGTTAGCGAGTTAACATGGATCGCCCCGTGCGAGTGGCTGCACGGCATCAGTGCATTAGCACCATGCAGCCCTGCACACGTGTTAACCTGCTAACGGAGATTTGTCGCGTTAATGGTGTTAACGTCATTTTAACACGATTAACACTGACGGCACTAATTTAAATTTTAAAAAGTCAAACTACTACAATATTTCTATGCCATTATAACATGTTGAATGCCAAAATTCATAATTTAAGCTCAATACGAAAGTGACCATCGCTCTGCATAAGACACAGGGCAACTAGAACATCACTAACAAGTGCATCAGCAGGAAGCTTGTCCCTCATTCTCTGCTCTGGCTCTTCTGATAATGTAGTTGTTCTGCTTTTGGCCCAGTTGAGTTAGTTAAGTCATCTAATGCAGGTGGGGTGATATATTTACAGCTCAAATATGGTCATGCTATGGACTGATAATACTTCTATGTGAATATATGCAGACAGATCTTATATCTATAATGAGTTATTAAATATATAAAAACAATTCATAATAAGTATAAAGCATATGATATTCTTCTTGACTGTATACATTTCTCCTGTTTGTTATTTATTCCTGCACAGCTGGCATTAAGTACCCATAATTCTGTTGTTCATGTACAATGACAATAAAGGGCTATTCTATTCTATTCTATTCTATTCTTAATGGGCTTGCAGGTCTGCACACACTGCTGTACTAAACATTTCCTGCAAATGTGTCTCTATTTGGCTCTATTTTCCTGTAGGAGCAGGAAACACTTGTTGAAATAGCACAAACAGCAACTACAGAGGCAGTTTTAGTGTTATTAACTTTTAAACTTTATGTTGCAAATTACTGAAGAGGAATTTGTTACAGCTATACAGAAATGTTATGATGGATTTTATGACTAACTGTCCAATTTCATTATGTTTGACACTGGTATATTTTTTAAAAAGCAAACAGAGTCTATTACCAGTCTATGAAGTTGTAGTTATCTTTCCACACACACATGCACGCTCTAAAAACTGAACAGTTAATTAACCACAGAGAGTCAGTTTTTACCCCCGAGTCTGGCATCAAATTGTAGCCTGTCAGGTCATAGAGCCAAAACTGAAAATCATCCCAACTTTTTCTTCTGTAGCAGCTATCAGATCCCGTCTCCTGACATACTTGACAGAGCGTGAATCAGTGGGGGGTGTCAGATGGGCATCAAAGCAAGCTGACACTTCATGCTGTATCAGTACATCTCATCATAGGACAACTCACCGCTGCTCTCGTCTGCGGCGCCATCGAGCTGCGGGATGGACAGGTTAGCGAACATAGAGTTGTTTCCACTCCACTCCATGTCTTCGTCAGAGGACTCCTGCTGGGCATCACTGAAGCAGTTTTCTGTCTCCTTCATGCAGGGTCTGTGCACACACACACACACACACCAACGACAGGAACCGTATTATTTAAAAAAAAATATATGCCCAGGCAGAGCTCACTGGGGATGACTCACAGATCGTGTACAGCGATCGCTCACCTATTTATTTAAGATACAACCAGAAACAAAAAGGTGTAGCTTACACTTGTACTTGTTACTTATTACTTGTACTTATTACTAAAAAATGAAAACATTTTGATGCACAACATACTCTAAAACTGATGGTTATACTTTTGCCTTAAACCATGCAGAAATAAACATGCCTCTGAGAGGAAGCACTCTCAGTAGGGTCGCTGTCCCAACGCTGTGACATTATAACACTGAGTTCTGCCTCTTCCTTGTCCAGTTCTGGGCCTGCTTCCTCTTCATCACTGTTGCAGTTGTAGTTCGTGACACCAGGGAGTGAGCGGGACTGGGAATTCTGCCTAGCGGGTGTCCTGCAGAAACCATCGTCCTCCAGGCCTGCCAGCAAGTCAATGATGGCTTGGTCCCGGCTGCTGTCTGCATGGAGGACAAAATAAAGCACACAGACAATATCAGACAGCTGTACGCAATAACTTTCTCTCCAGATCAGCCAGTTAATCAAAGCTAGAAATGTCTTCTGCTTACAAACTTTTATTCACAAGTTTTTGGCCACCAACTTAGAATAATTTAAAATGAAGAAGAGAAAAAGAAGAAACTAAAGATGCTGTTTGCTAAAGAAAACAACACTTGGACAGCTGTTAAGCATTAAGGTCAATATTTTCTCTTTTCAGGGTGTAGTGGCAGCCAAGTGGACAAGAACCAGATGTATATGGAGGAAAGAATCCACTAAATATCAGAAAATATGGATGGAAAGGGGGGAAAAGTGGCTTTTACAACAGGACAACAATCCAAAACAGCCATAAAAATCCATTTCAGAAGCTTCTGGAGTCAAAGTCACATGACCCGACCACTGAATCAGCATCTTTGAAATGCTGTTTGCGGAAGACAGCCTTAAAATTATCACCTAAAAATCACAGTTTAATCAAGGGAAACAAAATCGAGCATAGAAAATTAAAAACGTGCACGAATGAAAGAGGCTGTGTTACCTAACAGGGGCGAGTGGTTGGATGTCTGGGAGAGTGGGAGGAAAGACTGACTGTTCTCCAGGAGAGTCAGGATGGCCTCCTCATCAACGACAGCCTCCTCTGGGACTTTCCCACTGTTCCTCACATAGTCTGTGGGCAGCAGCAGAGAAGATGGAAACTACCGTTAGCCATACTTCGATGTCACACTTTGCTAACAGCAGTTTCACTGAGATACCATATTAAAGCAGCACAGTTCAGCATTAGCTCGGTGACTCCCATCTCTGGCAGTTTCTAGAGTACCAGTGAAACGTTTGGACACATAAGCACAGAGATTTCCTGCACATCAGCCCAATGTCAGTCTCACATCGTCACTCCTTCAACTCCCTGACTTGGGAAGGAGCGACAGGGTGATGAAACAAGTACTTCTCCTGCCAAACACACAGGCAGAATGAGAGAAGAAACAAATGCATGTCACAAGGGAAACCTAGTCCAATTAGGGCTTAAATGCTATAAAGGAAAAGAAAGTGTAGGGTGCTAGTAAGTAAAATCCAGCTTTTTTGCAAATTTTTCAGTATCGACATCAGATCTTCTTCATCTCCTATAGTGAATCAGACTACTTACAAGATGATATTAAAAGAGGATTTCTCTTCTGTTTTGTTCTCAGATTTAATAAGCTTATAACAACTTTCATTTCTGATATTGGCTTTAAAGCCAGACAAAACAAATGTAAGAAAGAAATGTCGCTGTACATTGTTTTATGTGCACAAAAACTTATTCAACTTCCTAAAAAGTCAGTTTATTCAATTATGTAACCCTTGATAACTACCCAAGAAAGAAATAACTTCCATTATCAAAGATACAACAATTGGTCTGTGAAAACCTTTGGGGACTACCAGCCTGGTTTAACCCACTTCATGCCACCAAATTACTGATGAGCCACCAAATAAAAAGTGTAAAAAACCAAATCAGAACATAGCTTTGGTCTTTAATGGTTTCATAGCAGGTCAAACTATCCCATCGTGATAACTCTATATGATATAACTCAAACCAAAATCTGCTGTTGCCGGTCTGTGAAACATCTACTGCAACTGTCCTCACCTGGCTGTGAACCCCTGTGCACCTCCACAGCGTTAGCAGGGGTACACGGCAGCCCGTCTGGGGTCAGGGGGTCAAAATGGAGTGTTAGTTCACCGGGGAAATCTTCTTGGTTCTCCCCATCACAAGCACACAGATCTTGTGTCCTGAGGAGATAAACAGACATCAAGTTTTACTTTTTACCAAAACATTCAACAGTGTTGTCTGCATGGCTGTTAGCTGAATTAGAAAGCTGAGCACCTTGGGCAGCAGCCATGTTTTATTAGCATCTCTTTACAGCGGGTCTTAATCAGAGAAAGTGCTCGGTTTGGTGGGTGAAAGCTGTGTGTGGGACTGCACAAGTGTGCAGAGTGTCTCTTGTCTGGCAACTGTGTGAGGAAGTATATGGATGTGTACAGCTAAGTGGTGTGTGTCTGTGTGTTGGCAGAGGGAATATGAATGGAAAACGGGCAGGCAGCCAACTGGGCTTTGTATCCCTCCGGATCGCCCTCAGCCACAAGCTGCCTATCACGCCCCCTTAATCGTGCTGCCCCTGCTGCATCGCCTGGCAACTCACCACTTAGTGACTCTGAAATATTGAAACGAAGACGAGGCGGGCGGCCGCCACTCGCACGTGGAACAGATTTTACAGGAGTGGTTTTGAGAAAGAAAAAAACGAATTCCATTTTAGGCACTGCTCTGGAGGAGGTCTTTCAGATCTGGTGAAGATGGTGGACTAGAGTCTGAAGCCTGGCCATGAGTCTGACCATGTAAAAAGCCCTCAGGATACTAAACTGTTGCTCCTGTGACTGCACGGACGACTTCTGTAGCACAAGTTCAAGCTTCTTTAAACCTTCTGATGCAATATGTAGAAAAGCACGGGACTGACAGGTGAAGCTGCAGAACACCATGACTGAGCCCAGTCACGGCTCAGGGAAGAACACAAACACTCGTGTGGGAAGATGGCCAGACAGAGACAAATAAACAGCAAACACATCAGACAGAATAGTAGACTATGAATCACAGCCTTGTGGACACCCTCTAACTCACTTTAAATGATGAATGAGCAGCAGCGGCAGGCAGGAGGCTGATAAATGATGAATGGTTTTTAGACAACATGGCTGTAAAATGAAATCCACTCCAGACTCAGAGTTTAGGTTGAGATTGAGGGAGGTTTCATGACAGAGACTCGTTCTGCTGGTGCCGTATGATGAAGAGCCTCCCGAGAGTCAGCGTGCACGTGCCACTGTCTGGTTGTTCTTAATTAGTCTGCCAGCTAACGACTTTAGAGGCAGCCAGGGAGGGAGCCTGGCAGGCGTCAGGAGATTTCTGCAATGATGAACACATTTTGCCATCAAGCCACGCCCTCTCAGAGTTTGAATGATGAGAAAGAGTAAGGAACGATAACTAGAAAGTCTTGTTAGCAGATATGTGCCTTTGTAAGTATATACTGAAATACAGACTCTGAGCCATTTGATGAGCCATTAACAAGATTTAACTTAAGACTACTTGTTACATTAAAACTACCAGAACACAGAGCTTAATCTCTGATTCAGGTGTTCTTCATCTTACAAGTGTATAAAATCTTGCACCACATCTGTGATCGTTCTAAAGACTGAATTCAGGTGTGATACTGTAATAGTTTTTGAAACATCTTCTCTCATTATTACTCCATGACCAGCTGGAAGTGGTATTATAGCAAAGTGGAACCACAGCAACTCCAGTTGCAGACCATATAAGTAAAGAATGGGGATGCCAAGCCCTGAAGCAATAAGGACTACAAATCGCCATCGCTCTGCAACTTAATAACGGCAGAGTTCCAAACCTCTTCCATCAACATTAGCACAAACACTGCACTGGGAGCTCCACAGTGTGGGTTTCCATGGCAGAGCAGCTCCTCTAGGTGTAATATGTAGATGCACATATGATTTGCACCTTTGACTGTAATTTTCTATCTGCTGCCTCAAGACAAGTGTGCAGTTGCACTAATTGTTAAGATAATACCATGCTGAGTGATGAAGAGTCACAACTAGCCACAGATACACCGATGAGGCATCACAAGTAAGAGCTGTGTTGTGAAGTTCAAATGACACAGAGGCTCTGAGGCTGACACTGCGATTAATACACGGGAGTCAGAAAAATTAAAAATGTAGAACTACATCTGCTGATGCTAATTTGAACAAACAGATTTGCTACAGATGGCTTTGTTAAACACTTTATCTAATTGACAGTTAGTTAATGTCCCCAGATCTTTATGCATTAACCCCAGGCCGTGTGGGGTAATCAAACCTGAGCACTGTCCAAAGGTTCTCTTCCTGTCAGGTAGCACACAGCAGAAAATGCTCCAAATTCTTCAGTGGGTTTAGATAACAATATGGCACCAGCATAAACAGGAGGCTAGAAATAAGATATCCAATTGACTTGGAGTAAATTCCCCATACCAATACCTGACTGTTAGGATGGCCTATAGGAGCTGGGTTCAAAGAGGAGGATTGAGGCAGAGATGAAGTGCAGACAAACCTGTTGGTGTTTATTCACCAACATTAAAATTTAAAAAAAAAAAAAAAAAAAAAAAAAAAAAAAAAAAAAAAAAAAAAAGAGTGTAGGCCAGGACTGGGACATGGTTCCTGTAACAACCTCTGATGTTAACTAGCAGCCTTTTATAGACTGCGGCTAATTGGTCCTCAAGTCATACAGTGATCTGGGGTTCCATCCATCCATTCTCTTCCACTTATCCTTTTTCAGGGTTGCAGGGGGACTGGAGTCTATCCCAGCTGTCTTAGGCCGAGAGGCAAGGTATACCCTGGACAGGTCGCCAGTATGTCGCAAGGCTAACACACAGACACAGACAACAGTTACTCTCACATTCACGCCTATGGGTAATTTAGAGTTACCAGTTAACCTAACTGTGCTAACTGCATGTCTTTGGACTGTGTGAGGAAGCCTGAGTAACATAATTACAATTAGTAAATAAAATATTTCCCACTTGTCCTACCGACTACAATCTACAATAAACTAATATAGCTATGGGTAGCACCAGGAACCTTTAAAAGGGCACTCGAGATGCCTGAGGACTCTTGTGGCTGGCACACCATCAAAAGAAAACAAAGGTAAGACAATCTTACCCAAAAGGTAAGTGTTAAAATACTGGTTTCCACCAGCTTAACCAAACATTCTATACTAATTGAAATCTCTTTTCCTAGGCAGACATTAAACGGTACCAGCTGGAAGACTGCCCACAAGGAAAACCTTTAGCCCAAATAACCAATAAAAACAAACTTTTGTATGAGTGCCCTTTCCTGTAATATAAATATTAAAATCACTCATGTTTATACGGTTAAGTAATGAAGATGACCTTCATTACACTGACCTATTCTCACATGACCTCAATGCGACACTACATGGTCTTTGTACTCCATCTAACCAATTGAGACACATGGGCTATCCCTTATAGTTCTGAAGGCTAATGTCTATAAAAGTTTAGCGCTGCAGTTATGTGTGAAAACAACTCAGTTTGGCACTTATGCACTGCAGTGAAAGATGGGGCTATCGTGGCTCAAGAGTTGGGAGTTCGCCTTGTAATCGGAAGGTTGCCGGTTCGAGCCCCGGCTCGGACAGTCTCGGTCGTTGTGTCCTTGGGCAAGACACTTCACCTACCGCCTACTGGTGTTGGCCAGAAGGGACGATGGTGCGATATGGCAGCCTCGCTTCTGCCAGTCTGCCCCAGGGCAGCAGTGGCTACAACTGTAGCTGCCTCCACCAGTGTGTGAATGTGAGAGTGAATGGGTGGATGACTGGGTGTGTAAAGCGCTTTGGGGTCCCTAGGGGGACTAGTAAAAGCGCTATACAAATACAGGCCATTTACCTGCTGGCTATCACATAGGATATATGAGTATTAGTTAGCTATAACAGGCAGCTACAGTCAATCATCCATAAACTCAGGAACCAAAAGGACTTGGTCTCTCAGATGGGAAGGGGAGTGAGCTTCAGGGCACACCGAGCGAGAGACTGGATTCATCAATCAAGTTACAGACTCTGCAGTTCTTTAGTCTCATTCCATTTAAAAAGAAGGAAGGATTCAACCAAAACTCTATTTTGCACAGCCTTGTATGAAGAGCATGGCAGAACAGGGTAAAGGTTAAGGAGTGGGAGGACATTTCCAACCAAAATGAGGTTTAAAGAGCTATATATAGAATCGGATATAAAAGCCCTCCCATGGAGGAGAAGGCTGGAATCCAAAATCAGGGAAGCCCAGAAGGTCACTTGCCTACCAGAGAGTGTCATGAGAGACTGGTTCTGGATGAATAAGAGGTACAACAATGTGTCCATAACTGAGGCTGTAGAAACTGCCAAAACAAAGGCTCACAGCTGAAGAATTGGACAAAATCCCTGAATTAAAAGAAAACCATGAGTAAAGGGAAATAAGATGTTTCCAAAAAGCCTAAAATGCTAAGTGAGACACTGACAAAGCAGCAATATTAGCAGTGCATAGTAGAGTAAAGGAGAGCCAACAGACAGGAAGTGATAGGCTGTGTGAGAGTATTAACAGAAAGGGTGACTGAGACAGCCAGGTTTTGGGAAAGAAGCCAGGCAACTCTGTGTGTGCGCGCTCCATCACTTAAGACGAGGCCGACTCTACACCTAAGGTCTGCGCTGCTCCCCCCCTCCCTTTTGTTCCTGTCTGATATCAGGGGTTGGTGAATGGAAGCCATCTGGATGTGATGCAGCAACACACACACACAGTCGAGTCAACTGTACTTTATTTATAACAGGAAATACTTTCTAGCTGTACATCTGGCGATTGTTTCACCATCCCCCTCCCTTTTTTTCTCCACTACATCTGTTGCAATTTCACTTTCCCCATTTTATCCAATCTTTGATTTTACTGCTTCCCTCTCTGCCCTGAGAAGAAAAACACTGAGGCAGAAAGAAACTGAGGACACACAACAACTTCATTACAGCTCAATACAAAGAACTAAAAACAAGAACAACTTGTTATTGATGTGGGCTACCAGACTATGGGAGACTTTGCTCTCTAAGGCTGGAAGCATTTTGTCCCCATTTTCAAACACTGTCACTCTCTTGCATAAACTCCAACTCTGTGACAGTTACTCCAAATTTCATGACGGATATGGGACATTTACTTTCAGTTATTAAATTTTTAATAATGACAATAAGACAAACAACAAACCATAACCTAACATGAAAAGAATAAAGTCAAAATAAGCACTCTCACACTAGGAAAATGAGATAAACAAATAAAAGAAAGGCAAACAAAATAATTGTGCAAGAGAAAATCCTGTTGAAACACTGTGCATGCCCACACTGACTTCAAAGGCCCTTTAGAACTGTCATGCCACAACAAAATTAGGACATCTGTGTTAAATCTGGCAAAGAGCGAGTATTACATCATACAGATCAGATGTGATCTCGGCCATTTCACCATAGACCTCAAACTTGCAGACAGTGAATACCAATTTCTGTTCCAAACTTTAAATGCAGGTTTTGTGTAAAGGGGGTCATCACACAAGTGATGACCCCCGTTTCCAAGCCTGAAGGCAGTGCATCACGTGAGAAGGGACACAATACCTTTTTTCCTCTAGCACCTAATTGTTTCGCCACGACTCTGTTTCGGTTGTTTTCCATTACAATTCAATACCATCTCAACATGGGTGGGCAAGGTGGCCTCAAAGTCCGGTGATGTCATTTGCTTTTGACACAAACAACACAACAATAGTCTAGCTCCCTCTTGGACTGTCATCAGGCACAAAAAAAGTCTGCACCTCATTGTTAGAACATGGCGTTGGTTTGTGTGTCGCCTTTTCCAGGTTTCAAAAATGATTGAGTTGATTCTCGTGAAAGAGTCGCTTTCATAATTTATCCAGTGATATCACATTTGTGGCTCGGCTGAGCTCACTTGGAACCCCGGCCAAACTGGTACTAAAAAAAGTACCTTGTACCATGTACATCTACCTATTGGAAAACAGAAAAACTAAGTTGGGCCTAGTAGGTGTTAGTGGAAAAAGGCACATATTGGATATTTACAGGGTTGTGCATCATGAAAACACCACCGCTTGTTTCTATAGTAGTAACAGACCATTGACCTCTGACATCAACAAGGCAACCAGAGAACTGCCACTCATTGGACAGTTTCTGGTTTTCAGATCATTCTCTGTAAACCCTAGATAAAGTTTCTGAAATACTTAGACCAGCCTGGCTGGCAAGAGCAACCACATCAATTAAAAGCCCATCTTCCTTGTTCTGATGCTCAGTTTGAATTTCAGCAGTTCAGCTATGCCTGCATGCAACAAGGCGCTTTATATTGTACGGTAAAAATGCTACAATAATACAGAGAAACCCCATTAATCAGACAACCCTCTAGGCGCAAGTCCTTTGTGATAGTGGGAAGAAAAAAAACCTCCCTTTTAGCAGGAAGAAACCTCTGGCAGAACCAGGCTCAGGGAGGGACAGCCATGTGCCATGCCCAGTTGTGAGTGAGGGGAGTGAGAGGAGTGAGACATCACAAAAGGCTGCCATGTGATTGGCCATGTGAGCTGTGCAGGTGTACCTAACACCAGTACAAAATATACACGAAGTGCTACAGCACTTCTAAGGGAAGTGGAAGCGTTAATAAAGGGTTAATATGTGATGTGATTATGAATTTTCTTTGTGAACAATCTTAAGGATCAAGATTAGTGCAGTCTTTCAGATATCATGTACCCTGGCACTACCAAGATAAATCAAAGGAAGGAGAAGGAACTTACACATCAAACTCGTTCTCCTTGAGAATCTCCTCGACTCTCTTCATGAAGATTTTCTCACTCTCAGATGAGGTGACAAAACCACGATCTGGAACACATCAGACAAGCAATTTCAACACTGCACTTTCTGGCGCTTAGAAACATTCTTCAGACATGGAATTCTTCGCTACAATTAAAACATTGTGGTCAGTAATAGCTGTTAAGCATGCTGGTGTTTGGCTGGGTAATTTTACTGTCAGTCTGTAATAAACTGTGACCTTAATTCTGCATACCGTGGTCTTTTGTCTTTGCACATTGTAAATTGTTCTGTAGGAGCTATAATTCGTGGACATTATCTGAGTTCTTCTTTCTTCACTTTTCAAGCTTGGGAACCCCGTGTGCTTATGTGCTTGGGTGTAGGCCTGAGAAACTTTTTGTCACAGTGCAGCCGTGCTCTGATTATTTGGCAGCCTATTTCCATGACAGCTCTGTCTGTGTCTGTGTCTGTGTGTGTGTGTGTGTGTGTGTGTGTGTGTGTGTGTGTGTGTTTCGGGGAGAATCAGACTTTGGCAAGATTCAAAGGGTTTGCAGTTTAAAGACAGTGCTTTCCCACCGATCGTATGGACAGCTCTTTGAATTGTAACTCTGACTTGTGGAGGTAATGGAAAATTCTAATTTTACATTCCACTGGAAGAGGCTTTAGAAACAAAACTAAGACAGATGCCACAGTTGGACAAAGAGAAGCATAACATGATAGAAGAACACAGTGAGCCACAGTCTACACTGCCTCCAGACATTCTCAAAACTCTTTCACAGTAACCAGAAACACTGGCGCCACTGAAATGAGACTCCCCGCACATTAGAACCGAAGGATTTTGCATCCAAATCAACGTTTCAAAACATCTCCTCTCCTCTGAATTGAGAAATTCAAAAGTTAATTTACAATTTGTCATGTTGGTCAAACCATTCCTGAGCAGTATGAACAAAGCTGAAACCTCTGCATCAATTAGATTAGTGTCGGTGAAATGATGTAGGTGGCCTGTAACTATGTTTAGTAAGTATTACGCTGCAGAACATCATACTGGCCTTCTTTAAAAGCGAATCATGCTGGCCAGCTCTTCTTTCCAGATAAATGAGACGTGCGCCCGGCCTTTGGCATAACGTCGAAGAAAATGTGATTCAGCAGACCATGCTGCATTCTCCTGCTGCTTCGTGGGTCACTTCTGACGCTCGCTTAGCAGCTGCTGAGGGTAGTAGCCAGCATGGATACTGTGTCACATGGCCAAAGTCTGTGGCTATGCAGCTCCATAAACATTAAACTGTGATACACAGTGTTCTTACACGGTTCCATCATAGGCACTGTTTACGCTTTCAGCACTAGCAATTCTGGGGGATGGAAGAATCGCCAAAAAAGGGCAATTCCTCAAGAAGTAGATCAGATGCTGGGTGCAGCATGGGTGATTTTCTTTGTAAAACTAATCCAACTGAATACTGATAAGGTGTGGCTGTTGTTATTGACAAGTGTGCCAACAGAAGTCTGTCTAGCCAAAAGCTCTCTGCCAATTCCATTTGCTGGACCTCTCCATCACATTTGTTCTTTTGATGCCTGATAATGGAATCACCTGACAAACAACACAGCCTGCTTTGTTTCATGAAAATATGTTTTACTTTGCACTAATGAGCAGCTTTGTGTCCCTGTGCATTGCACGCGTTCAGTTTATGAGCCTCGCTTGATAACCAAGCCTGCTAGCACCAAAAACAGTCACTTCTGGCTCCAAACAACCAATGGGAATGACCCAAATGGTGAAACTGAAGAGTTAAGAAATGAATGGGTGACAGCATAGTGACTATGACCATCTTTTATATACAGTTAACCATACTCATACATTTTCCGTTTTTCCCAGATCGCAGAGAAATTAAACAGAAAACCATAGACTGACTTAAACAAAGCTAAGATTTTCCATGGTGAATGCCTGTACCTTGTGACTCGGGGGTTTCAATCTGGGAGGGCTGGTTCTTCTCTCTCCTCCTCTGCTTCTCATCCTCCCAGATGGCCTGCAGGCCAGGGTTCCTGCCAATTTGATCTGGACAAAAATGGAGAATTAAGCACAAAAATACTCAAACTCTGTACCATCAAACACGATGTTTATATAAAGCTGTGCTTAACAACATCAACTCATAAAGCTGTTTTTAACTGCAAGAACTACTGCATAGTTTTTTTGCACATGTTTCCACAGCAGGACTTCTGCTCTGTCTGTATAGCAGTCATTACACAGTCATGCAGCTCCGACACCGCAAACAAACTCATTAAAGAAATAATGTGGAAAGAAGATGAGGTGCAGAGTCATTATTTCATCCAAAACCTGCAGCCTTAAAATAGGAAGCAGGAAGAACAAAAGCAGTGGGCATCTTTACACACATATCACAATAACAGCTTTATCAACACACAAATAACTTGCACCTGACAATACACATCCTACACATCCCACAGACCAGTTCTTATATACCAATATTATGTTAATAGGGTGACGCAGTGATTCTCTGGATAATTTTTCCAGAGAATGGTTAACCTCACCTCCAAGCCCCACACTCTCTCTTTAACCCTTACATCTAAACTTATCAGTTCTCATTCAGTCACATTGTTAGGACTTTCCACAGAATGTTCTAGTCCTAATCTGCCTAATCTTTGCCGTTTTTAAGACACAAACAAAGCTTAGACGGAATCTTCTAGCTCCCAGGAAAAATAAAGTTCCTGAGAAAAAGCCCTGGCTTTACAAACTGTAATAGTTCATAATTGCAGAACACACGCACTTGTTGTCTATCACGGCCTCTCTTTTCATTTTAAGACAGATTCTTTGTGTGGTTTAAGCTTGTTAGGTCCCATCTGATTTCAATGATAAAACTCACAGCATCTTTACAGCCCAGATGGAAGGACTGCTTTTAAGACAACACAACATTCAGCAAAACTGGCACCGCTCAGATTGTAAGTGCAAGAATGACCTCTCTTTCTTTCACACGCTAAAACAACAGATCCAGATGTGTGCGATTAAAACAAATCTTTCAGGAACAAAAGCTGCATCTGCTCTGGCACTACATTACTTTGCCAGATAACAGCATCTGTCTTTATTGTCCCTGGTTCGTTTTAACCCTCTATCCCATCCTCTGTACGTCTAGCTGCTCCCCTGTGATTGGACGGATTAGGTCAGATCCACGATGTTTGTATTTGGGGCTGATAACAGATTTGATGTGTGGCAGCCGTCAGAGCAGTCCATCACTCTTCTGTGCTTTGACTTTGCCTCACCTGTTGCTTTCTTAAGCTTGTGGCTGCAATACTGAGTGAACTTACTTTCGATTTCGAGGCGGTTGAGAACATCCACAGCAACAGCATCAACCTCCAGCTCGCAGGTGCTCTGCCTCTCCACCTCATCCAGGACTAAAGAGCTACAGTCAGTGAATATAAAAAAATAATTAAAAAAAAAAAAGGGGGGGGGGGGGGGAATAAATGAATAAAAACAAGCTACCATTTTGTTTTTTAATTATCTTTACGGAGAACTAATATCCACTGCAGCTCGGACATAAGCCAAAAACAGTGCATTCAGATTCTGCTTAGACTAAGATGTGGCGAGACTCGCCTGGGTATGGCGTTCTCCTCCCAGCGGACGAAGGTGCCTCCTATGGTGCTGTCGTTGAGCTTGGACGTACAGTGAGCCTTCCAGGGGCTGATGCTCCTGAACGCCGATCCTTCTGGGTCTGCCTTTGCTTCATCTGTTAACCATATACAGAGATGTACATAAGAGGCACATGAGAGGATCACAGTAACGGTATTTTTCCTTCCAAATGCATTTGGATAACCACGGGGTTTTCATTTACATCTTGATTGATTAACTGCTCAGTGCTGCCATTTCTTAGCAATTAAACTGCGATCCACACTGTTAGAGAATCTGAGGCATAATGAATCATGATTATCCTCCTTTCTTTAATGCAGCAAAGGTAGGCACAATAAAACACTGTTGTTTTGTTACATGGAGAGTTCTTTTGGTTCCTGTGACACTTTTTAATCTCAGTATTTAGGAGGCTAGAGTGTTCAAGTTGTTGAATGGACTTCAAAACACATTAAGGGTTTCATTTATCTTGAATTGGCCCATTTTACCAGCTCAGTCTATTATTATTCTGCTGCTTGATCCCAGATTAGGAACTTCCTTTCAAGTTGGACATTGAGGGGAGCAGAAAATGTAAACTGGTGTACCCATTATTGGAGCATTTTGGTTTCTTTGTTGTAAGGGGAACAGGAGCCCTTTTCCATTGATTGCATCAGTGTAGAGGTGGATCAAACACGGGAACTGTGCTTTTGTTGGAGGACAGTCAGGCGTGAGGACTTCTATAAAAGAACTTTATTAAAAGAACAAGTGTGGAATTTCCTGTCTGGAGTCTTTAATGGCCTCACAAGTGAAGGTGGTCCTGCTGGGCGGGATGCACTCTGGGAGTGTGGAGAGAGGTCTGATTGGGCACGACGACCAGAAGGCCTAAACTCAGATCAAACAGAGTTGGCAATCAGGGGTTTTAGTGCCTACGGGGGGCGAGAGGAGTTGGGTAAGATTCACCAAAGATCTGAAGAGAAACCCCCAGCGTGACACTACCACTGTGAGGTACAAGACACTGCTGAGCTTCAAGCCCACACACTACCACCTCTCTCCAGGAGTTACGTGAAGCAGATCAATACAGAGATATCAAGAGTTCAGCTCATTGTAGCACAAATCATAGATACATGTAGGTCCACAAGTTTTGGAGAATGACACATTTTTTGATTTTCTTCAGACTTTATTTGTT
Organism: Neolamprologus brichardi; assembly: GCF_056152115.1. Lineage (NCBI taxonomy): Eukaryota > Metazoa > Chordata > Actinopteri > Cichliformes > Cichlidae > Neolamprologus > Neolamprologus brichardi. The sequence goes on from NC_142118.1 coordinate 28,519,936, forward strand.
TATATACCACTTTGTATTTGATGATTAGATATTATTCAGCTCCTGCTCTCTTCCACAGTGTCTCTTCTGTCCTGTCTCCCTCCTCTCGCCCCAAACCTGTTGCAGCAGATGACCGCTGTTTTGTAAGCCTGGTCACACCACAGGTTTCTTTTTGTTAAAAGGGAATTTTTCCTTCCCTTGCTGCCAACACAAATACAGGGCTATAAAAATTAAGCTAATGAAATTTCTAAAACTTGCAGTTCTTCTAATGGCCACTAGAGACTGAGTCAATCCCCATAGACACCCATGTAAAATTATCAAACTTTACAGCATTAAAAGCTTTTTAGAACCCAGTATAATATTTTATAATCTGGGTGAAAGCTGTAGCTAGCAGCCCTCTGTGCTTCAGTTTTAATATGTGAAATTCTATTTCATTAGTCTGTTAGTTAGCAATAATTAGCAAGTATGTGTGTCTCTGTGATGCACCTAGCAGTAGCTGATGATGTAGGTCACCACCTTGTCATCCAAATAGTCACTTCTGGCTCCCAAAATATATAAATAAATAGATTTATGTTAAAAAACCAAAATCATGGTGGCAGTGAAAATGCTCACCCGAGTCGTCCGATGCAGACTGCAGAACCCAACAGGAAACTGGTTCTTATATTATCTAAATTAAACAGCCACATCAGTCAGCTGTGTACTTCTCTGCTAAGCGGATAATGGCAAAAGTAAACTACAAACTTGATAGCCAGCATGGTGGAGCATTTAGCACGCAAAGCGATGGTAGCTGGTGAAGAAAAAGGAGGAAATACAGTTTTTTACATTGGTCAAACGCCACTTCAAATCAAGACTAAAGTTGCTCCCTGTCTCCTAAGAAGACATAAAGAAAGACAGAAGCAAAGAACATCATTCAAACCTGTTGTAATTCTTCAGGGTAGATGATGGTTTATTTCTATAAACCATGCTACTTTGAGTGTGGCTAATATTAGATAAAGACAGCATGAAAAGTGTCTCCCATGTTTTGCTTGTTCACAGACTGTCACATCCAACTTCTGCTGTGTATTCACCTTATAAATCAAACAGAAGCCAAAACCTAAAGCAGCTGCAGCAGTCTAATCTGTTACTCTGTAGATGTGACACGGCTCCACAGGCTACAGGGAGCTCAGACAAATAAAATGGTGAGTCTGAGACTGCAGGCTACTGATCCCCAGTATCTGCTTGCCATTCCTGTCCTCACACTTTTTCACTAGTTACTTTCATATGGAGGTATGCGTCCTCTGTATTTCACCTTTGGCCATTAACGAAAGGAACAAGACAGAAAGAATAGCAAAGAGGTCAAAAAAAGCAAGTTCAGAGAGAAAGAGAGAGAAAAGAGCAAAGACCACAAGACAAAACGTGAAGGAAAACGTGAGGACAACATTAGGGATGAAAACAGAGAAAGCTTTCACAAGACAACAGAGGCATCCTGAGGCTGAGGGGAGATCAAGACTAATTCAATATGACATAAGGCATGGCAACCCTTCCCTGGCCTGCTCTCATCCCTGCTGAGCAACGAGGGAACAATCAAGTAATGAGTAAAAAAAAAAAAGGCCTGCCAACTGATAAAAAAAAGAGCAGCCTGTCCTGCATCCTAAAGTACACGAGGGTAAGTGTCAGATTAAATCTATGGGTTTTTCCAAGTATGAGGAAAATGTTTATCGGTCAGTACTACAAGCAGATGCTAAAATTAGATTTTGATGACAAGGCACGAAGAAAAAACTGAGAGAAAATTCAAACAAAAAAAGAGAAGAAGACAAGATCGGAAATCTGTGCTCTCCCTGTCCAAATCCCTTACCTTTTTTCTGGCTGCTTCGAAACTTGACAGCTGCCAGGTTAACCAGGTTCATGCCGTACAGGTTGTAGTCTATGAAAAGCTGCAGCAGGTAGGGGATGTGGCCCTCATGAGGCTGGTAACTCTTGTTCATCACGGCTCCGCTTTGCAGCAGCTCGCACACTCTGCAACAAACACAGATTGCTCCATTTAAAATAAAAAGATACATGTGCCACTTGGTGTTTAAAGAAAAAACATTCAACCGCTTACACACAACTGAACAAATGCTCCCCCAGCTCGAGAGAAAGCGTTTTTGGTGGAGACCAGGCACAGCTGCGGTCTGCCTTGAAATCAAGGATTGCTACAAGTTGTATCTGATAAAGTTTTCTCAGCAAAGCTTAATCATTTTGTTCCTTTTTGCTCTGAGGGCATGCTCTGAGGATGAGAGAGAGATCACAGAGATGTCATACCACATTTTTATCAAGCTGCACAGCAGAGGCCAAAATGTCAAGGATTGGCTCGTATCTACATTACCCCATTGTGAAATTAGGAATGTTTAACTACACAAGCTTCAGAAAATCAAGCACATTGATGTTTGAGACAGGCTCCATGTACATGTAAAATGGGGCTAGTAAAATCAGTTTCACTTAGGCCCAGAATTTTAGTTTATTGGCATGCTTTAATTTAATATAAAATGTCTACATCTTCATATACACTTTAGTCCACATACAGCCCCAAGAAAAGTTTAAATGTTTAGAAATTTTACCATTCAATCATACGAAGACAGAGAATTACTGATTTTTCTATACAAAGACTTCCATACAGGCCCCTCTTGCATAGTCTGAATATGACAACTACTGGAAATACTGGGTATTTAATCTAATCAAACTTTACTTAATCAGTGAGTGAAACTCTTGAGATTTACAATCTCTTTTCCAAGAGTGTCCGGGGCTAACATCGGCAGCATTAACCTTGCATGTTTTCCAAAGGCGGGAGAAACAACAGTTCTAAGAGAAAATGGGGGAACATGCAGACTCCACATGCAAAGACCCCAAGTGGGTTTGAACCCAGGATGAATGCAAAGCCATTGTATAGCCCAGTGGTTCCCAAACTTCTTTTGCTAGGCCCCCCTTTGTTTTACAAGAAAAATGCTCGCCCCCCGCGCACGAGCGCACACGCACGCACAAACACATCCTCCAACCACACACGCCCATATTTTGCTCCATTGCGGTTTATTTCACACCTCAAACATTTAGTAAACAATTAAGCAAATACAAGTAAACTGCAGGTAGTAAGAAAATAAACTACTAACTCTTTTACGCTACGTCCACACCTACACGGGTATTTTTGAAAACGCAGCTGTTTCTATGCGTTTGGAACTTTTGTCCACACGTAAACGACGGTTCGAATCACCGAAAACTGAGATTTTTTTAAAACTTTTAAAATTCTGCAGGGGAGACCTACCTTGGCACTTGTCCAGGTGAAACCAAAGGGCAGATATGCTTCACCATATTTTCTAGTCTTTGGCTTAGAATGAAGTTGGTTTGGAAACATATTCAGCCATGCTTCATCTCCTGCTTTGCGTTTGTGTGGGAGCCCCGTGCTAGGAGTGTCCAAGCGTTGTTTTTTGTTGTTGTTGTTTTTTTCCCCTTTTCATACCGCGCCATTGCAGACCTTCCCCACACTTTGGGAAGGTCTGGTATAGCCTAAATATATATATATATATTCACATCCAAACATACATACAGTGGGGCAAAAAAGTATTTAGTCAGCCACCGATTGTGCAAGTTCCCCCACTTAAAATGATGACAGAGGTCAGTAATTTGCACCAGAGGTACACTTCAACTGTGAGAGACAGAATGTGAAAAAAAAATCCATGAATTCACATGGTAGGATTTGTAAAGAATTTATTCGTAAATCAGGGTGGAAAATAAGTATTTGGTCAATAACAAAAATACAACTCAATACTTTGTAACATAACCTTTGTTGGCAATAACAGAGGTCAAACGTTTACTATAGGTCTTTACCAGGTTTGCACACACAGTAGCTGGTATTTTGGCCCATTCCTCCATGCAGATCTTCTCAAGAGCAGTGATGTTTTGGGGCTGCCGCCGAGCAACACGGACTTTCAACTCCCGCCACAGATTTTCTATGGGGTTGAGGTCTGGAGACTGGCTAGGCCACTCCAGGACTTTCAAATGCTTCTTACGGAGCCACTCCTTTGTTGCCCGGGCGGTGTGTTTTGGATCATTGTCATGTTGGAAGACCCAGCCTCGTTTCATCTTCAAAGTTCTCACTGATGGAAGGAGGTTTTGGCTCAAAATCTCACGATACTTGGCCCCATTCATTCTGTCCTTAACACGGATCAGTCGTCCTGTCCCCTTGGCAGAAAAACAGCCCCATAGCATGATGTTTCCACCCCCATGCTTCACAGTAGGTATGGTGTTCTTGGGATGCAACTCAGTATTCTTCTTCCTCCAAACACGACGAGTTGAGTTTATACCAAAAAGTTCTACTTTGGTTTCATCTGACCACATGACATTCTCCCAATCCTCTGCTGTATCATCCATGTGCTCTCTGGCAAACTTCAGACGGGCCTGGACATGCACTGGCTTCAGCAGCGGAACACGTCTGGCACTGCGGGATTTGATTCCCTGCCGTTGTAGTGTGTTACTGATGGTGACCTTTGTTACTTTGGTCCCAGCTCTCTGCAGGTCATTCACCAGGTCCCCCCGTGTGGTTCTGGGATCTTTGCTCACCGTTCTCATGATCATTTTGACCCCACGGGATGAGATCTTGCGTGGAGCCCCAGATCGAGGGAGATTATCAGTGGTCTTGTATGTCTTCCATTTTCTGATGATTGCTCCCACAGTTGATTTTTTCACACCAAGCTGCTTGCCTATTGTAGATTCACTCTTCCCAGTCTGGTGCAGGTCTACAATTCTTTTCCTGGTGTCCTTCGAAAGCTCTTTGGTCTTGGCCATGGCGGAGTTTGGAGTCTGACTGGTTGAGGCTGTGGACAGGTGTCTTTTATACAGATGATGAGGTCAAACAGGTGCCATTCATACAGGTAACGAGTGGGGGACAGAAAAGCTTCTTACAGAAGACGTTACAGGTCTGTGAGAGCCAGGGATTTTCCTTGTTTGAGGTGACCAAATACTTATTTTCCACCCTGATTTACGAATAAATTCTTTACAAATCCTACCATGTGAATTCATGGATTTTTTTTTCACATTCTGTCTCTCACAGTTGAAGTGTACCTCTGGTGCAAATTACTGACCACTGTCATCATTTTAAGTGGGGGAACTTGCACAATCGGTGGCTGACTAAATACTTTTTTGCCCCACTGTATAATTACAAATAAAATTTGCAGTTTCACCTTAAAAAAAAAAAATTATTTTAACACCTGGCAAAAATGCAACCAAACCCTAAACATACTTACATACACACATACAAGGCCAGTCTACTTTTCCACCTTCCTTCCTACACCCCACCCCACCCCTCCCAGTGATACATCATTCGCTCCTCCAGCCTCTGTCCCTCGCTCTCTAACAGAGTTACTCGCTCTCTGCCAAGCCTCAAATCAGTAGCTCCACTCACACTTTCAACACCAACACTGATCACTCTGGCAAATAATTCACAGTCTTCCCGTGTGCTTTCATGCATGGACACACACTCAGCCAATCAATGAGTACAGCTGAATACGCAGCGATCGATTTCAGTTTAGTAAGCTGGCAGACTCGTGCGCACAGTGTGGCATTCAAACAACAGGAGGCTGGGATGCTCTCTGTTCACATTAAACTGCTTCGATCCTTACCTCTTGACCATCTGAGGATTGTATAAATAGATCTTCATAAAGAGCTTTTCCTTGGCGTGATAACCATAGTAAGGCCTGAAAGAAAAGAAGAAGAAAAAGGCATTCAATATGTAAACCTGCATCACATACACATGTTAAAGTAAAGTATACATACACATATAGACAGAAAGTAAAGGTTCTCCGGTGCACAGTGGTGCTTGTCCATGCAGAGCTCTAAAAGCTAAAACCACAATCTTAAAGTGGACTCTGAAGCTGACGAGAGTCTGAGTAACTGAATTAGCAATAATGTGACATGAAAACTTAGAATACGTATATCTGAAACTGAGTGTTTAGAGAAGTCTTAAGTCACAATTGTTGGCTCACACACCCTTTGTTGTTTCAGAAAGGCTGTGTTTAACAACGACCTTTACCAAAGTGTGCAGTCAAGCTGCTTTCTGAAGCAAATCTCAGCTCAGTTGTGTCGGTACAACACAGCAAACACAAGTTACTTACATGCCGGAGACCAGCACCACCTTGAAGACATGTTGGTTGTTGGAGGTGGGGTTTCCCATCGCAACGTTGAGGGCCCTGTCGATGCTGAAGGCCACTTGCCGCAGGTAGCGCTCTGGCTGCTGCCCATAGTTGTCGTACGGCACGTAGATGTAGGGGAACACACCGTGGAGGTGGAGACACGTCTTCTGGCCTGCAACGCAATAAGAAACTCTATTAAAGCAGGATTACAATTAATTATCATGTTTTCCAAGTCTATTACATCGAAACACACATCAGACTATAATGTAAGCTGCTGATCATTAGAAATACGTTCTGTACAGCTCATTTCTCTTCTGGGAGTCACAAGATCAGGGTCCAATGCAATTCTGCCAGCGCTCAATTGTGGTGATGGTGTTTATGCAAGCTCTTATTCTTAGCAGATGCACTGCTTCATTACATCTTTTAATTGTATCATTTAAGAAAATGTTGGGATAAAACCAAAGACAGTATAAAACTTGGACAAAGCTTCTAGCAAAAAAAAATTAAGCCAATGTGGAATTGCCTTAAACCTCCTTCTATCTGAAGGCCACCAGACAGTGAGAGCTGTGGTTGTAATATTGTCCAGTATATTATCCAGTAATATTGGAGTCTATGGGAAAACAGCTTTCAGTACTGACATATGTAAACATTTTCCTTGTCAGTTTATTAAATCCAGCTAATTAGCTGGAAAACTCCACAGAAAAAGAGAGGAAAAGTGTGAGAGGAGTGCAGCACAGAGGCCGATGTGAAGTTAGGAATACTGCATCTCTGCGCCGGCTGACCCAACGGTGTGACACAACGCTGCTCCCACATTGACAAGCACACTGAAGTTATCAGAGGTGATCTGTACTGCAGATGCTCCGATTCATTCTCTCGCTGTGATTATCAGCCTGGGCCGGAGCTTTTATCTGCTGTCTTAAGCCTCACGTAGAGAATAAGAACAGCAGTGTGAAAATTAAATTACAACAAAGGCAGAGGGTGGTAAGGCTCATCCATGCCAAGCCTCTTTCTGTCTGCTTGTCTTGCATCACTGACAGACTGAAAGGCAGTTGGACAGGAGGAGGCAGCATTGAGCAAGAGCTTGACTCTTGCCCAGACGTGTCTGCACATGCCCAGAGACTTCCCCCACAATCACCACCGGGAGAACAGAGGAGAGTGAAAAGGGGAGCTTCTGGCATTCTTCCTCTACCCCACACACATATACCCACAGCTTGCCAAGTCTCCATCCTCATTCTGTGTTTGACAGATGCTGTGTATGATGCAGTGCCGCAGTCCTCGGGGGACCATTGTCGAGACCCCCCAAGATGGCACCTCAAAAAAAAGGCAAAAGAAATATTCCCAGCATTTTCTGCACCAAGATACATGTCAGGGCATCTGAACAGGAAAGGGAGGGTGATGCAAGATGGAACGTGGTGCTGAAAGACAATGAGATCCTCAGAACATGCCAGAATCAGGCATCTACTGTGCTGGAGCTCATACAAGCCGAGCTACTCATATTGACAGGAGATATGGATGTGCTTACAATGATGCCTGTAAGCCCGCACTGTTTCCCATTAACAATGATTAGATACGCAACAATTATTGGATTTATCAATTCCTTGATTGCTAGAAATACTTAAACAAAACTGTGCCTGTGAGGCACTGATTGTCAAAGTCTTTTCATAAGCAGAAAGTCAAACAGCTGATTTTGGACTGTACATTACTGCTCTTTATTAGGCAAAGCAAAAAATTAGAAACGATTAATCAGTCAGCAACAAACAAAAAAAAAAGGAAAAAAGGATTGGACTGTACCTTGTCCAGTCCTAGTCATTTTCAGCTATTATTATTCCTTGTGGGTTTAACTGAGGCAGCTTTGCACTAACAGTATTAATCCAAAGTTATCTTACACTGGACCTTGGAGCACCCCTTCTGATCATCATCAAAAACGCAAAAGGTGTTAAACCAGTTGAAATTTATCGCCAACTGACGGAAGTGTATGAACAGTTGTGCATGGATGTGAAAAACGTTTGTTCCCAAAGTTGAAAGAGGATTTGTCTGGAACATGATTCTGCTCCGATGAAGAGGTGAACGATGAAGGACATGGCGGTGAGCTGGTATGACATGGGCATTGTCAAACTGGAACAGTGTCTACAAATAATGCATGGGCCGAAATGGCAATAATGTAGAAAAATAAATAATTCTTTAACCTTTGAAATTATGTCAATATTATAGGAAATAAACGGTTGTTTGTATTTCTTAAAAAAAAAAAAAAAGGGAGCGCTTACTTTTGGGATTACCCTGTAATAATCCAAGTGCTAGAACTGCAGTTTGTGTCATGGCTGTTAGAGTTGATCAAAGACTCCCATATTAAATGCCATTAAGTCCATCTTTTATATAAAGTATATGCTGGGAGCTAACTCTTTACTTATATTCAGGTGATTCTGTCAGCTACCTTAAGTAGAAGTGAAAAGGACATGGAGCAAATATTTGTATATATGAGACGTGAGCATAACACAGGAAGACATAAAGAAGTCACTGATTCCACAGATCATGGTTAGAATTGTAATAACAAATTTTTGTCATCTTGAAACTTAAAATAAAACAGAAATTAAAAAAAGGAGAAGCAAACTTATATATTTTCATCCAAGGAATGAAAATTTCATTGAATAAGACAATCAGCTGATCACTAGTGAAAATGTGGATTGGTGGCTCGTGGCATGCAGACAGACTGTGAGATCGGGAAGTCCCAGTCTTGTTTGTACCATGTGTTTGTGTGTCTACACTGAACACTTCTAAGGTTTGTGTACGTGTGCCTACTCTGGAGTCACACAAAGGCTGGCGACCACTTCTGCGCCGAGGGAGTGGTGAGAGCGGTGTGTCTGTCCTCAGCCTGCCGAGTCAACATGGAGTCTCTCTCTCTCTCTCTCTCACACACACACACACACACACACACAGTCTCTGTATAAGCAGCCAATGCCGACTTTTGCTGCAGTTGCTAGGCAACGGTGGCAGCAAAGCAAAAGCCCCTGACGGGCAGCAGGGGAGATAAACAAGTGATTCTTTCCACCCAGCTGGTCAGGCCACAGAAAGAGAGACAGAAGGAGAAGGAGTGAGAGTGTGTCTAAAAAGGCAGAAAGAGAAGAAGAAGAGCTGACAGGCATGAGGTGTGTGTCTGCATGAGAGGAAAGAGGGGGGACAAACACCAGGAAAATATGAAAAACAAAACAAAACAGAAGAATAAAATGAAACAGAAGGACGGAAATTAAGATGAGAAACAAAAAATGTATTAAAGAGTGTCTATACAATTAGAAGCAGAGCAGGGCGATATGACCAAAAATATTTATCACGATATTCATCTGAAAATTAGCGATAACGATATAACTGACGATATAATTGACACTAGACAAAATACTTTACAACTCCACAACTTTATTAGTGCAAAAAAAACATCAATGTATTTGCACTTAAACAAGCAGCTGTTTTTTATGTGCATTAAAGTTATATAAAAATTTAACAGTGCAAATGCAAATTCCTTACTGACAGTTTAACGAAAAGGCATTTCCAGTGGAAATTGGCCGACATATCCTCAGCATAACCATGTATAATATCCACAAAACTTAAAAAGAGGTTATACACACACAATACGGTAATATTATGTTGAAGCACAGTATGTATCACTCTGCGAGGCTCCTGCCTACGATAGCCGTAATGCTCCGACAATTCATCAAGCGGTGCGGGTTCGTAGCTTTGTAAAGTCGTACTAAAACATTTGACAGATTTTCGAGCGCTGTGTACAACATAAAATCGTTTCGAGGTCAGTAAACACAACCAGAATTCCTACATAAGGCACACGGGATTATAAGGGGCACTGTTGATTTTCAGAAAAATCAAAGGATTGATTTTAGGTGCGCTGTATTTTCCAAAAAAACACGGCAATAACGACGGCCCGCTAGCATGCTCTACCAAAAATAGTGCTTTGTTGTGTATCTGATGGACGAAAGCTAAACCAGTTCCACACCACTGAAGTTTTCGCATTTTTACAAACCAATTGACCCAGCCCTAATTAGAAGTGAAGGTTTTCAGGAGCTGAAGAAAAATTAAGAACAACAGGAAGTAGAGGGAGTGGGGACTGAGCAGCGTTTCAAAGAGAAAAAACATCTGACTCAAATGGATGGCTCATTTTTGTGCTACAGATTTGAGCATTTAACTAAGAACCTTTTCTTCCTCAATCCATCCTGTTAAGCTGAGGTAAATTTCTGCAGACATACTGTCGGTACATTGAAGTGCTCATCCAATTAAGGCATCAGAAAGAACAAAACCTGCTCACGGCTAATCTACACCTGTCAATCAGGCATCACAAAAATCACTTCATCCTCAGGATTCACCATACTTTTTCTCTGATTTCCATAAAATAAGAAAGTGCTCTGGCTTAATTCCAATGTAAATTGTTCTTTCTTACATTGCGTCTATCTGCAAAGGCAAGCCACAAAGAGAACAAGAGAAGAAGGAAGAGTTTGTAGTTTTCCAGGTGCCTGAACATCTTTCATTACACTTCCCACATTACAGAGACAAACAGTCTGTCTTTCTGTCATATCTGACTTATTCATTTTTCTCCCGATAAACACAGCTGCTGTTTTTAATGGACACTTGATTCCTCCCACTCAGGCCATCCTGTGAAGAAGAGCTTGTCTAGGCTTGTTAGCTTTGAAATGTCAGAAAAATATTTGTGTTAACTTCAAGATGAAAGAGCCTGACGTGACCAAAACCCAAAGGTATACAACCTGATATACTGAAAAGATAGAAAAATGAGGAAGTTTGTTTTCATTACTGGTGAGGTGACAGCTCCCACACATCTCAGCTGTTCCCAGCCAAATGTGCCGTTTCCCATCTCCCTTCCTGCTGAGGAATTGTGAATGAGAACAGTAGGGAGAGAGGGGCTGTGACAGCTCTTGGGTATTATCTTTGGGGCAGGAGTGCTGAGACAGTGAGACAGCACTCTGCCAATGGCCTTCCTCCACTCGAGCTATTCTCCCCCTCCTCCAACCTCCTTGTGGTAACTGAAGCTCTATGACTCAGCACTGGCACAGAAGCCCCAGACTACTGGACAGTAAAATGACTACCAAGCAGTTCAGCTATAAAAACCAGCCAGTAAGTGAGTCTGAGACAGCGGAGCAGCCAAGTGTTGTTAACCACCCTGGGACAAAGACAGACAGATATTCTAACAAATAAAAAGACAGTGCTATGTGCTATTATTATTTTTTTTATTTTTTTACTATTTTGGTTTATTGTTTATAAAGGATTCAAGCAACAACCTACCTATGGAGAAGTTGAAGTAGATAATTTATAAGTTGTGACAAAAAATACTTTAAGGCTTTGTTCACAATACCATTTTAACATTTCCACACATGAACTCCAGAAAATGTCAGGACCACAGAGAGCAACCTACAGGGTTAAAAAAGAAAAACGACGTGCCAAAACCTGCAGTTCCTTGTGTGGCCACTAGAGACTGGCTCCAAAAGAGTAAATGCCCCTAGACATTCATTTTAAAATGCTGTGTTTATAGCCTGGTAATAAATAAATAAATAAATAAATGAAAACAGGTCCTGTAATGTCATTGACATTAGCAGTGAAATGGGGGATTTGAAGTACTATTGCTTGTTGCTGTATATAGGAACTTGCTGGTTAAAGAACATTTAATGATCAGTTACATGGATCCCATATCTAGAGCCCACAGTGCATGCGCTATATTGCTTACAATAGCTTAAAACAGGGGTCGGCAACCCTAGGCACGCGTGCCAGCTGTGGCTAACTGATGGCACGACCATAGCTGGACTGGCCATCGGGCATACCGGGCATTTGCTCGGTGGGCCGATGGTGAATTTTTGTTTTTATGGGCCGATGATTTTTTTATTTTTTGTAATGGTATAAACAATGAAAGGTGGTGCATTGGCCAGATGCTGGCTGATGTGTAAAAATAACTCAGTTGTTTGGTGGTGGCTATGGCGGAGCTGCCACAAGAGGCCAGGTGGATGAGAGAAAGGGGAGGCAGGAGGAGGAGAGACCTGAGGCGGGGCCGGTCCAAGTGTCAGGTGAACTAAACTTCAGGTAAGAATTTATTACCTGCAGTCTATCTGGGTCAGATATAAACCAAGTTTAGGTGGAGTTTATTTTTGTTGTGCTGACTTTTTACAGTCAGTTACAATAACTCGTACTGCGTACCAGCTAGCATGACAGAGTTTCTATACAGCTGGGTGGGTGCTATGATGTTACCGATAGTGAACTTTATTTTATTCATAAGGTTAATTATTAGAGTTGCCAACCGTCCCGTAAAAACTGAATCGTCCCGTATTCAGAGAAAATATTACGCGTTTCGTGTTGAACTGAAAAGAAACGCGATTTGTTCCGTACTTCAACTAGAATAGAAAAAAAGACACAAAGCTGGACTTATTCTGCATCATTACGCTGCAGCTGCCTCTTCTCCTCTCATTCTCTCCCCCTCTCTCTCCTGTTGCTACTTCAATCATGAAACTGATCAATGATCAGCTGATTGGCTTTTCTCTCGTTTGTTTATCGCCCACTTTGCGCCAGAAAGAGGAAACCAGCGGATGTCGCGCTAAACAACAGCAGCACGTTTAAGCTTGATCAGCTGTTAGAATTTATTTAATATTAATTTCTAGATGTTTGCTGGAGCCACAGCTGTGAAAGCTGCTGGTCATGATATCGGTTTGTATATCTGTTGAGAGGGAAACATGAAGATGAAACCAGGAGATGCCCTTACTGAATCATCAGAGCTCAACAGGTGATGGAGAAACAGGTTTACCTTTTAGGTGACATGAATGAGTTGAAGGAAGTTATGAACTATTTCTGAGAGACAAATAACACCAGCATCCTTTTTTTATGTAGCTGACAGCTGGTAACTGTGCAGGGGCGGGTCTAGCAAAGTTTTGCCAGGGGGCCAGGTAGAGCATTAACAGGGAAAGGGGGGCACAAAGAAATACTTTTCTTTCTTATTCTCATTTAAAATGTCTCGCTTTTGTTAAATAATTTTCTAAAGCTTACAGACAAAGTTTTTATCTGACATGAAATGTATAGAAATCATACATATACCAACAAGACTGTACATCACTGTCACAACAGCGTTTGTTTTCATTCAAAGGCTTTATGGCTTTAATACCTGGTGGGCCGGTCTTTAGTCAAAATGCCCGGGCCAATTTTTTTTGTCCCAGTCCAGCCCTTGGCACGACACGCAGTGAATTAATCTGAGAAGGTGCATTAAAAAAATAAATGGCCGCACCAGTGGTGCACATCGCAAATTAGCTCGCATAGACACATTAGTTGTGCCGCTTCTAAATGACGGTATCTTAGCTAACAACCCCAACTACCACATTCAACTTGTAATTGGCTAAAAATAATTTAGCCTACTAGTGAGAGGGACGTTGTTGGCTTTCCACATTCCGACACTTCAAAAGCTTCAGCAGCTTTCTGCTCAGCACAGCATCAGCACCGTGGAAATACACGGATACATCCGTAGACTCGAGACAGAATTCACAATGCATTTTTGGGCCTTTCAGGTGTATGGACCAATGTTTTCTTTTCGAATCAAACCAGAAATCTTTAATGAGCAGTTAGATTTGTCTCGCATTAACTGGCTGAGTTAATGCCAGTTAATGCAACATCGAAGCAGCTGGAATCCATAGCTGTGCGCATTCATGGAGCTTGCATTTTCACCTGCTGGACATCACTACCTGACAAGTTTAACTGTCTTCAGAACATTGCAGAGGCCTTATTGACAGTATTTGGCTCTACATATCTGTGTGAGCAGATTTTCTCTCACATGAGTGTCCTCAGGTAGCCGTCTAAATGCTGGACCAGAGATCAGATTAACGTGTATTAACAAACATGCCATATTGGCTCAGTTTATTTTTCTTATCATTGTTGTGAGGAGACCATAAATAGCATTTGCATTTTCTGTTGTACAGATCATTTGCTGTTATGGATAAAAAGTGTCCTTTTTTTGTTTCAAAATAGCTGATAAGTATTCGCTGATAGCTGCCAACATCTGCAAACAAATATAATTCTATAAAGTTGTTCTATATAGGGTGCAACTGTTTATATAGAGCGTTATTAAATTTATTGATAATGCAATCATATGGCATACTGACTGCTGAGGAAATTTTAGATGGCCCTCGCCATCAGAAAGGTTGCCTACCCCTGGCTTGAAACAACAAACAGTGCTTGTTATGGCGTTTTAAAGCATCAAATTTCCTTCCCTTGTTACAACCATCATATCTTTAAGCTCCAAATACACAGTGTCTGCTGCAGCAAAGAAGCAAAAAGACACTTATTATTATTATTTGTATCTATGAAAGGTGGGCTTTGCTGAGTACAGGTCCCATTTTCCAGGAACACTCTCACACACATATACATTTATACACCTGAAAGCTCTCTACAACCCAGTTATGTTTAAATCCATAAAAAAATAGTCACATTCAAAACATTGCTTTAAGTTATGTCACGAGAATGTCAATCCTTTCCTCCCTTCCCTCTCCTACCCAGTTTGCGGGTACAGCTAGCCTCCTGCTGTAATTAAACAGTCAGCTGCCACCGGGAGGAGTGGAAGAAGACGTTAATAAAAGCACTGCTAGTATTAATTAAAAAGGCCCAATGAGAACTGTGTGAAATCTAGGACTAAGTAGGCACTCCCACTGCCTGCATAGAAAATGTCAGAACAGCAGAATACGATGGAGGAATAAGATTATGACAGACAAAATAGTGATGATAATTCCCACGCCTTTAGGAACTTTAATCGAGGTACATCTGTGCAACGGTTTTTACCTGAACCTGACAACAGGGTACGTGAGGGCAAAGCACACACACAGCCTTGAGAGAATTAAAAATAAACAAGAATAAAACGCAAGTTAATCTGATGCACACAAACACACACATGTTGGCAGAGTCAGCTTCTGGCTCACTGAGCAGCCTGGCATAGTGCCAAACAAATGAGACAGAGAGGGAGAGGAGGTGTGTGGAAGGAAAGGACAGAAGGAAGCAAAGCCTGTGGTACAAAGGACACTTACTCTTTAATGCTGGGTCTAAAAATGTGCTGTGAATGGCTTTGTTTTTATTTGGAAGAAGGACATTTTGAGAAAGAGACCGATCATAACAGTCCAAAAAGAGTCCAAAAAGAAGACTGAGAAAGATTGTGAAGACAAGTATGACCCGTTTACTCTTTGCTACTCAGGTGTCTTGTAAAAGAAAGACCAACAAAGATGAATGTAGATTCCTTGTCAGAAAGATGAAGCCAATGCGCTTGTGCTGCAAGTGTGTATTCTCAGCCCCCAGTTTTAAACAAAAACAATGATAACACAGCAGCAGCGGTGATGACGCTGGCACAGTTTAATGTGGAGTCGGAGCCGTTACTGAAACGGTGAGCTCAGGTTGAGTGAAAGAAACTATTAGGGTTCAAAACAGCAACACTGTTCCATTAAAACATTTATTGGGAAAAAGCTAGGATGATTTTTACATCAAAGCATGGGAAGAAAAGCAAACTTCGTAGCTGCTCCATCCAGTTTTACACAAACTCCTACTAATCATGCTACCACTAGAATTCCTACTATAGAAGATTAAATGGTTCCACCAATCAGGGAATCACCACGTCTATGAAAGTATGCGTTCAAGTTACTGAACCCCCATTCTCTAACAGAAAGTCAATTTCACTTTCTGTCAGAGAATGGGCTGACAAAAAGTACCTGCTGTTATAATAACTTTGATTTCCTCTAAATGGCTGCTTCCAAAGAGCACTTCCTGATATAGCTCCACTTTGTAAGAGACATGAATGCACTTACACATCTCCATCAAACTGCAGAAATTACTTAAGCAATCCAATTTTAATATTTCTGGAGGACAACAATGATGCAGAATCAGCTGCACATGAACAGAGTCACACAGCAGGGCTCGCAAAATTTCAAAATCCCTGGTAGCCCTTCGGGCAAGGACTCTTCAGCTTTTGGTAGCCAAAAATACATTTAAGTAGCCCGAATAAAAAAGAGCAATTTTTTGATTTATGTTTTGTTTCCTGTTTTGTTTCCGTTACAATATTATACATTAAAGTATAATATTGTAACGGAAACAAAACATTAATCAAAAAATTGTTGAAACACAAATTACACCATTGTATAACAATTACAATCATCAACTCAAATACTTGGTTCTAATTGAACAGAACTTTCTATGAACTAAGAACTGTGTAGGACATGAATCAGTCTGTGTCAGATCCTGAATTTGAAATTTCCACTGAAGTCACGGGTAAGAGGGAAGTGGAACCAAGATAGAGGCCATTTACTTTTTGAAGTTTGCAAAGACTGCTAAATTGTGCCAGTGGTAGTTCACTCTTTGCAACATAGTACGCTGTTCTAAACAGATTTTTCAGATTTATTTTTAGTATGTTATTTGCAATTGGTGTTTGTTCTGGGAAAGATATTGCAGACTGAGCAATAATGCATTTCTAATGGGGGCCTTTCTTAAAATTACTGGTCCCAGTAACAAAGGCGCTTGTCGACTCAGAAATCGAGGAAAAACCAACAACACACCCAGCAGAACATTATGTTATTTACACGGGTGCACATAAGTGGTCCGCATGTGCGCATTCGCTGTCAAAATAAAAGACGCGCACCAGATAAGAAGTTGCAACGCGTGTTTGCGTCCATATAAAAGGCACTGTTTTTGTCCGCTAGAGTGGGATTTTCACGGCACATTCTGCACCACATCTCTGTGCGTTCATCATTTGTTTGAAGCCAGCTGCAGGAGGTGAGCCAGCTCACCTGCAACCACTTTTCCGAGAATACGTGCTTCTTTTGTGGTTCGGACTCCTTCTGACGTTTCTTTGGAGGTGGAGGAACACCAAAGTAATTGCTTAAAGGAGCTTGCTTCTTGACATCTTTAAGAGTTATAAACAAATGTCTGTCCTCCTCCTCCAAATCTTATGTACGCAAACACGCGTTGCAACTTCTTATCTTGTGCGCGTTTTTTATTTTGACAGCGAATGCGCACCTGCGGACCACTTATGTGCACCCCTGGTTATTTAGCTCGTCATATTGCAGCCACAGAAATTCTTTTGTCCATGAAACCATAAAGCTGCACTTTCTTTTTGCCTTATAGTCTGATTTGTCATAACCTTTCCGTTTTGTGGTAAGCTTTTCTTTGGCTGTCACTTCTTCACCCTGACGTGTCTTATTTGGCTCAGCAGAACTAAAATATATATCCTGCTGCTTTTACACAGGCACTCACATAACGCTCAGCAATTCTCTGTGCGATCAACCTCTCACATGTTTAAGCTTGCTGCGGGAGATTTCACTTGTCATGTTTGCATAGTAAGCTAACGATTGATAAGATGATGTCAGAGGAATTGGTGTGCAAATTATTGTCACTCACCAATCAGTACTGTCACTCTATACACAGTTCGCGCGATTGCAAAGTGAAAGCAAATAACAAGCGCAAATTCAAACGCGATTTCAATATGTCACATATTGACAGTGGCTCACCGATGCCAATGACATAATTACCCAGCTACATTTCCAAAAGAATGAAAAAGCATTGACATATATCTTTCCTTCCTATGATAGCCCGACGGGCAGGGCAGAGATAGATTTTGGTAGCCCGACTGGAAAAATCGTTAGCCCCGGGACATCGGGCTAGCGATTTTGCGAGCCCTGCACAGGCATAGATGATCGACAACCTGCTGGGACACTGTGGTTGCTAGGGAAAACAGTGTATTCCACGACTAGTTCGTGAGTAGTTGCCGTTCAAATTAAAAACTCAATAGGATTCATTATATGGAGTTTCATCTATTAAGGATGCCCTCTTACAGTTGATTTTACACCCAAGAGGTTTTGTATCTGGCATTGTTCATTGTGGCATGGTTTACAGAATTTGTGTTGCCTGAATATTTTTTCAATTCATTCTTTCTGTTGTGACTGAAATTTACATCTTAAAACCATTTATACTCAGATGGAACAGTTTGCTCTTGAACAGGGCCTGTTATATAAGACTAAATGTCTAATAAGGTTCATGGTTGGTAGAGACCACGGGTTGGTTTTGAAGTTTTCAGCTGCTCCTTCTTAAAAAGAATGATCATATGCCCAGCATATTCATTGTTTTGAGTAAGGGAGTGGTGACTTATGGGTTTAAATGTTTTCATGTGTTAATGTTTCTTTGTTTTGCCCTATTAGTGGTTGCCATGGGCTCAGTACAGCAAACTCCCTCTTACTTTTTGTACTGATCTGATACAAATGACATATGGAACAAACAAATTTATTAAATATGGTTAACATATACTGTAAATCACAAGCTGAAATGAAGTAATTTTAGAGATTAAAATGACTTCCTGCTTAAAACCTATGTCAAAAACAGCTATTTGACAGAAGAGATGACTGAGTAAATTGTAACATACAATGACTACTAATATAGCCACCAAACCATTGGTGGCTATATTAGTAGTCATTAGAGTGATCTGGCAGCATGGGATGTTCTTTATTACTGATGCTAATAATGCTTGTCATGAGGCCTTGACTGTGGTGATAGAGGTGGGTCTAGTGGCTATACAACTTGGTGACCAAGAGCATAGAAAACCCCTGTACGCCAGCAACAGTTTTTCCTAACAAACTTAAAATTTAAAGTCTTAAAATTACTCTTGATAGTAAAATATTTATCCCAGTGACCTAGGAGCATTGATTTGTGAGGTCAGGGAGACATCAGACAGATGCCTGCCTGCATCAATATATAATCATGTGGGTCAGAACTACTACAAATCTTCCAGTAAAACTGTTCTTATATTCTGTTTTTATATTCTTTATATTATACACTCAAAGGAAAAATGGGAAACCTTGTCCTTAGAAAATACTTTCGACATATGGTACAAAGTGGCATATTAAAGCTACTTCCTCCATATCATCTTACTACCCCATATGCTGCAATGAATCCTTTAGGGCTGGAAGGACAGATAGTGGCTTCAAAATCTGGGTGGCATTGGGTGACAAACATTTTCTCAAGTACCTGCAATTAAAAATGTCAAATTCTTAAAATACAGACGTATAGCATCTAATATCTGAGCCACCACTATCCCACCTTGAAAACCTTATTGTTGATAAGGAAATTTAGGTTTCTTTAGTTTATACAGCATTGCTGTTGCATGAGAGCAAATCCACTATTGACATGTTAGAAGCACAGAGAAAGGATGTCCAAGCAAATACAGATGAAAAGAAGTGAGGAAAGGCATGCCTAAAAGTCCCAAAACAAAAACAATCAATCCATACAATAATGAAGATGTTAAAATACAAACGGTGATGAGGACCTATATCACCCCAACCAAGTTTAACTGATGGTCTCCTGATATTTGTGACACATGTATCAAGTGTTTGGGGGGGGAAACAGCACTATTTCAACAATATTGGAAAACTACCTTTTCAAATTATGTCAGACATGCTAAATCTAGAGGTTCCTTATCAAGCAAAAATGCATGTATTGGCATCTACCCCAAAAATGTAGATGTAACTACAGTGACTACTTATACCATAGTTACATCAAAACATATATTTGTAAACCCAATATGTTTTTTTCAGGAACAATCCTTTCTCATATGCTGGAAATATCAGAAAAACACAAACAGCCTCTACACCCACACATAAATTCTTCTACAATATTAGATTGTTTGTGTCTTACCCCACAAAATGAATAAATATATTTAGTTCGACACAGAAATAGCACTCTGCATGACAAGCATAGCCAATCAATGACTTCTTAGTCAGCATAGCAGCCCTGACTAGGGATGGGTACCGGTACCGGTTCTGACATAAACGGTAGTAACCAGACCGAAAAGCAGCGCACATTTTGGTGTTTTTTTTTTCTTGAGATGTCATACACTTTGGATTCTAGCCAATCATTTTACCTTTCCAAGGATAGTAGGCGGACCCAGGTACGTACATCCTTTAAGAGCAGAGCTACAGATTAAAAACGCCCAAGGCGAAGCGGCCAAAAGTGTGGCTGTACTTCTCAGCAAAAGATGCAAACTCAGCAGCCTGCAACAAGTGCTTTAAGGCGATACTGTGCAAAGGAGGTAACACCTCGAATCTGATGAAACACCTGGCAACGCATAGCGTTTTTTTAAAAGCCGAGAAATGCACCGTATTTTATAGCTTGCTGCAAGACCAAGCACCGAGCACATCTACTGCTGGTGTGGTGCCTGTTATGGGACCCGGAGTTAGCAACATCCCCCAAGAACCCGAAGAGGAGAGTCCTGGCCCCTAACCCTGCCAGTGTAGCAGAAATGATGACGGACGATGAGGGCAGCAGCAGCCGTTCTTCTCTGCGTGAGGAGGTTAATGTTGTTTGTGTGTAATTTACGTTAAGTAGGCTAACCACGTTATTAAATTAATGCATGTAAGGTGAACTAGCAAACACCGTCGTAGTTACATGCGGCTGTCTTCTTGTTTGATAGAGTAATACCATATATGCCCTATAGCTGCAAAAAAGGCTAACATTGTTATCTTTTTACAATAAAAACAGCTAAACATGAGAGGTTTTAGGACAAAGTTTGTGTTTTCCATTGTTTAAGCACCGGTTCCAACCAAAGGAGGTATGTTGTATTAACAGAAAAGGCTAACTTGGTTATCATTTTGCAAAAAAAAAAATTCTAAAAATAAAAACATAAGAGGTTTTTGGACAAAGTTTGTGTTTTCCATTCTTTAAGCACTGGTTTGAGCACCGGCACCGTTTCAAAAGTACCAGTTTGGCACCGGTATCGGATAAAACCTAAACGATACCCATCCCTAGCCCTGACACCAACTTTCATGTTCACTGCCATTGTTCTAATCAATGCAGCTGTCATTATATTTAGTTATGCCCTTGTATGATGTTGGGGGTCGTTCTGAATTGATTCCAGGAAACATTAGAGGAGCACAGTACCTATACTGTGATGCTTTAAATAAGCCTTTGTGTAAATTCACTGAGGAACAGTGAAATATCAGTCAAATATGCACACAGCCACACAGTGTAGCTTGATGCTAGGGGTGTGTGTGTAGGAGGAGAGCAATAAGGCTGCAATAAGGGGAAGGGGAGTGAACAGAGGAGGGTGACGACCTGCTAAATCACAGCCTTTCTAATAGATTCACTCGCAATCTTCTGCTCCTTAAATTAACTCCTGGAGAGAACAGAGGGGATGTAATACACAGATGAGCAGCAGGGCCATGTCCCCGATAATTCCCCAATATAAACTTTCACATGATATAAAAAATGTCATATTTTTTGTGTGTTAAAACTCCTGAGTGCACACATAAGCCCAGGCATGTCTGAAAACGAGATTTGCTTGTAAGCCTCTGATCATTATTTAATTCAATTCAATTCAATTCAATTTTATTTATATAGCGCCAAATCACAACAAATGTCACCTCAAGGCGCTTCATAGATACAGAGAAAAACCCAACAATCATATGACCCCCTATGAGCAAGCACTTTGGCGACAGTGGGAAGGAAAAACTCCCTTTTAACAGGAAGAAACCTCCGGCAGAACCAGGCTCAGGGAGGGGCGGCCATCTGCTGCGACCGGTTGGGGTGAGAGAAGGAAGACAGGATAAAAGACATGCTGTGGAAGAGAGACAGAGATTAATAACAGATATGATTCAATACAGAGAGGTCTATTAACACATAGTGAGTGAGAAAGGTGACTGGAAAGGAAAAACTCAATGCATCATGGGAATCCCCCGGCAGCCTACATCTATTGCAGCATAACTAAGGGAGGATTCAGGGTCACCTGGTCCAGCCCTAACTATATGCTTTAGCAAAAAGGAAAGTTTTAAGCCTAATCTTAAAAGTAGAGATAGTGTCTGTCTCCCGAATCCAAACTGGAAGCTGGTTCCACAGAAGAGGGGCCTGAAAACTGAAGGCTCTCCCTCCCATTCTACTTTTAAATACTCTAGGAACAACAAGTAGGCCTGCAGAGCGAGAGCGAAGTGCTCTAATAAGGTGATATGGTACTACAAGGTCATTAAGATAAGATGGGGCCTGATTATTTAAGACCTTGTATGTGAGGAGCAGGATTTTGAATTCAATTCTGGATTTAACAGGAAGCCAATGAAGGGAAGCCAAAACAGGAGAAATATGCTCTCTCTTTCTAGTCCCTGTCAGTACTCTTGCTGCAGCATTTTGGATTAACTGAAGGCTTTTCAGTGAGTTTTTTGGACATCCTGATAATAATGAATTGCAGTAGTCCAGCCTGGAAGTAATAAATGCATGAACTAGTTTTTCAGCATCACTCTGAGACAGGATATTTCTAATTTTAGAGATGTTGCGCAAATGGAAGAACGCAGTCTTACATATTTGTTTAATATGTGCGTTGAAGGACATATCCTGGTCAAAAATGACTCCAAGGTTCCTCACAGTGTTACTGGAGGCCAAGGTAATGCCATCCAGAGTAAGAATCTGGTTAGATACCATATTTCTAAGCTTTTCAGCGCCGAGTACAATGACCTCAGTTTTATCTGAGTTAAGAAGCAGAAAGTTAGTGGCCATCCAAGTCTTTATGTCTTTAAGACATTCCTGCAGTTTAACTAATTGGTGTGTGTTATCTGGCTTTATGGACAGATAGAGCTGGGTGTCATCTGCATAGCAGTGAAAATGTATGCTATGTCTTCTAATGATGCTGCCTAGGGGAAGCATGTATAATGTAAACAGAATTGGTCCTAGCACTGAACCCTGTGGAACTCCATAATTAACCTCAGTGTGTGAAGAGGACTCTCCATTTACATGCACAAATTGGAGTCTATTAGATAGATATGATACAAACCACTGCAGTGCAATACCTGTAATACCTACAGCATGTTCTAATCGCTCTAACAGGATATTATGGTCAACAGTATCGAATGCTGCACTAAGGTCAAGAAGGAAAAGCACAGAGATGAGTCCACTGTCAGAGGCCATAAGAAGATCATTTGTAACCTTCACTAAAGCTGTTTCTGTGCTGTGATGAACTCTGAAACCTGACTGAAACTCTTCAAATAAACCATTCCTCTGCAGATGATCTGTTAGCTGTTTGACAACTACTCTTTCAAGGATTTTTGATATGAAAGGAAGGTTGGAGATTGGCCTATAATTAGCTAAGACTGCTGGGTCTAGAGATGGCTTTTTGAGTAAAGGTTTAACTGCAGCCACCTTGAAGGCCTGTGGTACATAGCCGATTATTAGAGATAGGTTGATCATATATAAGATCGAAGAATTAATCAATGGCAGGACTTCTTTGAGCAGTTTTGTAGGAATGGGGTCTAAAAGACACGTTGATGGTTTGGAGGAAGTAATTATTGAAGTTAACTCAGAAAGATCGATTGGAGAAAAAGAGTCTAACTTAACATCAATGGAACTAAGAGTAGCTGTAGATAATATTACATCTGTGGGATGATTGTTGGTAATTTTTTCTCTAATGATAAAAATTTTATTTGTGAAGAAGTTCATGAAGTCATCACTAGTTAACGTTAAAGGGATGGTTGGCTCAAAAGAGCTCTGACTTTTTGTCAGCCTGGCTACAGTGCTGAAGAGAAACCTGGGGTTGTTCTTATTTTCTTCAATCAGTGATGAGTAGTAAGCTGTTCTGGCTTTGCGGAGGGCTTTCTTATAAAGCAACAAACTATTTCTCCAGGCTAAATGATGATCCTCTAAATTTGTGACACGCCATTTCCTCTCCAGATTACGAGTCATCTGCTTTAGGGTACGTGTTTGAGAATTATACCACGGGGTCAGGTACTTCTGATTAGAGACCTTAGTTTTCACTGGAGCTACAGTATCCAGAGTCGTACGTAGTGAGGAGGTGAAATTATTAACAAGATAATCGACCTCTGTTGGGGTAGCGTTCAGATAGCTGCTCTGCTCTGTGTTGGTACAGGGCATTGACGATGATAACAGTGGCTGGATTATATTCTTAAACTTAGTTACAGCGCTTTCAGAAAGACATCTACTTTGATAAAGTCCACTCTCCACTGCTGCGTAATCAATTATTGTAAATGTAAATGTTATTTAGTATCTAAAAAAAAAAAAACCTTCAAAAACCTCTAAAGCAACACAGTACTTGGCAAAATATGCAAACGTGTTGATGTGTTTCAAACTCTTTCCATAGTTTAATGTAGGCACTTTCTAGAAACACACTGGAAAGGTAAATGAAGACAACTGCCAAGAACAAAGAACGGCCGCACACTGAAAAGATCTGGAATAAGATATAACATTAGTTCTTCCTACATTTGAAGTGACACATTTTATATCCAGTATGGTTCAGACATACTGGATATAGGATTTCTAAGACTGATACTGATATTTGGTGATTAAAAATGTCACTACTCCCATAAATCAGCTAGGGGCGGACGATATATCAAACATGTTTTTTTTTCTCCACATGCTATTGTTAAAATGGCTAACCACTGAGTATAGGCTGCCATGGAAATATTAAGCTGTCTGCATGTGATTCACTGTGAGTGGTTTTGGTATTTTGCGAATGCATAATTAATCCACCCTCTGAACAGTGCCCGGCACACTGCGCTGATCACGCGCTGATCTGCTACCAGATAAGGAAAAATATGGCTCCATCGTTTGGATTTCACAAGGAGGATGTTGAACAAAATCTGGTAATTTGCAAAACATGCCATAAAACTATTGCCGCTAAAGGTAGCAGTACCACGAAATTAGTCCATCAGCTTAAAAGTCATCCACTGCAAAATAAAGACTTTCTCAAACTCCACATGTCAACATCTTCCCACACACACCAAAAAAAACCAAAACAAAACAAAAAAAACTTTAAATAAACCAGCTGTGATACAAGCTACAACGCCTACTGGCGAGAGAAACAGAAAAACAGCACATTAAGTCCATGTTATTGTTTATCGAACGTGAAGCACATTTATGGGTTTCTTTGCAGCTGGTTCAGTAAACTGGTCAGAGCGTGACAACACTTGCAGTTTTAGCAGTTTGCTTGGTTCCATGAAGTTGAGTGAGTTTGTGGCTTCGTTGTTTGTGTTTAGGCACATTTGGCAAAATGATGTAACTGCTCTTTAATTGTTTCTCGTTTTTGCTGTTTGGTGGTTGTAGAAATGGTTTATATGTGCTTTTAGCTGAGGTTTCTGTGGATACCACACATGCCGATATTTACATAAACTCACAGAGGCTTAAACTGCAGCTCATTTGCCCCCAGTACCGAAGATGTTAGGGCTCAAGACATTTTGTGATATATATTGTATCGCAATATAGCAAAAAAATATTGCGACATTAGATATTCCTCATATCACCCAGCCCTAATTTTGACTACTTTTTTTTTTTCATCTCATTGATGTTGACGATGCAACCTCCGAAATTACAAATGCCTAAACATTAGCAAATAGCCAATATCAGACTATAATATTGGCCAGTCGATAAATTAGTTGGGTATAATAAAACAGATGTGGTATTAAGAATACACATAAGTGACTCTATTTTTAAATGTTTTTCTTTATAGTCTCTTCAGCAACTGTGTTAGTGTTTGCAATTAACGGAAGTAAAGATGAACACTGGAGGCTTTTAAACTCTCCACATCCAGTTTTCATTACAAGACTTTTAGAGGAGATGCTATAAGTGCACAATACAGACTTTTGAATGGTACTTGTGCCACATGCAACATCAATTAAAAGCTGAACATCAAAGACTGCTGGCTCAACAATGCATTTGCACAAACACATTAATGTTTTAAAAAAAACAACAACACAAGTAATCAATGTCAGAGATTCATTCCCACTTAGACACATTATGTTAACACAATCTTCCTCATTACGAAAAATACCACAAACAAGGCAAGAGCCATTGTTGTTTTTTTAAAGACAAGAAATAATGTAGAAAAAATGCTGTACAATGGCAAGCTTGGGCTGCAGCAGTGATACAGTGTTGGATAGTAAATACAAGAATTTGGTGCAGGACTGAAGAAGGACATTTCCCACATGCTTGATGAATTACAGAGTTTAACAGCAAACAAACAGATAATGCATAATAAGGGATACTTTAAAATCATACATACAAAAAAAATGTCTGTAGTCCTACGCAAGCTCAGTACTTTACAATTACTCCTCTAAAACCAAATGAGGTGCCCAGTGGGTGGCCATTCACGTACTTAATTCAAGTGGTTGGAAGAAAGTACACGCTACTCTAATTTCACTACTAATTATGGTTGTGGAATTGCCAAAGTGGGAGTGAAAAGCATCATGTAGCCAAGGGGCAAATTCTAATAAACTTGGCAGGATTATTCCAAGGAGGAGATGAAATGATGCTCTTCGCAGTGTAGATGTTCTGCTTTTGTGGCAAAAAGAGATCAGTCAACTGCTATTGTGAAAACACTGGTTAAAACACAAACAGGTGGGATCCAAAATGGTAGCGTTGACAGGAAACGAGTAGCTATAGAAATAGTGAACACAGCAAATCCATCATCTTTAACCTGTGTGTGGTGACTTTTGAAGGTAATGTGCATCTGTTATTATAACTGCAGCAACTGATGCTGCATGCTACATGGCAACTAAAATTGTCATTTGGAGCTGAGATGAGGCTGTAACAGCATCAACCATTTTGCCTAGTCCAATGGCTACAGTGTGTTTGGTGTTAAGTCAGTGAGGAAAGCAGACATCCTTATTGGGTTAGCTGGATTGTCCTCTCTAGGAAGTGAATAAGGGTGAGCTCATATGAACAAACAGCTGTAGCTAAAGTGGACCCAACAGTACAGCACTGACCAGTAGGGCTGGGCGATATATCGAGTTTTTTAAAAATATCGATATATTTTTATACGAGATATAAGATGTGACAATATCTTTTATATCGATATAGTCTATGTTACGTTATAATTATAGTTGTGGAGCCACAAGTTTGCCTCTCTTTTGTCCACTTTTGTCTTAACGCAACGTTGCTCGGCCTCGCCTCTCCTTCACTGAACACAACTCCCCCTCCCTCCCCCATTGCTTCACCTGCAGGCAGCGACAAGATGGACACGGCAAATCTCCGTTAACGAGGTACTGCGCATCGCCCCGTGCGTGGGGCTGGACGGCGTCAACGTGTTAACGAGCTAACCACGCTAACGAGCTAACCACGCTAACGCCATGTACGGCCTAAAATCCTTTCATTCTCTCAAAAATCGACAGCGCGCCTTATGTATGAATTCTGGTTGTGCTTGATGACCGCGAACCGATTTTATGTGGAACACGGCGCTCAGCAATCTGTCAAAAAATGTTTTAGTACGACTTTGGTAAGCTACGGAGCTGCACCTGCTTGATGGATTGTCGGAGCATTACGGCTACCGAGGAGCCTCGCGGAGTGATACGTACTGTGCTTCAACGTAATATTACCGTATTGTGTGTGTATAAGGACCATAAATGGCACCTGTTAAGAGACACGGTTATGAAGAGGATTTCAAACTCCAGGCTGTCAGTCACACAGTAGAAGTTGGGAACAGAGCAGCTGTGAAATCTGACCTTGTTACTATGCTCAGCGTCTTTTAGTTTACATTTTGACTGCACAATTGTGAGCTCTTTGTTATGCACAAAAACAACATAGTTTTCTTTTATTTATGGAGCATTATTATTTAATAAATGCTCATAATTTATTTTTGAGTAGTTTTTTTCATGCTTTTCGTGTCATGCTTTGACTAAGAACTCTCTTTTTGTTCTTACCTTGTGGCTTTAAAAAAAATATCGAGATATATATCTTATATCGCCATCCAGCTAAAAAATATTGAGATATGAATTTTGGGTCATATTGCCCAGCCCAACTGACCAGTATAGTCTGGTACCAGATGAGACCAAAAGTGTTTGGTACTCCAATTCCAGATACTTCCCTTGGACTTTCAGGCTGATGAGCGCCGTCTACCTATTATTCTATATAAGTAATAATTCTGATTTTATTAATGCAATGGCAGTTACCTGTTGGTGGTAAGACTTAACAACTCCCTCACACTTTCCCTCTCTTTACACACTGAACTGATGTTTGCTGTACATCAATTAAAAGCTAAACATCAAGTTTTCATTGACATTGCAGATCAGAATATAGATCAGAACAGACAAGGCACAAAAGCCGGGCTCCCTACTTTTCTTCATCTGCAACTCATCAATTTTGCACATGAACCTTTGAGGGGGGAGTATCACTCCTTCATTCTGTATCACTATTCAGTCAGAACAAACTCTACTGACTCTAAATCCACTCAGACTTAACAGAGCCTGATAAAACAATGACACTCACTGCATTGTTCTCTGGGAGAATGCAAAAACTCCAGTCTGTAAAGATCCACGCACTCTCCGTTCTAGGTTCACATTGAAGGCTTCAACTGGCCACTTTAGTGTTTTTATCAAGTCAATATTTAGTGGGGGGAAAAAACAAAACAGAACAATGGACATATTTTTTTTTTATGTTGGCGCAAATAAGAGTAATTTCCTTATACTACAGCTGCACAATTATAACTTACTAACAAAGTATCTCTCAAACAATTTATGCTGTAGTCTGGAGTGCTGCTAAGAGATCGTCCAGCTGGCTGGGTGAGGCTCCCTCTTTGGCTGTGTCTGGGCTTTATTAACGGGACAAATAAGCAGGCCCTCCCCCGCTGCTGTACAGCCAGGACAGTCCTGGCTGTATGCCTGAGCAACAAGCCAGGGTTAGAGGAGAGAGGACTTGCTGGCCTGGTTAGTCCCGAACAAGCTGTGTAAGGCCTGCTTACAGAGCTGAAAAAGTGGCAATAGGATTTATGCTGTAAACTATTCATGACTCACTGCCCATCTTAGTTTGGACCTGAAACTGCAGAAAAACCTGAGTAAAATCAGTGTAATTTTAAACTGAACCCCAATTTTAGTGCGTCTCATTCCCCAAATGTAGTCAAATGTATTTATGATGGTGAAGCAGGTGAACACCATCCAATCCATTATTCCTGGATCCCAGTTTCGTGACTGAAAGCAGATTCGGCTTTGTATTTCTCTTTAATGACCACTTTGTAAGCAGCATGTCCCCATCACTCTGCTGGAAGACGGATGCAGATGCCTCAATTTGAGCCGAGCCGAGCAGACAGACGGCACAGCAGAGCTGGTCATCTGAGCAGACAGGCTGAGTCTTACCAGATGGTGACTTGGAAGGTGCTTCATGCAAG
Source organism: Neolamprologus brichardi (assembly GCF_056152115.1). NCBI lineage: Eukaryota > Metazoa > Chordata > Actinopteri > Cichliformes > Cichlidae > Neolamprologus > Neolamprologus brichardi. The sequence goes on from NC_142118.1 coordinate 28,549,198, forward strand.
ACCTTCGTGAAGCAGACAAAACAAGGCTACACTGATCTTTACAAATATGAACAAGGAAATTGTTGGCCCACATGTGATCAGATTGCTCAGACCGGCCTTCCTGTCATTCATTTCTGATATGATTCCTGTGTGCCTGGCCTGGCTGGTGAAAACAGAGCGCAGATGGAGGCAGCAGACTCCACAGATTTGGACTGGGTAACAGATGGATCAAAAGCAGGATGGACAACTTGAGCAATGCCACAAAAAACAGGAGAATGATGGGCTTCTCTTCTGGCAATGAAGTCAAAATGTGCAACCTTTAAACAGCCATAATGTGTGGCATACAGGGATTGTGAATGAAATCCCAATCAAAGTAGACAAAGACTGAATGCCCAATTTATGTCAAGCTCTAAACAAGTGTGCATAACACAGTACTGAACGCCTACCCCACAATCCTGAAGGTGAAGTGAAGTCTAATTAGGTGATTACTACTTTTCTCCTCTATGCCTGTATGTGTTCAAATCTGTTTTTATATGTATAAAAACTAACTAGTTCACTTGGCTGCAGAGCTGCCCAGCTGTAGTTCAATCCGGTCTTTAAGTCTGACATCATTAACTGTGACTGGGCCCAAACTCCGCTGCAGGTCCCTAAGTCACACGATCACTGCGGCATCACTGAGAGTTAAAAACTGTCTAAATCCTTTCACCTGTAATAAAATGATTAGCGTTGCTGCTCTACCAGGTGTAACAATTAAGTTTACCACCCAGGCGTCCATGAAAAACGAATTTATGAAATTTAACGGAGATAGACGTTAGCAGGAAGTTAGCTCGCTAGATTCCATCTAAATATAATATACCATGTTCTGACAGACATTTCCAAAACAAATTAAGATGTACAGCTCTACTGCCATTTCCAACATAAATGAAGACAGGAAAGTAAACAGCAGTGACATTTGTAGGGTTACTGAAGTTTGGCTAGCTGTTATGTAATGATGTGCTATGTGATCGCTAGCGACACAGCTATGTTAACATAATATTAACAGTGAAGCTGGAGGATGAACGCTAACCTTTTTCCATTCAAAAAAAGTTAACGCAAGGGTTCCCGAAGGTTCGGGACAAATGCAATCGTATGGCAGGATACTGTAAACAGACCAAACTTCAGTCGGGAGAATAACTGAGATAATCTATCCACAATACGAGGTTAGTCATTAATATACTGCTGCATGGCCTGGGCTGCAGTTACATCGTAAGGTTTTAAAAACTGAGCTTTAAAATGATTAGCGGTAATAAAAACCGAGAGAGGCCAACAGTGATCACTGACTGTTTTTAGGGGCTTGTTGAGATTAAATAGAACAAGATACAAAGCATTAAAACATGTAAAAAACACAAAAGCCTTATTAAACGCGGAGTAGTTTGGGCCCGGAAGCAGGATTTATCACGTCATCACTTAAAGACCGGATACAGTAAACTTGTGGGAGACACCATCAGTGTGACATGATGTTTAAATTGGTCAGCTTGCTGAAGGTTGACAGCAGCCGTCCCACTTTCTGTCCCGGTGAGGGCATTGTGTGTGTGTGTGTGTGTGTGTGTGTGTGTGTGTGTGTGTGTGTGTGTGTGTGTGTGTGCGCGTGTTTATTCTGTACTACCTGTGAGGTCAGTACACAAACCTACACATGCCGTGGCTTGGCTGAGGCATGGGACTGGGACTGTGACAGATACATGAAAATGTGTTTGGTGCATTGAGAGTGATCTTTGACAACCAAAGTGATCATTCACATTAATCTATGGGAAGTGTATGTATGCGGCGAGTGAGACATGACCTGCATGAGAAGCACAGCGCGGTCTAATAAAAGGACGCAGGCTGATATCAAAACAGACATGACAGCTTGAAACTGTGGCTATGGGTCAGCACACTAGCCATTGCTCCCGTGCTTGAGGCTACCTTGACTCACTGCAGTCTACAGCTGATAGATGTTGATGCTAAAAAAGAAAAATATCATCTCAGATCAGGTTTTCAGATGAACTTTCCAAATGTTGCCACAATCTCTATCTGTGCTATCTGAAAATCTTTAACTTCCTGCAATTATGTTTCACAGAAATATTCCACAGGCTCTTACACTAATAGCAGTGCACTTATGTTTTGCTGTCACAAAATCGAACAAATCTGACAAAAAAAATCTGTGGCTTTGCAGCACTCAGTCTGGTATATGCAAAGTATAAGCAAAACAAGTAATAAAGGTCAGTCCTAAGAAAGAGCGTGTGTGCTCAGTCAACTTTCCTGGGATAAAAGAAAAAGACAGGGGGTGAAAAAATCAGTTCACGTCAAAGAGTTCACAGCCTGCATGTCTCTAGTCACCTGAGTAGAGTCAGAGGAAGGGCAGCGAAGATATGAATCAGTAACAATCAATGTAGGGAGGTCCATCGCAGAGAACAATGTGCAGAGAAATGCTTTTCTTGTGGCTCTTATGGGGCTTATTGTCAGAGCAATTGATAAAAATCAATTCCATTTATGACACTTGACATACATCTGGTAAGGATCCACTGTTATTAAGAAATTAAAGCAAATAATACCAACAAAATAAACAACAAGCATGTCATCAATTATCAGAAACTGCCATGAGCAGGTGAAATTTCTGATACAAAAATTTACAAACATTTTAGAAAAGCCCTTGAAACTTGTAGAACTTATATGGATACAGCCGGAGGGCCAAGAGAGGCAAAGTACAAGGTCTGAGAGAGAGGCCAAAGAAAAACTAGAGTGTGGACAGAAACAGACAAGAGACAGACAGAGAGAAAAACAGTGCAAAGAGAGTAAAAGTGAGAGTCAGAAGAAGAAAAAAAGAGTGATCAGAAAGGGGGGTGCAAAGAGAAAAGAGCAGTCCATCCAGTGGGAGAGTAATTAGCAGGCTGAGAGTTTACAGGAAGAACCCTGTGAACTAGGACACTTTATTCCCACATATCCTCAGCTGAACTCCTCAAAACAGAGAGAAAGGGGGGAGGGGAAAAAGCAGATCTCTTTGGCAAGAGCACTATGCATAAATATGGGGAGCATGAGCGTAGGCCATGTAGGAGGAAGCACAGCCCTAGGGGAGGCAGGCCAGGATCAGGGCAGGAGGTGCACACACCAGCAGAGCCCTGACTCCTGGAGCAAAACAAGAGGAGGAAGAGGAGGAGGTGAAAATGTAGGAGCAGTATAGTGCAATTAGGCTGCACCAGCATGCAATGCTTAATAAAGAAAAAAAGTTATGCAACAGAGGAGAAGTGAAATCCAATTAAAACCTGGCTTCACTGCACACAATCAATCATAGAGGAGAGGATTTATATTTATTTTTCTACTCATGTTCCCTGTCAAAGCAGCTACCCCACACCCCACTTCCACAATGAGTGGAACTACAAAACTACAAGAAAAACTTTTATTCGTCTGTTCTGTAGTCTTAACTAGACATGCGATGTTGATTACTGATACATATTTTATATTTGATTCTTGCTTTTTGTTTTGTTTTGGGTTTCTTTACGTAAAGCATGAAGTCCAAGTAAAGCCCACTGACCCCTCTCAATTAGCTCCTGCCAATTTAGATCTCCACCACTTTATGCTCAAGCAAGCAAGTGTGTGAGGCAACGAGATGAAAAAAGGAGGTGGCTGTTGAAGGAGAGTGAGATTTAAAGTTGTGTGTGTGAAGCTTTGAGTTCAGGAGGACAATGGGAAGGGAATGGGAGAGTTGACAGGGTGAGAGAAAAGGCCAAACTTGCTCTGGCTGTAAACACTGCCTCCGTGTGTGAGGTGAAGCGGCTCTCCCTCAGTGCCACTCCAGGACAATCTGAGAGCAGAGAGGGAGGAGGTGGGAAGGACAGCGGGCAGAAATGAGAGGAAACACTGATGTGATTCAGGCAGAGAGAGTGAAAACCCTCGAAATTAGGAGAGCACATCGAGGAAAACAAAAGAATGTAAGGGGCAGCAGAAGAGGGAGGAGGAGGAGAGCAAGAGGACGACAGAGAGGCAGGAACCAGGACAAGTGGAGGGGAAATCCTCAGAGCGCCTGCAGCTATCAGGACACACATGGAAGGATATTCTCATTCTCTCACACACACACACACACACACACACACACACACACACACACACACACAAGCACAACTCTTTGAAGGTGAACACAAAGACACTTGGGTTGTAGCCACTATATGCAACTATTTAACACAACTCTAAACGAAGAGTGAATCATTTGGGGATATCTACTATGTAAGCACCTACGTGTTGCATTTTACAGGCTGAAAGAAATAGTCAGGTGCAGTTTTTGGCTTTTTGACCTGAAACCATCTTTACATGAATTACATGTGAAATACTCAGCCTGCATAGAGTGTGCAGGAGGAAGCATACGCTACACCCACTATGTTGCTGTTAAATAGTGGGTGTAGTGGGATGGACACAAATGGCCATTACGGGGACTTTGTACTAGAAAGCTGACAAGTTAAAGACCATTTAATGTGTGCTTTGACATTTGCATTCTCACATACAACTCCACCAGGTGACGTTTAGAAAAGTTCAGGCCTGTATTAACTGTGAGGAAATGGCTTTACGGTGACAAGAAGGCTTCTGAACGCTGCCCAGCAGTCTCTCTTCCTACTGACAGCCCAAAAGAATGTGATTCCTCCTAAACCAGTGTGTCACTTTTTGCTTTCCACAAAGGTTGAACTAATTAGAATCGAGAACATTTAGAGATCTCATTCAGTGTATTTTGGGACTTTAGACTACATCACCACTTACATCCTAAACACGTAAACGTAAAACGGCAAGGTGTTGTTATAGAAACAAGTCTTGTTATTCAGCAGAAGTCATGTCAGGCACTTTGGCTACGTTCACACTGCAGGCAAAAGGACATTAAATCCAACTTTTTTGACCCTATGCGACCCATATCCAATCATGGTATGACAGTTTGAACAGCACAAATCTGAGATTTTCAAATCCGACCTAAGTCACTTTGGTATGTGGTGCTAAATCCAATACATATCTGATGTTTTAGAAAGCGACTGCTGTTAGAATGGTCATGTCGCATTGAATCCGTCTTTTACGTCACTGACACAAGACAGACTGCAATTATCTGCGCCGGAGAAGACAAACGAGAAAGCATGGCGGCCATTGTTAAAGCACGGGCTCTCTTTTTTCTCGGTGTCCTTCTTTCTCTAATTAATTTGTCAAAATTCTGTCGGTTACAACTGTGCAGAAATTGCTGCTGCAACAACACCTACTAGCTCTGTAGCTGCCATTCTTACTTCTGTAAACAGAGCGCGTTGTGTGTGATGTCTTCTTTTGCTCATGCGGGCCGCTTTGAGGGCCGTGAACCGTTCACACTAGAGCGCGTTTGCTGTCACATTTTATTTGTAGTGTGAACAACCAGAAAAAAAAAAATCGGATTTGATCAAAAAAATCGGAATTGAGCATTAAAACCTGCAGTGTGAACATAGCCTTATTTGGACAATCGTTTTGAAGCATCCATTACCAAAACTCATGCCAGGGCTCGCAAAATCGCTAGCCCGATGTCCCGGGGCTAACGATTTTTCCAGTCGGGCTACCAAAATCTATCTCTGCCCTGCCCGTCGGGCTATCATAGGAAGGAAAGATATATGTCAATGCTTTTTCATTCTTTTGGAAATGTAGCTGGGTAATTATGTCATTGGCATCGGTGAGCCACTGTCAATATGTGACATATTGAAATCGCGTTTGAATTTGCGCTTGTTATTTGCTTTCACTTTGCAATCGCGCGAACTGTGTATAGAGTGACAGTACTGATTGGTGAGTGACAATAATTTGCGCACCAATTCCTCTGACATCATCTTATCAATCGTTAGCTTACTCTGCAAACATGACAAGTAAAATCTCCCGCAGCAAGCTTAAACATGTGAGAGGTTGATCGCACAGAGAATTGCTGAGCGTTATGTGAGTGCCTGTGTAAAAGCAGCAGGATATATATTTTAGTTCTGCTGAGCCAAATAAGACACGTCAGGGTGAAGAAGTGACAGCCAAAGAAAAGCTTACCACAAAACGGAAAAGTTATGACAAATCAGACTATAAGGCAAAAAGAAAGTGCAGCTTTATGGTTTCATGGACAAAAGAATTTCTGTGGCTGCAATATGACGAGCTAAATAACCAGGGGTGCACATAAGTGGTCCGCAGGTGCGCATTCGCTGTCAAAATAAAAAACGCGCACAAGATAAGAAGTTGCAACGCGTGTTTGCGTACATAAGATTTGGAGGAGGAGGACAGACATTTGTTTATAACTCTTAAAGATGTCAAGAAGCAAGCTCCTTTAAGCAATTACTTTGGTGTTCCTCCACCTCCAAAGAAACGTCAGAAGGAGTCCAAACCACAAAAGAAGCACGTATTCTCGGAAAAGTGGTTGCAGGTGAGCTGGCTCACCTCCTGCAGCTGGCTTCAAACAAATGATGAACGCACAGAGATGTAGTGCAGAATGTGCCGTGAAAATCCCACTCTAGCGGACAAAAACAGTGCCTTTTATATGGACGCAAACGCGCGTTGCAACTTCTTATCTGGTGCGCGTCTTTTATTTTGACAGCGAATGCGCACATGCGGACCACTTATGTGCACCCGTGTAAATAACATAATGTTCTGCTGGGTGTGTTGTTGGTTTTTCCTCGATTTCTGAGTCGACAAGCGCCTTTGTTACTGGGACCAGTAATTTTAAGAAAGGCCCCCATTAGAAATGCATTATTGCTCAGTCTGCAATATCTTTCCCAGAACAAACACCAATTGCAAATAACATACTAAAAATAAATCTGAAAAATCTGTTTAGAACAGCGTACTATGTTGCAAAGAGTGAACTACCACTGGCACAATTTAGCAGTCTTTGCAAACTTCAAAAAGTAAATGGCCTCTATCTTGGTTCCACTTCCCTCTTACCCGTGACTTCAGTGGAAATTTCAAATTCAGGATCTGACACAGACTGATTCATGTCCTACACAGTTCTTAGTTCATAGAAAGTTCTGTTCAATTAGAACCAAGTATTTGAGTTGATGATTGTAATTGTTATACAATGGTGTAATTTGTGTTTCAACAATTTTTTGATTAATGTTTTGTTTCCGTTACAATATTATACTTTAATGTATAATATTGTAACGGAAACAAAACAGGAAACAAAACATCAATCAAAAAATTGCTCTTTTTTATTCGGGCTACTTAAATGTATTTTTGGCTACCAAAAGCTGAAGAGTCCTTGCCCGAAGGGCTACCAGGGATTTTGAAATTTTGCGAGCCCTGCATGCACAGAACTGCAGGTCAAATCTCATTTAAAAATAAAAACCAACAGTTTCAGAAACGTCTGCTGACTCATGCAGGCTTTCCCCCCCCCTGTTTTAAATTATATGCCTTTCACCATCTTTGCTGTTGTGGAGTTCGACCAAAGACTTCAGTGCAGGTTTCTTAAAATGCCGTGTCTCTCTTCTAACATTCTTGCTGTTAATCTTATGTGGGCTGTGGTCAGCTTATGCAGCTGAACACTGCAGCTGCACAACCCCTGTGTGTGTCCAGAGAGGCTCACTTATCAAAGGGCAGCAATCTCAAACCAGACAACTGAAATGATTTCCAAGCACTGCCTGCCCTTAAACCTCACTCATTTATATCCAGTGTAATGAATAGGGTGAAAAATGTATTGATTACCGAAGAAAAAGAAAAAGAAAAAAAATCAGACAGTGGATGAATTGAGGGCTGCACCAAGTCGTAGTATATGATCAATTTTGACTATTTTGAATGGTTTTAAACATGCAAAGCTACTTTAGTAGACTAATAATAAAAATGTTGCAGCTGGATATGACCAGTTTAACAAAACAATAAAATATGAAAAGAAATCAAAATGAGACTCCATTTCAGGGAAATGGGAGAAATCCTATAAACAGTCGGATTACAGCAAGAACTGCAGAGAGATGCTACAGATTTCATAATGAGTCTGGGGAGAACTGGCTAGAGCCCAGTGGTTGCCACGGTGCTAGAGGATGCTGTTTGCATGTGTCCAGAGCAGCTCAGTTATCAGAGGGCAGCAATCTCTTGCCAGACAACTAGAGTGATTTCCAAGCGCTGCTTGCCCTCCTTTTCTCAGCTCTGACGAAATTTGATATTCACAGCATGTCTTGCTCTTGCCACACATCACGAGAAGCAGGGACGGCAGCTCAGCTGCTGCATTGGGCGAGCAAGGCTCATAAATGCCTATTCTCTCTCTTTCCTCCTCTCTCTTCCTCTCAGCGCCATCCCCCTCTCCTCCCACTCGCTCGACATAACACAGGGACAGCCATAACGACACACGCAAACACACCAAATTGCAGCTGAGCTATTGCTATGATGGCAACAGATTACAGTCAGAGAACAGAGAGCAGGTCTAGACACAGTTCCTCGAGGAACAAAAGGTTTTAAGTTCTCAGATGGGAGGCTGTGTGTGTCTGCCAAAAATGCAGAACCACCTCACAAACTGGAGACACTCAGCATGCACTTAGAAAGAGTTGATGACCAGTTAAACAACAGCAACCAGAATGTTGTCTAGTCACACAAAGACAGGGCTCAGTCACATTGCAAACACACATGCCCTTACATATGTACATACAAGCTAGGCTATTTTTAGAGCTTGGCTTGCAAAACGTCCCTCCCCCCTCCCCTTTTTAATAAGCCTGCCCTCAAAATGACTGTACAGTGCTATGGAATTAAAAATTGATCAAAAAGAACCCTTTCAGTTGGAGCTGTGCAGTTGTGTATGAAAAAGACAGCAAGACTGGTTTTTGTTTTGTTTGCTGTTGTGGATTTTTTTTTTTTGGGCTAGATGATTTTGATTCGTGTTGTTGGTTTTTTTGGAGGGGGGTATCAGGAACACCAGTCTTTGTACAGGTGGCAGAATCCACTCATATAAAGCAAATATGCTCTGCAGCTAAATACATGCAGATATTTGAAGCTTAGAAAACAACATTCAATTCCATTTTACTTTCAGTGTTAATATGGCCCAGTTTATGCCATAAAAGAACTGGCTACAATCAGCCAAATACCTACATCTTTAGGAACCAGTTGTGTCCCCAGTTCCAGCACTACCCTGATGCAGCAAACTGACTGTTTCACAGAACCATCTAAGAAGTCATCCTTGGAAATTCAGTCAGTGATTCAATGAACCACATGTCTATTACTGTTTACATCCTTAATCAGCAGAATACTTTGCTTTAATATCGATGAAGTAAAACCCTGGAGTTCTGATACAACTGATACTACGACAGCACTGCCATTAACCTCATGTCATTCACATTGGTTCTGAGTTTCAGGCCACCTGCTATATTAACCCAACGACAGCATGAAGAGGAAGCAATCCAGTAACAATGCATTTGTTAACCTCATTCATCTGCAGGTCAGTGAGTGGCCACCAGTGGATGGATATCAACTGAATAGATTAAGCTGCATTAAGTCATAGCATTTGCACATTTCACCTTTTTTTTTTTTTAACTTCTTAAGAACCGTTTTTATATATGTAAACACAAGAATTAATTCACATTAGCTAACTGAATGGCTCAAGACTTTGCCTTAAAATTTCCTGGTGTTTAAGATCAGGGTAAACTTAGTCTTGTCTGTCGGCACATAAGAGTGGCTGTAAAAAACAAACAAACAAACAAAAAAGCCCAAATATACAAAGTCTAAATCTGTTGGAAACACTGAATTGAATCCAGTCTGAGTTGTATAAAAACTAGCATCAACCAAAACAACACAATTGGCTTACTGACATTGCAGAAGAATTTAGTTGTTTAAATCCTTCCATCCCATCTCACTGGACCTGATCTAGGACTCTTGGCAGAGAAGTATACTGCATTACATGATCCCAAAGCCAAACTATAATTCAATTACTACACAACAGACAAAAAAAAATCCTGTAAATTCTATCACTGAACAGAAGGTTAATAAGAAAGCTTACACGCTGAAGCAACAGGAGGCTACTCCACCCCGAGCTGATATACCCATCGCTACTGGTACAAACTTATCTGCTTTATTTGACTTTGTAAGTGCACGTGCGTACACCCAACCAACACACACATACGCACGCCTCATTAATATCAATGCTGAATGACATAGCATGGTAGGTTCAAAGCATTCCTCCCTCCCCCCACCAGCAGTGATTCAAGCTTTCTTCGGCCTGCCAAATTCTTTCACTCTTTTTCAACAAGGTCTTAATCTGCCTTGAAATGCTGCAGAGTTCTCTTGCAGTAGTGCCAGTGGCCCTGAGGGAACACAGAGTGGGAAGTCTCCCACTCTCACAGGCTGGGTGCACAAAGCAGGGCCCACCCTCTCTCTCCCTCCCCTCCTTTGAGGGGACAATGGTGCAGGAAAAGAGGAAGAGACCGACGCTGAACCGAGGGCCTAAAATGACCCAACAACACGTGCCAACATGGTCCCTTTTCAGACCACACTGAACCACATTAAAGAAACAACCTGCTTTGAAAAAGAAGACATGGTGCCATACTGAAGAACTTGCCCTTCTTTTGCACTTTACATTAAATGTTGTTTTTTCTTTCTCCATAGAGCCAAACTGAGAGGCGACGACTCCCTGTGAGCCTACCTCTCCTGCCTCTCTAGTAGGTATCCATCTCGTCACAGAGCTAAATCACATTACCTCGCTGGCAAAGCCATCTGGCAACTTGTGCAGCTACAGAAAAACAACAACAGCAGCACCACCAAGGCCTCGCACTGTCACAGCCTGCGTGCCCTGCTGACTTGGAAAACAGACAGGCCGAGTGTTCCGATAACAAATCAGATTTAAAGAAAAGCTTGCTAAAACACCTTTACAGAGAGCACAACAAACAGGGAAATGCACAGAAAGACATTTTTACCTGGTGCTGACTGCTTGCCTTTACAATTTTAGCAATTTGTGCTGCAGATGTGCTAATATTCTATAACTTACAAAAATCAAACATGAGACAATTGGAATAAAGTGATTACTTCTAAGCTTTCCTTATTGTTAAGAAGACATCTTTTTGGCTTGTATAAATCATACATGGGTCTCCCCCGACATAACAGCAAGCTTCCTGCAATTTAGAAGCACATTATCTTTCCATATCTCTCTTTTAGTTGAATTACAGAGCACCTCCTTAAAACGTTGTTCAAATAATGCATGCTGTAATGGTACAGCCCTTGTCAGGAATGTTAGAAGGCAGTCAACATGTGTGTATTCCATCTGTGTTAACTTTGGCAGTGCTGCTGGCTTCACTGGTTAGAGAATGAGAGGAGACAGCAAAACAAAGCTTTCCAAGTGCTTACTGTACTGCTGCATACATGTCTGTGGGAATGACACTGAGTTACAGTGGCAGCCGAGCAGGTGCTTTAAACTCACCATGAAGGAGCACACGCTGATTCTTTTTAGTGGATCGATGCAGCATTGTGAAAAGAATATTAGGGGGAGGGGTGGCAGGGTCAAACTTGAACAATAGGAACTACAGTACTGATCTAACCTGTGGGGCGAAAAAGAGATATCCAGCAGCTCTGGGTGTTAATGTAAAGTCACCTCTACTACCTCAGCACGAATCGAGGTGAAAGGGAACAGAATGTGTTGGGGACAAAGTATGCTGCAGTGTCAGGCTTGTGCCCTCGACAGTGATGAGTTCGGTTACCCACAGAGAAGCCGGAGGGAGCTATTACAGCCATCAATCAGGTTGTCGCAGCAGCAGCAGCAAGGACACTGAGGGAGCCTGTGTACACTCACAGCTCCTTCAAGACAAAAGCAGACCAAGCTGAGGAAACCCCTCATCCAGATCCTCACCAACTGAACCAATCGCTGCAAGTCACACCTGGACTTTCTCTTCTCCATATTCCCTGTCTTGTTGCTCTACTGTCCTGCCAATCAAGGCACAAAAACCACTGCCTGTCACCGTGTAGTCACGACTGACTGCAGGTGGTTACTACAACTACTCTGATAATCTTTGTCGAGTTCCAAGTACACTGCAAAGTTCAACCCCAGGGGCATTTCAGATCTTTACTAATCTGAAGTGAATGCTTGGAACTTTCTTTGGTTAATTAAGTTGCATGAATTGTATTTGTTTAGTGTTTTCTGGAATCACATAGAAATTAAAGGCTGACACAGCATCGTAGTCGTGTTACATTCATAACCATAAAACTGTTATTTTGGTTAATTTAATGTGTGAGCCATATGCTGGATTAGATGCGGTGCCTTCCACTTATTGAGCATTTTAAAAAAATTAAAAGGATCTGGAAAATTGCCAAATGTGAATTACACTCGAGCAGTAACACATCACAAAGTTGAATGACTTCATCACCTCTGGCTAGATGTTGCTCATCTATCCAGCCTCTCTGTCTGTATTCCACCACAAAGACCAGCTGTGGTACTCTGGCATTCAGACAGAGACAAACTCTCCTCCGTATCCATATGTGATGCTCACAGGCCTATGTGAACTGGAGTCAGAGGACTTTGCCTAGGGCTGTGCGATATGACCAAAATCTTATATCCCGATATAAGACATCTATCATCCCGATAACGATATAAATCACAAAAATGTAACATTTTCTGTAAAATCTGTAAATCTCAGGCAGCTCGATTTGCGTGAAGTGTTTCCAGCTGGGCATCGTGTACCTGGAGTCGAGTGTTTTAACCGATGCATGAAACTATACATTTTTAGACATAAGTTGTAACAGCCGCCTTTTTATTTGTGAGTATTTATAACACGGCGTGATGCAGGGAAAAGCCTGTTCTAATGTTTGAGTCTAAGGTTTATTTTTTAGCACCTGACGGCTCTTTTTTGCTTCTCATCCGTAAATACTCCGCATACTCTTTCATGTGATTCAGTTTATTTTGAAAAGTCTCAACAGGATCTTGAGCTTTATTGTGAAAGTTTTATGTGGAACATAAACAAGCGGACACGCAATGGTTTTACCGTCGTTGTTGCTAACAACAACGCATAAAAACTGCCGCCTGTCCGTCCATAGTGTGGTTATATTAAATATAAGAGAGAACTTTAAGAAATTAATATAACCACTACAGTGACCATCAAAACGATGAAAAAAATATTGCCGTAAACAGTTTATTTTGCGACACCACGAAACAAACGATAGTGTAAAATTAAACGACAGGTGTTTTTATATCGTCATCAGGTATATATCGTTATATCCAACATCCCTAACTTTGCCTGTTTACTTATTAAAGCTCTTCAGCATGGCTCCCCTGACTGCGTCTGGTTAAGTCCCTCTGAAACCAGACAGCACACCCCAGAGAGGATGTCAGTAGGCCCCTTCAATGGAGATGTGACAAAAATGGTAGTACTACCAGCAGACCATGGGTACAGAGCGACTGTTAGTGTGGTGACTTGCCTCTGGAGTGAACTGAAAATGTGCTACAACTAATGTGCATGTGCACACAAACAAACACACACATTCATTAGTATGCAAGAGACATTTTCCAACAACTGTTAACTCATCTACAACCATAGATGGACAGATATGGAACAATTATAAATGCAAATCTGTCCTCAGAGAAGTTAGTCCTGGTTACAGCCCTAGCAGTGAGTTAGAGAGAGAGAGAGAGTCCTGAGTATTGTGATTAACCATTCATCCACCAACAAAGTCAATGTTGTGGAAACATTTGACATCAGATACGCGATCAGAAGAGTCAATAAGTCAAACCAGAACATATAACTTCTAAACGCATTAGTCATACAAGATTTATAGATTAAAAATAACAACATACCTTTTTCTTAAAACATTAAGTCACTGCACATGCTCTCCAAACATACTGTAACTGCCAGTACTGCCGAAAAAAAAAAGCCAAACACCTCCTTTGTCCTCTGCATGTAGAACATCAAGTATTTAATTGATTGTTAAATGAACAGTAACTGTGTGTCCCCACATCGAAAATACTCTAAAATGTTTCTTCCTCTATTGAAGATTCAAAAAACCCTGACAAGAAGCCGGGCCTCATCTGAAGGGAAGGGGAAAAAAAACATCAAAGGAGGAGGATTAGTGCAGAGCAGGCTTCGGTCTTCTTTTGTGTTTCTACTCTATCACTATGGTAAACCTGTAGCCATTACATCTGGCGCACTTAAGCTTAAACAAAAGTGTAAAATCAGTGGGGGAAAAGAACGAAAGGCAACTCCAGAGAAAGCCTGTCAACAAATAAACATCTTAATCATACGATAAGTGAACCCTGATAACCGACAGAAAGACAGGAGAGTAAACAGTAAAGGGAACAATGACCTTCTGTTTAATGAGCCAGTCTCCTTTCTAGTCTGCCCATTATCCTATTAATGGATCAGGAGGAATTCCTTCAGATGGTATTAAGGGTTCCCCTGGAGAGTGCTAAACCTGGGAGGGAAAGGGCCAGAGTAGAGGAAGAGGCCCTCATTTTTACCACCCTCTGGGCTTCAATGCTTGGCCCTCTCATTCAGGTCAATTGGTCATGCACTTTCTCCCCCTCTCCGCTCTCATGCGTACCCAACAAACACTCCAGTGTACCCATCCAAGCGATGAACCAAAACACCGTGCCTCCTGCTGCCACGAGGACCAGGCCCCGTCAGCGTATCTAGATCTAGCTTGTCAGCTTCAAGCCTGGAGATGCATGCCCTTAAAAGGTTTCAGGCACCTCAACAGCACCAATAACTTTTATAACGAAAGGATTCCTTGTATTGTTTTCCTCTTGAGCTAAACCAAAGATGGGCATGCATGTACAGTAAGTGTGCTGCAGAGGCAGGACAGTCTCTGAATGCTAACAAAGAGTGGGGAGGGAAAAAAGGCAGGAAACTTGGCATCAAATTACACAGTGGGAGTGTGCGTGGCTTAGGTCAGGGAAGGACAGGAAATATGAGGCCTGGGGTTGTGGAAAGAGCCACGTGGTGTGGATGCGCTGTTGACCACTTACACCAGAGTAAACACGCTAATGATAAAGGCACATGAACAGTCTGAGGAGTCAACGCAATGAAACCATAAAAGGCTAAGTGAAATCTGAAGAAGAAGAAAAAAAACTTTCTAGTGGGTGTGGCTTGTTTCTAAGCTGCAGGAAAGGAAAGGAAGAAAGAAAGAAAGAGATCCCTCTCCACTTCAATGCTTTCCAGATGGTGATGTAATTTCAAATCTGAAAATGTGGCCACACAACTGATACATAAACTGGACAAGAGAGGGATCTAACTATGAGAATCTGCAGGGCATCGACCGCGATGCACAGACTGCAGACAAGATACTCTGTCATTACTGCAAGTGGAAACAACACAGAGCCCGACATTCAAACTGCAGATACAACACGCACAGCAGAGAAACGAGGCTCGTTCGTGTGCTGCTGAACCTGTAAGGACTCAATCAATGAAAGCTCTTAATGCTCCACTGGGATCCTCGCTTTTGTTTCACTGCTGCATACTCAAGAATGTTAACCAATCAGATAGGATCAGAGGCATAGGCATTTAGACAAGTGTGTTGGCAAACACACATGGGTCAAACCAACCGTATCGACAAACCATCATTGTTATGACAATTATGTAGCTGGCTCTTTTTCACTGCAGACATTTGTGCATGTCAGAGCAGGAAAAACACAAGTGGAATGTGGCTGGATATTATTCAGCTGAGTGACCTGCACCAGTGCACTTGTGTTTGCTACAGGTTTTTTGGCAAATAAGAAAAAAAAAAACTGTACCATTTAGTTGTTTTAGTGTACACCTCCCTTCAGATGCATATTTTTGCACACGTGTGTAGCCTCCTAAATCTTCCAACACCAAAAACATTAATATATTAATATATTAGTTACTGTCAACCACATTTTATTAAGAGGCCATCAAATTATGATGACTTCTTACAGCCCAAGGTAACAAAGACTTACCTGACAGGAAGCCTAGATTATGCGGTTCACTATCACAGTTCATATCAAACAGAAAGGGAAATAAAATTGTTTAAGACAAAAAAATGTTTAAAAATTACTTAAATGAACCATTAACGTTCAAACAATGGATCTGCTTATCACTATCATTACTACTACTACTACACTTTGAGACGAGAAAAAGGTATTAATTAATAACATACACAGAACAGCCACAACAACTGCTTTGACTTTGTGACTTGACTTTGACTTAGCTCTTCCCTCCATAACGTACACAAGACGTCTCGGTGTCAGGCACTGAAACACTGGAAGCAAATTCTCTGGGTTCTGTGGTTTGCTACACGTAGAACCTCCATGGCACCACCACCAGGCACTTCAGGTTTTAATATTGGACCTTATCATTCACACTAAAATCAGCGCAAGCCTCTGCTCTAGGGATTGCAACACTGTGTTTATTGAACTGTGGTACTTTCTGATCAACATACAGTACATTCACCTAACAAGCCATCACTGCAGTTTCTGGGTCTGTATACTCAATTTGCATGAGAAGCACTGCATGTGAACGTGCAGACCTGAACACAAACAGGGCCAAACCACAGCAGACACCTTCCTCACCATGACCCGCTGTTCTCCCCCCCCCCTTGTAAAGCCTTTAATCCTCACTGAGGGCACATCCTGCTGGACGCTGCTCCAGGTCATCCTGCGACCCAGGAGCACTGATTGGGCGAGGGGGCAAGTGTAACTCACCATTTCCCCCCACTGGGGACAAAACTTGCTAAGAATATCTATAGTCACTACACTGCAATGTGTCTTCACCCATCAAACAAGGTTGAAAAGAGGGCACAGTGATTGCTGGAGGATTTGGCACAGGTTGCTAATGCTGTGCCATTGTACAGGAAAACCATTCTTTTGTTTTGTGGGGATTAAAGTGGCCAGAATGCCTGGCTGTAATGGCTTTACCGAAGAGCAGGGCATGTGACACAGAAAAAACACACATCTACAATAAATATCTGCAACACATTTGTCCTGTATATTTTATCCAAAGCAGCACCTGCAAGCCCACGATAGTTACTCCACATACTGTAGGGGTCTTGTCCAGGCTTGTAGCGCTGAACATTACACTCACACAATGCATGTTCCGTTTTGTATACAATGGCAACCTCTGTTGTCAAGGCTATCAATGTAAAATGTAAAGTCACGACTGCCCTGCTTTATCAACACATGATACAGTAATTATTCTATACATTTTTCTTCCACCATATAATACTGACACCCATTTTACAGTTAGGCAACAAAATGGTGTTTATCCTTTCAACTTACCAACCCCCCTATATATATATATATATATATATATATATATATATACATATATATATATATACATATATATATATATACATATATATACATATACATATATATACATATATATATATATATATACATATACATATATATATATATATATATATATATATATCTGCATGCCAGCCACACTCCACAGGTTGCTATAAATACAATAAAAGCATCGCAGGGGAAAAGGTACCAGTTTCCCTGAATGCCACATGTGGCAGACAGAGACACAAGCGGAGCCCCACGGACGAAAAGGTGTCCGCCACCGCACCACGATGGAGCGAAAACAAAGCACAGCGGAGGGCTCCCACTACTGCAACAGGGCTGCATGCCGCGTTGGTAAAACGTGTCAACACCCTACAACATCTTCCTGTCACATACATAAAACACCCGTTAGGTTTCCTCTGAACAATACAGCGCGGATGTGTTTGTGCGCGCGTGTCCAAACAGCAGCAGCAGCGAAGGCAACAAACCTGTGACACGCCGCGTGCAGCAAGCTTTAGCTTACTGAGGAATCAACGAGAATAAAACACAGGACAAGGCTAACCTGCTGGTGTTGCTCCAAATATCCGCACCACCGGCACTTTCTTCACGTTGCTCTCCCTGAATTCAGAATAGCAGACGTCCAGGTCTTTAATGGGACTTGTCAGGTAGTAGTCTGCGGTGACGATTCGTACAGCAAACATGACTGCCGCGTCCGTCAAATAAGCCAAAAAACTTTAGCTGCTAGGAGTCCACAAGATGCAGGGACCACGGTGGCCAGTCGATACCAGCCGAAGACTGCTGCTGTCACGGCGGTAACACAACGGCAGAGCGGAGGTAAAGCCCAGTTGTGTCCCATGGAAGAAGGGAAAAAAAGAAGAAAGGGAAAAAACGCGAACAAAGATTCCCGTTGGCTACAACGCTTCCCTCGGTTCCGTCGCCGTTAATGTCCAGCTGCAGCCACGGAGAGCTAAACTCGACGGTGGCGGGTTGTTAACAGGCGCTCCGCAGCTGTCAGCTTCATGTTTTTAGTAGTGATTGCGGCTGTCCCGTGATTTTAGCTATCTCTGTGGTGTTGTAAGCCAGGAGGACATTCCTTCCAGTATGTAACGTTATCTCCCGAAATCACCCCTCAGAACTAGTCCCAGCCAGTCCGCTTTTCTCAGGTAGACCCTCAGTCTTCCTCTTGCTCCCTCTTCTTCCATATCAGGCTAGCCCGCGTTAGCTAACCTTTCACAAAGCTACTCAAAATCCAAAGAGTTGTATTTCCGTGTGCACACTTCAGAATAAAATGGTTTTTGACTAGTCCAGCGCAGTGATACAAAACACTGGAGTGAGAACAACCATTTTATTTTGAAAGGCTCAGCCATGGCATACGTTGTTTATGGGCTACGTAACCGGGAGGCATACATACTTGGTTTTGTGGACCATCTCTCCGGCTAAGCGCATTAGGCCACAAAGCTGCATCTGTTTGGAAATTCCCATCATTCAAATAAGATTATTCCGCCAGCAGGAGACAGAATGTGCTATCCCTCAGCTTCTTAGTGTGTAATGGTTGCAGAAACCTTCAGGTTAGAACGTTTTATGTGGTGAGTTGTCCTAAAAATACCCTTATAAGCATGTCACAAATCAAATGCACGAAGTCACCGGTTCTATCCTGTTACATCCTCATTAGCATTTTTTTAAAATAATATAAATATGAAAATAGACGCAATTTTTGCTAATACAGATCCAAGATTCAATATTTGTTTTTACAACATAAGTGACATAAATTTATTTTTTTGAGCTCGCATTGCAGGGCATGGCATTTAACACTCTTATCTGTTATAATAAAAGCGGAATATGATGTTTCAAAACTGATTAAATGAATGACAGGACGTTTCAGCTGTAATAATATGTAGAAGTGTGTGCACTGGGAGGCCTATATATGAAGACTCATGCGATGTTCCAATGTGGAAGCAGGGCCAGACACTAAACTCCCTTTAGTGTCTGAGGTGTTTGTTAAAATGCACTAAAAGTTATTGATATGCTCTTTATGTTTCATAACCCACCCTGCCCACTCATCAGGACCTGTGTTTTTCCAGATCAAGGAAACAGACAGTAAAAATCATGTCAGATCCCCCACAGCCAGGTCACATCTTCTCTGATCTGAAACCTTTCATCTAACACTGCCGAGTACTTAGCACCACAAACAAACATTGGCAAGAGCATTGTTATTATAGGTGTTATATCATTACACTGTGTAGGTATGTGTAAATTAGGGGAAAGGGTAATATCCTATTTATCTTATTGTGAGGAAGGAAAATTATCCTAATAAGAGGAGGATGATGATTACATGTCCTGTCTGTGAAGCATTTTTGAGACTTTACATGATACATTGACCTGTACAAGTCCAATTGTCTTGACTTGACTTTAAGTTATAAGGGGTAGGAGGAAGTATATTTCTGAGTCATATGAGAACAATGAGCATATGAAGTTATAGCTTATGAAATGTCTCTTCTTTTTTTTTGTTCCAAACAGAAAAGAAGAAGAAGAAGACGTCTTGCTTAAAGCTGATTCATTTCATGTCAAAATATTTTTTTATACAGTAGTATTTTAAAACTATGAATGTAGCTTATGGCTGTGAAATAAGAAACCAATGTTGGTGTTCACATGTTCTTTATAATGGTCTGGAAATAGCGCATTGATCAAATACCTTCAGTTCTTGGGAAATGTTTCAGAATTACAGCAGATCTCAGGATCAGCGGATGCTTCTCTGCTTTATTGCCTATTAAGCTTGTCCTTGTTCCTTATGGTATCAACAGCATCCTGTTGTTGCAACACCTCGAAACAAGTTGGGGTTTTTTTGTTTTGGTTTTTTTTTACTTTTAATGCGCTTTCTATGATTTGGTGTGACCAGCACTCACAGGTGCTTTTTATTGATGCCTATAACACATCTCCAAGCTCTTCATCATTCTGCTCAGATTCCTCAAACAGCCAGTACATGGCAGGCAGCAGTGCTGGATGTGCTGAGCTCACTGCTTTCTCCTCTCCAGTGACAGAGCCATAACCCTCTACAAACAGCTGGTTCGGTCCAGTTCATGCTGGGGACACGGCAGTCAACGACTCCCCGATGATAAAATGTTTCATTAGCATTTTCATCAGCACACGCTCCAGCAGACAAAGGGAGCCTCTGTCTGCTGGAGTGTGCACTGACCTTGAGTAAGTGTGGCCCTCTTAATGAACCAATCGGCAGTCGTATGCTTGCATTTGCCAGCAGCATGCCCGAGGTCTGAGAGCACTTATCAAACAAATCCAAAAATATTATGGATGCCATATTTAATGTAGTGTTTGGTGGGAGCTTTTAGCTAAAGTGCTTTACAGTGCTAAGTGCATACATTTTTAGTATGGATGAGCCCAGTGGGAGCAGAGCCTAAAACTTCCTGCTTCATAGGCAATCTGTTCTTAAGGATTTGTTCTCCTCAGTGAAGGAGAGGAGGGAAACGAGTGACATCCTTGAGCTGTTTCACATGTCTGCCATCAAGGACCTTGAGCTCTTACGTATTCTTCTGTCAAACCGACGTGTAACAGTTATAACTTTGAACGTGCTTTAATGGAAGTGGGTTTGTACATAGATCATAAATTTGGTTCTTTTGCCCTGTATCTCCAAAACTTGATTTTAAACAATTCTCACTATCACAGACTTTATTTCTTCCATTACGGTCAGTTCTTTTGCACCAATCTGTACCCTTTCAACATCAGGCTAAGGTAGAGCCATCTCAAGTAGAACACAGCAAGGCCTTTATTTGTCACCTGGTTTTAGATGTGTTAGTGTGAGACAAGTTGGTTCAGGTCCTTCTGATATCAGCCTTCTTTGCGTCTCCTGTTTGGCGATGTCACCTTCTTACATGCGCATGTCCCACCTGTTCTCATGTAAGTGAATAATCAGTGGAATTTACCATCTCAGATTTGTTAAAATCTAGCAACATTTGTGGATATGTTCAGATTTGGTATGTTTTCAAAATATGTTGCACATTTCTCTGTTAGGTGATGAGTCTGAAGAATCATGTACATATCAGGTTTTATTTGTTTCTGATGTTTTCTCTGTGCCTCCTGTGTTTATTAGAGTTATTCTTTATGTGCCAGGGTTCTCTGTTTGGGTTATGTCATGTTTTGCTTTGAAGATTAGTTCTAATGTGTCTCCTTGTAGTTTTACTTCCTGCTTATCTTGCATGCCCACTTTTGTGTTTGTCTGCCCCGCTCTCATTAGTTCCACCTGTGTTTGATGGGCTTCACCTCTGTCTAATGCTATATAGTCCTGCCTTTCCTTTTGTCAGTGCGCCATGTGTTCTTGTAGCATTTGTCATGCTTTTAGTCTGGGATTGCTGTTTTCCTTTAGGCTATGTGTGTCTGGATTTTAATCAGCCTCTTTGTCCTGCATTTGGACTGTGTGTTTCAGTGCTTCCTGGAACTGAGATAACAATATTGAGTATGTGTGGAGGTTACTGAGATTGCTGTGAAACATTCACTGGTTGCATGAGCTCATTCTTTAATGTAATGTTTTAAAGGGGGGAAAATCAATAGGTAGATGTATATATTTATATAGAGAGAGATGGATATATATTGGAAGGGTAGCTTAATGGTCAAAGTTTTGTTGATGAAACTGTTTTTATTTTTAATTGTTGCACAGGTCATGTTCTTGCCGTTTCACCTAACGTGGGCAAACACACATTAGTGTTTTGCCCACATTATCCTGGGAAGGGTTTGGATCTTGGGTTTTACAGCATTCCCAATAATGGTAACACTTGAGGAAAAGCATTTTTCATGAACAGTCTCTTCTAAGAATTCTGTAAAATTTGCAAAATGCAGGCAATGCAGGCAAAAGACTGACAGACCTCTCATTGAACATATTAATGTCATTTTGATTCCCCATAGGGCTTTTCTGTAGGATTCTCATGTATTGTAGATGTAACTTCATGCCGTTTAGGAAGAATATGTGCGTTTGGCTGCTTTGGATCCACCAGATAAGACTGAGTGGAGTGGTGTGCAGGTCCTGAAACAATAACAAACAATGGATTTATTGGTTCTGGCTGCAGCTCTGTTTACACAGAGGCACCTCATGCAGGAGCTGATAAAAGCTTGGACATCAGCAGAGTTCCCCACAGAGACAGACACATATGTGAGCAACATTTTTTTTTCTTTTTCTGTCAGGTTTGGTAAACAGGCTGTGCACACTGACAAGAGTAAAATGAAGTTCAGAGTGAAAATCTGGCAGTTAAAGGTGCCCCACACAATGCTGGCTTATCAGGGAGTCAGTGGTGGAACATATGGACCGGATGTTTCTACCAGACTTCCTGGGCCCCTGTCTACATGTTTTATCACACTGATGCTTTATGACCGACATTTTTTTTTCTTTTTTGTAATCTGTTCAAAGTGAAAGGTGACCCCAGTTTAAAAATAAATAAATATACATTTTTACATGTGTTTTTTAAATAAAAAAAAAATAAAACAATGTATAATTGGAGAAGACTTTGGAGCTTTCACCATGAACAGATGACTGATGCTGGGTGTTATTGTTTGGTACATGCTGCCATCTTCTGGTTCTTCCAGTTAGCCTCTGCATTACCCTAAAGTACTTCTCTGCAAACGGGGATGGACTGTCTACATAAGCGTCCAGGGTCACCGTAGACTTTGCGCTACTGTAGACTCGACCTCTGCGAGCATGTGGCTATCTGAAAATGTGCTGTTTACTTTAAATAAGCGCAAATAAATAAGAACAACAGATTCAAATTGTCCTGTGTTCATAATCTCATTTTCTATTATAACATTGCAACATTTTAAATAATACTTTTCAAAAACGTGCATTTTATATTTATAGCAAATTTGTGTTGAATTGAGAAGACAATTATCCTGTAATTAACATTGTTTCAGTGCATCTGCGAGCATCTCCACTTTACCTCTCCAACTTTTTCTCCAACCTACTCAACCTGATCTGTCCGTCTCATATACTCATTTCTAATCCCATTGATTCTTGTCATTCCCGATGAAAATCTTAGTATAGTCACCTCAGTACCACCCCCTGTCTATATGTTAGTGCAAACATGTCCAAACCATACATTTTAACAGGTCTCATTATTATCATGTAAACATTTTTCAGTCTCGCTGCTATCCCTCTGTCACTGATCCCACCCTGACACCCCTTGCTTTGGCTCTCAAACTTAAATGTATCCACCTTCACTACCTCCGCTCCATGTAGCTTCACTGTTACACTTCTCTCCCTCTCAGCTGCATGATTTCTGTCTTGCTTTTATTCAGTTTAATTCCTTTTCTCTAGTGCATACCTCCACCTCTCCCAGACATTGCCTACAAACATCATAGTCCACGGAGACTCCTGTCTGACCTCATCTATCAGCCTGTCCATCACCACTGCAAACAAGGAGGGTTCAGAGCTGATCCCTGATGTAATTCCACCCCCACCTCGAACCCATCTGGCACTCATACCGCACACCTTACCAGTGTTTTACCGTCTTCATAAATGTTGTGCGCCATCTTTACATACTTCTGTCACTCCTGACCTCCTGACTGAAAGTAAATGTTATGTGTGTAATGCACTTTCTTGGCAGGAAACCACACTCAGGCTTCTTAACTTAGTTTCAACAATGCTTTCACATAGCTTCATGGCAGGGCTCAACAACTTTATAGCTTGAAAATCAGTACCAGTTCTTCCCCATTCCTCAGACATGCTCTCACGCTGAACACAGATTGTGTTAAACAGTCTTGTTTAAATCACTTTCCATCTCTTGTAGACATCTCAGCACTTCTACAGGTATTTGGACCAAATGCATTTTCATTCATCGCCCTCATTTCCTCCTTACTAATTCTCTGCACTTCCTTGATTCTCTTTCCTCCATCCACATTCCTCTTTCTCTAATTTTCTACATTATTTCCTTGAAAGCTGTGCCATGTAAAATATATATTAAAAACTGAACTGAACTGAATGAATCATACCAAGACAACATCAAATATTGAAACAGAAGTTTTTTACTGTACATTTCTAAAAACAACACACTGTGTTTACTGGGGGAGACCCAGGAGTACATGTTGCTGTGAAAGCAAAATATTTTACAATCTTTGCTTAATGAAGGATTTCAACTGCTCAACAGTTCAGGCATTGGTGCTATGCGGACCAATGTCCTCCATACCATCATACGTGCTGGCATTTGAACTGCATGCTGATAACAAGCAGGATGTTCACTCTCATCTTTACTCCAGAGGGTAGAAGTATTCCTGGATCATAGTGGTGGTCTGTGCGTTTGCATGGTTTTTGAACATGCATTTGTAAATGCAGTCAGATATCACATCCACAGACTCTTTCAGAACAAATCCTTAGCCCATGCAGTCTACCGCTGAATCACATCTTGAAAATCATAGCCACTCAATATCAATTTTCAGCTTTTTCTATTATGTACAGAAATATGTTAGTGATACTTATTTACTCTAGATCATGAATTCTCTAAATGCTTTGCAATTTTACATCCAGAATATTTTTTTACCTGCTTAGCACTCCTTTTTTGGTTGATTTTCTGTCTGTGAAGCACTTTGTAATGTTAAAATTATATCTATCTATCTATCTATCTATCTATCTATCTATATCTATCTTGTGAGCTGAAAAGATATTTAAAATAAACACACTTCTCAAAATATACTAATGCTTCTCAGTTTTGAGATTACTCTTAAAGCACTGTACCTGCCCAGCACTTAACTGTACACTGTTAGGGAAAAAAAAAAAAAAAAAGATTAGATAAATAATTATGTGGCTGAATATCCAGATATTTGTAAGTGTTGGTGAAGACTAAGCCAGATCTTTCACATGCACAAAATCACAACTTCAGATATGTACTAATGTTTCTAATATAATAAGCCAGAAAAAAGCCTTTCTGCCTTCTTGTAGACGAATATTGGTTAAATTCATTTGAAGTGTATATTAAGGAAAGAATAAGAAACCAAAATGAAACCCACAAACTAGCAGCAAAAGCTCTGATTGGCCAGTGTGAAAGCAGATTTGTCGGAAATAAACAAGTACGTTTAATCTACTTGTAAAAGTTAAACGTGCCACTTCATTGATTGTTTATAACTGAACACTGTAAAAGATCAGTACATCTGGGGTAAAGTAAACAATTTTAACTATGCCACATATTTTGTCCCAGTCCTCTTTTTACTGCTCTCAGACAGGACGGAACGTGAGGGTGAGGTCAGCACTCCGGTGTGGGATGATGTAGCGCTCCTCCCTCAAGAGACGCAGAAGCAAATCCTGGGTGTCCTGGGGCCAACGGTAGATTCTGGTACTCTGAAGCCAGCTGGGTACATGAGTCTGTAAGAGGATACGAGGGGTAGACGTGGGTTAGCATGCACAGTCGATGTACTTAATCCTCTGGATTCATGGGCCTTTTACCTGGAACCTAACTGCCCTCATCTCTTTCCTGTTTATAGTCTACGTAAAGCTGTAAACTTTATTTGTCCTTTTCTTTTCAATCAGTTTTTTTGGAGGGTTTATTTCCTCACATAGGTTTTACTTGTGCTTCCAATGCAGGGGTGATGGTGAGTGGTTTATTAAAGGGTGAGTTCACACAAATCACAAAGACGTGTTCCCCCCCACCAATCATGTGTTGATCAGTCTTACCTTGGCTGCATTGGGAAACATCACAGGAACCAGTCTGAAGTTCAGGCAGCCTTGCTGGATGTACTCATTTTGAATCTGTGCCATTGTGAAAGGATAGTCAGTGATAGAACTAAACAAATGCTTCACTCATGAGTTAAACCAAAATGTATTTTCCTTGTCACCTAACATTGACTCAATTACACATTGTGATTGATGCTCTGACAGAAAGCAAAAGAATTTGACTGCACTCTGCTCTGGCACACTAACACAGTGAGGAATCTGGGAGGAACGGTTCTGTTTTCAGTTCCTGGGAGGTATTTCCTCATTCTTCCATGCAATTGAAATGTGAGGGGAGGTACTATAATGATACAGAAAAGCCACAAGAGGGAGACATTGTGAGAAAATATTTGCTTCTCAGTTCCTAAGAGACCATTTACCTGGTTGTGGATGTACTTGGTGTGCAGGCCATGCTCATCGACTCCATCTCCTTCCACATCCGCTTTGTACTTGGGGCTGATGGCCACAATGATCAGCACTGATTTCTGTCAAAACAATCCTCACTGTCAATTTTTCAGCACAGCTGTGATAAGAGTTGAAGATTTGCCTAATCAAACTCAGCCGTCACACTTACATCATTCAGAAAACGGTCCGTCCATTGGTTGATACCCATGTTTCGGATTGAACTGTCAAACATGTCGAGCTGAGGAAAGGCAGAGCGAGTGAGAACATTTGAAGTGGAGTGAGCATCTGCGGGAAATCAAAGGCTGATGAACGAGTGGACTTACTGAGGGTCTAAAGCCTTGGTCCACGAGAAATTTAACAAAAATGAACATTTCCTTGGCTATGTCCACTGAATATGTGATAAAAACTCTTCCTGTCAACGAGGGAGGGGAAAAACAGAAAACAAAAAAACCCATCATTCATTATCCTGAACAGAAGGGAAACATGAAACAGAAGGGAATGATGCATGCTTTGGCACATGGTGGGACTTACTGCACTCCTCGGGAAGACTGATGGTCCTCCTGATCTCCTTCGTGTCTGATCCTGCGCCTGCAAGGTCGGAGCAACCCACGCTGACCTCATGCATCACGTCTAGAGGAGGTGCATAGGGAGCCGCAGAACCACTGTGACCATTAAGAGCACCTTTAAGTTGCTGCCCATTTTGGGAGAGATTCCTGTGGAGGGAAATGATGAGAACTGACCACAGAGTGACTCACAACATATGGTATTGGGGAAAGTATTCCACCAGTGAACCAATGCTGGAATTAGTAGATCATAATGACAAACATTTTCTGGTGGGGTTGAGGCTCCTGGTGTCGGGCTGCTGGGTAACCCGAGTCTTGATGACGATAATTATCGCGTCCGCGCGGGTTTGCTGGCGGGCAGCACGCGCGCTGTTTCAGACAGCTTCCCTGCATTGGCATGTGGCCTGCAGACAGACACAGAGGAGCAGACATAAGTTCCCCTTTCAGATGGTTTAGCAGAAATGAGATGCAGATTGTCCTGCTTCTGGAATGCAATAGCACATTTAGGCCATCGTAGTCTAAGGAGCTTGGAAAGAAAAGCGTCTGGACTTGAAAACCTTTCACCTGTCATCCGAAAAGCTTCTTCAGTTCTAAATAGCACATTTACTGTTTGTTTTTGAGTGCTAAAATTATGGTTTTAAATGACTGCTGCCTACAACCAATAATTTTTTTCAGTGACATTCACAATATGTCACAATATGACCAATTATAGTTATCATTTGTTATGGGACACTCGATGTTTCCATGTTATTGAGCGCCAGCCACAAAGTAAAGATGTCTTAAAGCGGGCATGAGTTTGGTGTTTTAGTGTCCTATGACACAGTATCAACAAACAGGGCTGAAAAAGGAAGCTAAATAGAATCCCATTTTAAAATGCTTAACGTTTTTACAGCCTGTTACAATGTGGTACAACAGTGCTGACTTCTGTGTGAATTTGTTTTCCTGCTCACCTGGTTGGATTTTTTTTTTTTCTTCACAGGCCTAAAGTTGTGGGTGTGATCGTTTATGCTGAAAGGTTTCAGCAAACAGTAGAGAAACCTATGGATTACGTATTTTTTTGTTTTCCACGTAAATCTGTGGACTCCAAACATATCAGCAAAAACTGAGACATTGTAAGGGATTAAGGTACAGATTATTTTTCCTTTAATTTGTGACCTCTTTTACTGTGTTCTGTGTAAATATTGGATAATTTTTCAGATCTACTTAAATGAAACAATCCAGTGGTAATTCACTGACATACTCACGTGGCATATGTGGAATTGGCATTTTAACATAGTTGATGCTGTTGAAGTCCGATTTGAGCGGTTGGGGGGGCTCCAAGTACTCTGCATCGTCCACAGAGTGGCTCCAGTGCTGGCTTGAAGGGCCTATGGGGTCTTGCTTATACTGCACTTTCTGTCTTAGGCTAACATGCCAAAAATCTTCCATGAATGGGGCATTCACATGTCGTGAGAGTGGTGCTGCTGGGGAGTTAATGCGAAACTGGTGCTTATACTGGTTCTCAGGGAATTTACTCAAGCCCACTTGTTGTGCTGCCCGCTGTGGAGGCTCAAATTCACGGGCCTCTAGCCTTTTGACGGTCTCTGTGTGTGCGTTACACTGTTCACATGGGGGGAGCCGTTCCAAGTCCAGAGTCTCACCCATTTCAACAGGAATGCTATGATGGGGACAAGGCCCTGAAAGCAAGAAGGAAAAGATCAACAAGTTTTTACTCACTTCACTGAAAATGGCATTTTTGGCAAGCTGATAGCTCTGTGTCTGTGCTTTCCTACCTTTAAAAGGGTCCATTTTCAAATTTTATTTTACCAATTAAAAGTGTCTTTGGCCTCTGTGGTGAAAATAAAAGCAGTGTTAAAATAAACTGTTGCAACATGGCACCTTAAAGACAAACACACACAAAAACACACGCACACACACACAGCAAAACGCCCTACATAAAATCAACATGGCGGTTACAAACCGAGACTAGAACCACAGGGAAAAACATTACCCTTAATACGGCAAACTCTTCTCGGTAGAAGTATTCATGTGTTCTTTTATTTTTCACACTGAAACAAGTGAAAACGGAGGATCTCTACAGGTGGGTTGAAGCGTAACCTGATCGTGACAAACAAGTACAAAGGTCAGAATCATTCATCAAAAGCAATGCCAGGTATTTATTTTTAAACAATAACTAAAAAAAATGGCAAAAGTTAACTTGGTGTTTGACATTACAAGTTAAAGAACAAAGCCAATGTGTTTTCACACCTACCTTTGCTTAAAGCTCCTCAGCCCCAGCACAAACCTGTTTTGTGGCAAACAGGAAACATTCCCGCTGCTTGTTCCTTCCTGTCTTATGCAAATCTTGTCTCGTGACCCATTTATGCAAAAGGTGTGGAGCGTGAACTCCAGGGCTGCCAATCAGGTTGCCTCTTCAACCAGGTAGGCAGGCTGCAGCCAGCCACATTCAACTGTTTTGTTGGAAAGGTGTCATGTTTTGTTTTCATCACACATTGTGAAGCAATGAAATTGAAGCAGCAGGGGGAAAAAGGATACACAGGACTTGACAGGTAAAGAATATATTCTGCAGCATGTATAAAACAGTACTGAACTGTGTTCTCAGTAGATTTTATACAGTGACCCATTTTCAAGGCCATCAAACAAGAACATGTTTTTGTTTCATAACTAGACATGATCCATATCACACCCAAGTCTGATTTTCCTTTTTTGTTTTATAAATAAACTGTATTGACAAAGGTCCACAGTCGGGCAAAAGGTTGTATATAATGGTTCTTTGAGCAAAATGCATACCATGTTTTTGTGTGGATGGGAAAAAATGCAGTAACTTCTGGGTCTGAAAAGAGAACTAGTTTAATATCTTAAACTTGCATTCTTTCTGATGTTCAACACTGGTCATTCCTGTGCTTGGAAGAAGAAACCAAGAGGGGTGTGTCATTAAGCTAGATTACTAGGTTAGCAAGAAAGTCTTGTTTTGTTGTTTGTCATGAAAGTGTCTCTCTTTCTACCTGACTAAAACATTGTGGTAATTTAACCTGAACAGGAGCGGGTTATGTTCAGGATTTCTTTTTACAAACGGCTGGACTTGCATATGATTTTTTTTCTTAGTAGAATTTAAATTGTACCTCTGTACTGTACCTCACTGATATTGCAAATGAAGCGCAGCTGTACAAACGTCACAATGTTGCTGGAATATTCATCTGGTGATGCAGAAAATGTGTAAATGTTCATATACTTGATTCTGATCTGCTGCTCTTTTACAGCGCAGTTAGTAGAATGCAGAACACACACAAAGAGCACCTGTCAATCAATAAAATTGATTTAACTTCTGCCAACAAACTAAATTTCCACATCGCCTTTATTAAGGTACAGGGCAGTTTTAAAGTTCCAGAGCTCTACTGTGAACGATAGGCAGAATTCATAGGGATAATTTTGTATGGAAAAAGATCATATGACACAGCAAAGAAAGGCCGCCTCAACAGAGAAAGTTGCAGAAATTATAGTGTGATATCTCTCATCTCTGACTGGGGTTTTAGGTTTTGTCAAGTCAGCTTATACAAAGAAAGCCTGGCTTATTTCCTTTGTAGTACACCCTTCAGTAGTACAGAAGGTTGATTTTAAAACAACAAGAGTGCCCAAAATCAACCTTCTGGGTTAATAATGTAACTTTAGTAACCAGTGACTGTTGGTGACGATGTCAGTAGATGTACTTTATATGTTGGCATCACATACAGTAAAAAACATAGACGTAGGACCCCGGTTGGAAAAATTCAGCCAATATGCAGTTCCTTAAACCTGCCTTCTGTCTCAAGTCCACCTGATGACGATAGTTGTGAATGCAAAAGGACTCCCAGTCCCATAGAAGTCCATGGAAAAATGGCTTTCTGACTTAGAAGGAAAACGTTTTGAGAGGTTGAGTTTATGGGCTCAGTCACTCATTTTGGGCCATATTGAATACAAAATAAATTTTTAAATCTCAGTCATAAATGTTTTAAGAAATAGAGGCTTATCTGTGGCATTAATTCACAAAATATCTGTTTATCTGTTGGATTCAGCTTTTTGGGACATATGTATAACTTCATAGCAATCAAGAAATTGTTGAGGTGTTTCAGAGCAGGTCATCCATCTGTCCAATTTGGGCTTTTGCTGCAATCTAATATTGTTGTATGTATTGAGAGCCATGACACCAACATAAGTATTTTAATCTTTCTTTCAAGTCCTTGCACTTCATTTGACATTTTGACACCTTTTCAGAATTTGTCCCAAGTATCTGTTTTTGCAATATATTCTGTTAAACAAGTTTTTCATATACACCATCTGCGTATATGCTGATACTGTTCTATCTGTGTAAACCAACCAAACACATCATTCTGGCTTTAGGTTAATATCAAACTTGATGAGTTTCCGGGGATACAGCTTGTAAAAGTAGGTAAGTGTACCTTGATTCATGGCTTTTGTGTTAAAACTAGTTTAAAGAAGAAACTTAAACCTTTTTATCTTCTTGGAGTTCGTTCTATTCTGTAGGTTTTAAACTGGTTAGCACCACAGACACAGGGTTGCTGGAATATGAAGCCTTATGATCCACCACTGAAAAAACTTTCATGGTAGTATTTGTGAGGACAGAGCCCAGTTCAAGTGCCTTCTCATTACAAGTCAGTACCTGGACCAGCTCTTGCCGGAAGCGTCGACTGACCATACAGTAGAGTAGGAAGTTTGTGGTGGAGTTCAGGTTCTGCAGCATGTTGGCAATGTCTCCGGCAATGTTGATTGGAATGCTGTAGTCATTTCTATTAAAATTCTCATTATTGTAGTTGGTCCTCAAGATGCAATACGTGACAAAACGAGGAAGGCTAAGCACAACAAAAGCCACAGAGACGGTTCCCAGCAGGAGAATGGTCCTCCTCAACATGCCCCTCGTGCTTTTACCCTGCATGACACGATACTCCTCTTTAGTGAAGAGCTTACTGGTGTTGCACAAATGGTACCCAATGAGGTAATTGAAAATGATAACCAACACGATCGGAATTCCTCCTGAGAGGAATGTAGTTATCCACACTATAACAGTAGTGTAGGTCTCATTGCGGTATAGACATCTGGGCAATGTGATGTTCTCTCCATCCACTGTGAGGTTCACAGGTGTGACAATATTGATCCAAGCCAGAGGCACAGAGA
Source organism: Neolamprologus brichardi (assembly GCF_056152115.1). Lineage (NCBI taxonomy): Eukaryota > Metazoa > Chordata > Actinopteri > Cichliformes > Cichlidae > Neolamprologus > Neolamprologus brichardi. The sequence continues at coordinate 28,581,176 of NC_142118.1, forward strand.
CCAGGTGGGATACCAGCACAATAGCTATGCAGGTAAGCTTAGTGACCCTAGTTTGGGACAAATACTGTTTGACAGCTGTGCTGCGAAGGACCAAGTAACGCTCGATGGTGAACACCACCACAATCCAAGAGGAGCTGTAGAGTGACCCATACTGCAAAAATCCCAGAATGCTACACCAGGGGTAAGAGTGCCAGAAGGGCTGCAGGGTCCAGAAGGCGAGAGTTAGGTCAATAAGAATTACCCACACCAAGTAGAAAATGTCAGCAATAGCTAGACAACTGAGGTAGATGATGGCTGTGCTGGACATCCCACAATTACGGAAACAGATCATGTAGAATGTGAAGAGGTTTCCTAGAACAAAGGGTAGGAACACAGGCCCACACTCATTTATTGATCATTTGGTCAAAGATAAAAGCTAAAACCAAGGATGCATATGATATTGTACACATCCACAAGATAAGTAGCAAAATTAATCTGATATCCAGTTTTCACACATTTTTAACTATTCAGGAACTATTTAGGAAACTTCATCTCATGGATTTCATCAAGGATTTGGTAGCTAGCATACATCAGCTAGCTAATGTTGTTGGTAACAGAGTAGCTGTGTCCAAATTCAGAGGCTACATCCTCCTGAGGTCGCATTTGTAGGCCAATTACATCACAACGACGCGACAAAGGCTTGAAGACTGAGAAAAAATAATTCAGATGAAAAGTCAGAATTCTGACTTTTCTCAGAATTCTGACTTTTTTCTCAGAATAATGACTTTTTTTTTTCTCAGAATGCTGACTTTTTTCTCAGAATTCTGAGATTAAAGTCAGAATTCTGACTTTTCTCAGAATTCTAGAGAAGAAGAAAAAAAAGACGTGCCCACTTTTTCTTTTTTTTTTCTCCAGTGGCCCTAATCCTCGTCCGCAGCTAAATACGCAATGTCACATTTCTATTTCTACTTGGTATATATGAAAAATCTAAATCTAAAATCTAAAGGGATTTATTGACATATTAAAACGTCCTTAACGTCTAATCTTGTGCATTGTTATATTTTGATGTCCATTATTCCTGATAGATCATGGAAAGCCAAACGCAATACAAACCTGGAATGCCGATGACACAAAGTAAAGGGTAGTAGATCTTCTGGATAGTAACAAAGATGGATAAAGTGGCTCCCTCCATTGTTTGCTCACATGCTAATACCTGCAATAAAACCACTGGATGTACAGTAAGACAAATAATGTTCAGGGCGTTGCATTGTGCAGCTTTTTAAGACCTACTTGGAAAGTTTTAGGTGTAACTGTTAGGAAACATATTGTACATGATGACAACTGTTGAGTTTAAGGTGCTAAAAATAGATTTACATTTTATAGGCTACTTTGTTGTAAACTCAAAATAACTCTACATGAAAGCTGGCCTACTGTGTTAGGTGGGTTTCATCTGGGTGTAACTAAAACAAAGCATTAATGGTTTCTGAAGAAGGTTATGTTTTTTTCAAATCTCTGTCACTTGGAAATTGCTTGTCTGCGGCCCTGTGTTACTTGAGAGAAGTTAGGGATTGATGACATACTGTAATCTTGATGACATACAGAACCATACATATAGCTTTATTCTTTCGTCCTTTTTACCTTTTAGGAGCTTCGAAACTCTGTATGAATATAGCAGTCTTTACTATTAAAGTGAATTAAATTAGACTTACCTAGTTTTTGCAGGATGTGATTGCTGTGCTCCTTTTAGCTATAAAGTTGCCACATAAAGGGGAGTTTTTCCACAGAGATGCATCCCAGCTGGTTATGAGTCCACAAAGACAATGGTATTGATAATATGAAGGAGAGATGGTGAGGGAGCTCCACCAGCTGCTCCAATAAGGCTTTGGGAGGGGGGAGTCACACCACCTGACATACGGTTGAAGGGAATTTTCCTACACAGTGGAAGCTAATTTCTGGCAGCACTAATAACACACTACTATACTGAAATGACCCCCCTCCCACTCGTGTGTTTTGAATGAAAAAACTTCAAGCAAGAAAAATAGACAGAATTAATTTCTTCCTCTCTATGCAGGTTTGTGAAACCTTTTCGTTGGACAGCTCCACTGAAATAGAAAGTCATATGAATTTGAAATGAAACTCTGAGATTTCTGATCATTTTTTGTAAATTTACATAGTGAATTGCTCATCACAATTACTCTACAAGTTTATCCTCTAACACATTCACATCTTAAATCTGGGACTCTCCACCATCATAACCTTAGAACTGAAGAAGATTCTCAGATGAAAGGTGAAACGTTTTCAAGCAACTTTAAAAAAAGTCCACACACTTTTCTTTCCAAGCTCCTTAGACTACGATGACCTGGATGACACAGGCACATTTACATCTCCTTTTTTGTCCTAATCCTTGCTTTTTTGGAACATAACTTTTCCTTTGAGTTCCTCTGAGTATGTTGTCTCTCTAATTTTGAAAAACTTGAGAATACACTTTAGGACATTATTGTGTGCTTTGCATATTACCATTGCAGTGCTGAGCTCAACTAAATTGCAAAATTTCGAGGCAGATTTTTCTTTTTAAAAAGATGTGCCTCCCTCCTTTTGAATGTAGTACTGATTCTGCAGCTGGTTTCTGTCTAAAATGGTAGGTTGCACATTGATGGAACATCAAAGCTGCTCTCATTCTTCACTGGCAGCATTGACTTTTTAAGCTCTAAACTCTCCCAAAGTAAAATTAGCAAATTATTTTGGATGGTGGTGCTGCTCAACTTTAATTCCACTCACAAACAATCATACATTCAACCCACCATTACCTGTGATCCCTGAGTGTGTCGGCATAAGTGGAAATTGGAACGAGAGTGGCTGAGGAGAAGTGAGTGTGCGTGAGAAGAGGAGTGGCGGCGTTTGGACTGAGTGAAGAGCGAGCATGGATTCCCTCCCCTCTATCCCCTGGAGCCCTGGACCCCTGCCCCACTCACTGTATATACAAATCACTGAGGTTTCACTCTTGTGTCAATAAATTGTCACCTTTATTGCTTGCCAGAACGCTGTCTGCGCTCGAATCCATCTGTTAGCCATGACAAGCTGTACAGTGTGATTAAAGTAATTAGAAATAAGTAACATAACTTAGCTGTGATCAGGTGAGATGTGGTGCTACTCTAAAACTGCTTTTTTGTGAATTTAGCCAATTAAATTCAACAAGATTTAAACAGATGTTTCACAAGCTGTATGGCTGATTTATTTAGTGATTTTTTCAAAAAGTTAGCAAATCTCTTTACTGTACTCTGTACTCATACTAGCTGTCCTCTTTTCTGCCTTCAAATCCTACTGATCAATAAATCAAACAGCAGTGTACAAACAGAATGCTTTAGCTGAGTTTGGAAAATTTGTTGTCATGGAAAAGAAGTGATACATTTCACATAGAAGACATATTGATTAGTCAAACATAGGTGCAACAATCATTAATGGCCATTAATGGTAGTGTTACCAGTTGGTGAGCCAGAGACCTGCACTTTCAGTGCTGGAACACTGACTTTAATCCAGGGGTAGGCAACCTTTCTGATGGCGAGTGCCATTTAAAATTTCCTCAGAAGTCAGTGTGCCATATGATTGCATTATGATTCACTCAGATATACACTTGGTTTATATCTGACCCAGATAGACTGCAGGTCATAAACTCTTACCTGAAGTTCAGTTCACCTGACACTCGGACCGTCGGCTGCCTCAGGTCTCTCCTTCTCCTGCCTCCCCTCTACCCCATCCACCTGCTGGCCTCCACCGCTTGTTAATGTTACTGAATCTGTGGAAGCTCAGCCATAGCCACCACCAAACAACTCAGTTATTTTTACACACCGGCCAGCATCTGGCCAATCCACCACCTTTCATTGTTTATACCGTTCCAAAAAAAATAAAATAAAATCATCAGCCCACCGGGCAAATGCCTGGTATGCCCGATGGCCAGTCCAACTATGGTCGTGCCATCAGTTAATCCTTCGGGCATGCGTGCCTAGGGTTGCCGACCCCTGCTTTAATCCTACTTAGATATGTAAGTTTTTGAAAAAAATCTTCTTCTAAAGGTACTTTTATTGCACCATGTTTATTCACTCATGAGCTGCTGTAACATCAATTAAATGGCTGAATTACCACCTCAGGTGTTTATTCAGGTGTGTTGCAGCAGGGACACATTCAAAAGTTCAAGGACCCCATCCCTCAAGGACTGGAGTTTGACACCTGTGACCTAGGGGAAGCATGTATAATGCAAACAGAACTGGTCCTACATCAGGGGTGTCGAACTCCAGGCCTCGAGGGCCGGTGTCCTGCAGGTTTTAGATAACATCCTGGGTCAACACACCTGAATCAAATGATCAGTTCATTGACAGGCCTCTGGAGAACTTCATGACATGTTGAGGACGTAATTTAGCCTTTAAATCAGCTGTGTTGGATCAAGGACACATCTAAAACCTGCAGGAGACCGGCCCTCGAGGCCTGGAGTTTGACACCTTTGTCCTACATGGAACCCCGTGGAACTCCAATATTAACCTTAGTGTGTGAATAAGACTCCCCATTTACATGAACAAACTGGAGTCTATTGGAGAGAGATATGACTCAAATCAGTGCGGCGCAGGACCTTTAATACCTGCGGCCTGCTCTAATCTCTGTAATAAAATACGGTCAACAGTATCGAACGCTACACCGAAGTCTAGCAGGACAAGCAAAGAGATAGGTCTATTTGTCACAGGTCATAAGAAGATAATTTTTAACCTTCTGAGTGATGAGTTCCTAAAACTGACTGAAACTCTTTAAATAAACCATTCCTCTGTTGCTGCTTTACAACAATTCTTTAAAGAACTATTGAGATAAAAGGAAGGTTGGAGAGTGGCCTACAATTGGCTAAGACAGCTGGATCAAATCTTTTTAAGTAATGGTTTAATTACTGCCAGCTTAAAGGCCTGTAGGGGTACATATTAATGGCACATAGCCCACAGACTTAATGGTAGGACTTCTTGAGCAGTCTTGGAATCGATCTTGAGTCTAGGAATGGAATCTGACAGACAGACTGGTTTGAACAAAGTGATTACTGAAGTTATTCACTGCGTACCAGCAAGAATTGTACGCAGTGAGAATGTCACACTATTAACATGATAATCAGGCATAGAGCAGAGCAGCTACCTAAACTAAACTCCCACGGTGTTGGCACATTTCATTGAAGAGGATAACAGCAGGCGGATTATATCCTTAACTTAGCTACAGCAATTTCAGAAAGACATCTACAGTAATGTAATGTATTTGCTACTGCTGTGTAATCCATGTTTTTAAGAAAAGACAAATGAAGGTTTTCAGGGAATACTATAAAATCTTTAGTTTTTATAGTATATGTCACAACCAGATCCAGAATAAAATTCCTCCTCCTGCTCTGCTGCTAGCCACAGCAGCCTCCTGTGACTGTGAGGGTTTGTTACCAGTTGTGCTGGTACTAACATGTCAGTTAATTTGTCACATTTTGCTGCATCTATTTTTAGTTTCTCTTTCTCTCTTTTCAGCTCCACCTTTTGACCACTTCAAGTTGTGTGAGGGCACAGGGAAAGTAGGTGAGGGCCTGGCTGCCACTGGCTCTCTTGCTCTGTGAGCATGCAGTTTCTCTTGGTTTCTCAGGCAGGTGCACACATACATGTAAAACACTGGCATTGGTCATAATAAGTGTCTTGGAAAGAGTGTAAAATGTTTATTGGTCTTTTCTGAGTTCCAAATGCCAAATCACTGAATTAACAAAACGAGTCATGTTAATAAAAAATGGAAATGAAAGATACAAAGGAGAGAAGTTAGCGACACTTAAAACCCATTTAGCTGTACAACTGAAAAATGAGGATTTACCAAAGGCTGTGATACCATCTGCATTAAGACCAGACCAGACCAGAGCTGGTTTCAATTTATTTTCAATGCGTTTCACATTCAGACTCCTGTGACATGAACTGGTCCAGAGCTCCCCTGATCATATAGTCCAAATGTCTCTCGAAGGATCACCTAAAAGGGTTAAATAAAATCAAAGACTCAATATAATCATGTCACTTAAACATAAAAGAAGAAGCAGCTCAGGAGGTAAGATGGTCCTGGTTCAGGTGCAGCCTGTTGATCCTGCAGGCTCGGGTGGAGGACGTGCAGGAGGAAAAACCCCACGATCTGTTTCAAAATGAAGATTCTCAATCAAAGACATTTATACTCTTAAATGAAAATCCTTCTTGTCTCCCAGCTACAAAATAACACACCAGTGGTATAAAGACAGAAACATTTCCACCCAAATAGCAATGAGGGATATGTCAAAATCCTTGTACGTTGCTGTGATTTACAAAAATGTGGCAGATCGTTTGTAAAAGAACCTGCAGCAGCAGCAGCCTAACTAGAAGCTTTTGTGACGGGAAGGCAAAAAAAAGAAGAAGAAAAAAGAGGTGGACTGTGTCATGCTCACCAGGAGAAACTTTATGCAATAACACGTGTAACTGAAAAGTAGAGAATAAAGCGATGAATTCTCTTTTATAGGAAATGAGAAAAAATATAGAGCCTTCCAATTCAATCTCTAGAAAATAATAGAGAAGCTACAGTATAATACACATACAGATTAACTGTGCCTCCTCAGGTACTTGACTTTCTTTTATCATTATTATTACTTTTGTGCAGAAGAAAATAAAATCTGAAACGGAAGCAGACAAACTAAAACAAGCTTTTCTTATTTACATTGAATACAAGGAACTGCATTAGCACAACCCCCAGTTAACCCCAGTTCCATCAGCTTTGTTAACTATGGCATTTACAGAGTTCAGACACTAGGGGGGCGTGTCGGAGACTGAGGGCGGTGTCGTCAGGGGGTTTGTATTGGAACCCAAGTTGAGCTGAGGGAGCTGTACACATCCCTAACATAAAAAGGCCAGGCTGAAAAGGATCCATAGTTTTTTTGTTTTTGTTTTTTATATAACACTGCTGTAGCTAATCGTGTCCAGGCCTTGAGCTGACCCCGAGAGAGAGAGAGGGAGAGAGAGAGAGACAGAGAGAGAAAGCAAGAACAGGGTGTGGGGGGTGGTAGCGGTGGGTTAGAGGTTGTCCCCAGGCTGGTACTGAGGCTCGGTGGCTGTGAAGTAGTCTTCCAAGAAGGCTTGCAAGTACTCAAAGGTGGGCCGCTCCTCTGCGTCCTTCTTCCAGCACTGTAGCATCAGCTCGTGCAGCGAAATGGGGCAGTCCTGTGGGCACGGCATCCTGTAGCCCCGCTCCACCTGCTCCAGCACCTCTCGGTTGTTCATACCTGAAAATTAAATGCAGGAAGCAGGTGAGAAAGAGCGCTCGGGAGCTCTGCCTGGGATCACGCAGTGATCAAATTCAAAAAATCAGTGCTTAACGTGCTGAATCTGCAAAGGGCTGTTTAATGAATATCTGTTTAATTAAAACCTCTAACTGAAGAAGTGGGTACAGAAAGCAAAATCTACAAAATAGTGTTACTAAAGTTTTGAAATAAACATGTCTGAACATGTCGTGCGTTGTTGGTCTTAAGTGCTCCTCAGTAACATTCAGTATTCATTATTTACTGGCACTTATGCTTATGTTGGTTGTTGCTGTGGTCACCCTACTGTGTTCTTCTCTTTTTGCTTATTTTCTTTTCAGTAGGTGATCAAACAGACACACAGCAGTAGATGGAAGCAGCTACAAAGTTTGTTTTTCTTCATGTTGGAGGTTGTTAATCAGGTGCTTTGATGAAGTATTCCTGTCGGCTTTTTCTCAGTAAAGATTTGAATGTTGATTACAGCTGGTTGTTCTGGATGCTAGAAAACCCCTTTTTTGACTCCACCTGAGCTCACCATCTCTTTAATTTCTTTAATCCCATCTCTTCGCTCTTTGTAATCCCTCATTTTGTAATCAAGTTATTCGAGTTACTCAATGCATTGTTGCAGCCTTATATTGACCAATACAGAACAATGGGAAAGGACAAGGAACTCAACGAAGAATTGTAGATTTATACAAGTTGGGAAGGTCTTCTGGAGCCATTTTAGACGAGTGCTGATTCAGATCATCAGTTGAAACAACTGTACTCAAGTAAAAGTTATTCTGATGGTCTAACATTGGTTAGGTTGTTTAGGAACAACTCATGATCCACTGTGGCTCGAAACCTGCCAAAAACTGGAATCTGCTGGAACACAGAGTCATTGCCCTCAGTGGTTGACTAAAATTTGAAGCCAAATGCCTTCTGGAGAAAAGCTTTATGGTCAAATGGGACAAAGAATTGAATTAGTTGGCCACAATGATGAGAGATATTATTGCAGTAGTAAAGATGAGGCAAAGCTGAACTCTGTAACAGTGTCAAGCATGGTGGTGGTAGCGTCATGCTCATGGGATGTTGTGCTGCTAGAGGCTCGTGGTACATTGCACAAATTGAACGGAATAATGGACTACCTCCAAATTCTCCAACTTCATGGCAAAGTAACAGCCAGAAAATTGAAACTGTGTTCTAACACAGAGGCCTTCCCAACACACCAACCTCATGCCTATTAAAATTTGTGGACTATGCTTCATGCCAACCTACTTCAATGAACAGTCAAATATCCAGTCTGAATTATGCTAGAAGCTTGTTGTTGGCTCCCAAAAGTGTTGAAGTAAAACTTGCCACGAGACATTTAACCAAATTTTACAGATGTTGTATAATTTTGACCCTGAGATCAGATAAAATTCAATGTAAATTCAAATGATGTCTTTTCCCTTCTTAAAAACAGCTGAATTCTAAGGGGTCACTTTCCAGATGATCTGAGAAATCTTCCAGTTTTTAACTGAATCGGGCAATAATCTTCATCTCAAGAGTCTCCTGGGTAGGATAGTTCTCTTTCTTGAGTCCATTTTTCTGCTATTTTGTCCACTACCTTATAAAGCTGTTAAGGTGCTGCTTTCCCCTCAGCTCACTTGCAAGCTAACCGTCCTCACCTTCTCTCTACAGCAGAACCAGCCCACCAGCACCATCTGGTCAAACATGTGTTCCCCCTCCCTGCATGGAGCTGTATACGGAGTACGCCCCAGCCTCTCCCAGTCTCTTTCTTTTTGTTTCTGTGGAAAATGTATCTTGTCCCACAGGGCAGCAGAAGTAATTAAGGGTTAGCTCATATTCTGGCAGGGAATCGAAGGTTACCCAAGCGTAAAGGAACATTTTAATCCCATAAACAGCAGCAGGAGCTGCCTGTTGTGATAGCTGTGTGTACTTTGGTAACTGCTCAGTGTTTCGCAGTTCCCCTTTATCTAGCCCCTTAATCAGTGTAGACTGAGCGGCTCAAGGTGAAAGCAGCTGAGAGAGCAGAGCTTAGCTTCTACTGTACCGTTTGACCTTTCCCCTTCCTTACCTGGGTAAGGCACCCGACCCTTGGTGACCAGCTCCGTCAGCAGGATGCCGAACGACCACACGTCTGACTTGATGGTAAACTTCCCGTACAACGCGGCCTCTGGGGCGGTCCACTTGATGGGAAACTTTGCACCTGAAGGAGAGCAGTGAGACCACATTAGCATTAACAAGGAGAGCATGTCTACACTTCAGGTTTATTCAGTTTAACATGATCCTTTTTTCTGTTATACTGGGCCTTCACAGTCCCTTATCATTTTAAACTAGCTTGATGAATTTATCTTTAAAGTACATACATATATGTGTGTGTGTATATATATATATATATATATATATATATGTGTGTGTGTGTGTGTGAGTGAGTGTATGTGTGTAAATGCATATTATTGTATATGTGGTGGTCTTTCTCTTTTAAGTTAGAGCTTTCACCATGCTGGTAGGGTGAACAATGCTAACGATACCAGCAATACAGCCTGTAAAAAAATTAGAGGATAAAAAGGAACATTCACGTTTTCTCTTAGGTTCCCCTTCACACGCTGTCATTGATTGTAACTGATTAAACTTTAAAAGTACTTCCTGGGAAAAGTCAGGAAGGAAATTAGAGACCAGAGATTAAACATTAGAGGTCTGACTTTTAAAAGTGAAGTGAAGCATCTAGTAGAGAGCAAAGAACATGTGTGCAACAAAATGACTTCATTTGTCAAAGGGAGGAAAGAAATTACAACATAATGACAGTATCTGCTGAGCACATAGAAATGGCATGAACAGCTGCTATGAGCTTCAACTAACCAGCTGGGAAATGACGATATTTACAGTATGCTGAGTGCTGGCGCGTACATTTGTTATAAACGTTAATCTAACATGACCCATAATTCTGCATGAAACTGTCTTTCTGCACATTTAAAGTTCAAATGTGGAAGAAAATGTTCCTTTGTTGAATTAAAAGGATTAAACCCAAGAATTATTTTATGAGGTCACAGCGACGTCTGACAAATATATTCTAATCAGTTCATTGTTGAGTGCAGATTTTCAGCTTTAATTCAAGAGGTTTAACTGACAAATACTTCCATAACCAGACGAGGGTTGTATCCTTTTTATTTCATGACAAATGAAACTTAGATTACATCTGAAGTTGATTCAAAGTGTTGAACTTTAGAAGCTGCCAAATCAACAATCTGATTGGTTTTAAACAGAAGAAACACCCTCTTTCCTCTCAAGGACACTTTTGAGAAGGCAGGTGTGTCACTGCTAAAGTCTGCAATCAAGAAATGTCTCCATGAATGTAAATACGGGTGGTTTACAACACTGTGCAAACCACTAATGCACTCAAGAACAGAAAATATGGAGAGAGAGAGAGAGAGAGAGAGAGAGAGAGAGAGCGCTTCTGAGCATGATCGCGTTATAGACAAACACAGCTGAGGCAGTGTTATGGCATGTATGGCCTTATGTTATACTTATGGTATCAATTTGAAAATCTTATGTTGCTTCTTTCTTAAGTAATTATCTTATTATATTGTTATTTACTAGGCAAATCACAGACTGAAATAACTAATGCAGTGTTTCAGTTTTTGGTGACTCAGATTCAGTTTCTTATGAATGATCTTAAGTCTTAGTTTGCTTACTGTTCAGATTTTCACCGTTGTGTATTCCCTCAGTGTTTCCTGGCTTTTCCCTCTGTGTCAGATTGCCTATGTTTAGTTTAGCTCCGTGTTTGTGTGCGCCTCGCTCCTTGTTTTATTTTGGTAGCATCTGTCTCTTGTGTATTGTGATTAGTTTTACTTCCCTCAGCTGTGTCTTATTCTCTATTAGCACTTAGTGTGTCTGAGTGTATTTAAAGCCTCGTTTCTTTGTACGAAGGCGTTCACAGCCTGATTTAAATTTTGTTTCTTCCCTGTAATCACCACTGTTTCCTTCTTGTTGGCTGTCAGTTTTCTTGTGAATACTTGGCTGTGGTGTTTTCCCTGTGTTCCCTATTGAGCACAATTTGAACTGTTCTTTTTCTGAGACAGAATAAAACTGTATATTCTTAACCCTTTATATAGTTTTAACTCTATTTTGGTTTCAGAAAAATCTATTATTGGTGGTGGGGCGTTGACTTTGAGACAGACTGGCGATCTGTCCAGGCTGTACCCCATCTCTTGCCTACGGTAGCTGGAATAGGCTCCACTTTGTCCATGACCCTGAATTGGGTAAGCGGATGAAAATTGATTGATGGATGAAATGGCAATTAGATCAGAAAAAGGTCTGTGGATATTTATTTATGCTTCCAGAATGCAGAATGTACAAATATGATTTCTCCAAGTCAGGGAACAGCTAGCACAGCCTGATATCTGAATATCTCAAAGGCTTCAAGGGTCAATAGTGAAGTAACATGATGTCCAGTTTAAAATCTCTCTGTGTCTCTGTGGCAGGGAGTGTCTTCCCTCAATGTCTGTGTTATTGAGAAAAATATTTGGAGCTGACTGGCTGTGCTGGCTAGTCATTTTCTTGTGGGTGTAATGCAAAGCTTGCAACTCCCAGAGCGAATTTCCTCCATGATCTAATGCAGTCAGGCAGCATGTGAGTTTGTGTGAGTGGGAGCATTAAGTATGTGCATTTAACATCGTTTCTGAGCGAGTTGGGAAGCAGTTAGAAGCCCTACCTTGTCGAGCCGTGTATTCGTTGTCTTCGATGAGCCTTGCCAGGCCAAAGTCTGCGATCTTGCACACCAGGTTGTCGCCGACCAGGATGTTAGCAGAGCGTAGGTCTCTGTGGATGTAGTTCATCCTCTCAATGTAGGCCATACCTGCTGCCACCTTGAGAACAGCACAGAAGGCAACAATAGCTAAAGAAATTTCTGTCTCAACTGTGAGTTGCTCTCACTTCATGAGAATACATTTAATAGCATCTATATCTATCTATCTATATCTATATCTGATGGTAGGTAAAGCTTGTGTTTTGATAGGGCAGCCCTCAGTAAGATATGTCGTTGCAGTTTGGATTGGTTTGATTCAACTTCTCTCTTGATGACTCTCTATTTGCTAAAGATTTGGGTCAAATAAAAAGAAATTGACAATAGAAGCCCTCAAGTTATCTCTTAATGAAGTCCTCTAATCACATGATTAGAGCAATCATAAAGTTGCTGTTTTGAAAAGAGGACAACAATAAGGGTACACTGAAACCAGTGTAGAATCATATTTTATAAAGAAAAAAGCTGTAGAATTACTGGCACAAGTTCTGGGGTTGAAAAAGTGAGCCAATGCAGAAGTGCAGTTTCTGGAGTGGCCACTAGAGGCGGACTTTAGCCTTTAGTTGTTCTAAAATGCTGGAGCAAGAATCCTAACAGAGAATACTAGAGAGCGTAATTCTCTTCATTGGATCCCTTTTAAATCCAGAATCTATTTTAAATTTATTCGAATATATCACATATATTCTAATCTAACCAATGTTAGACCATATTCTAATCACATATTAGAATATATGTGATTATATTGAATAATCAGGCCCTATCTTAGCTTAAAAGACTTCATAGTACCACATATTGTAGGGTGTACTGTTATATAAATCAAACTGAATTGAATTGAATATTTACATTTTATTCAGTGTCCTAACTGTTTTGGAATTTATGGTTGGAGAAACAGATTTTGCTGCCATAGCAGGACCATTTTCAGGACCATAACCTGAAGTCTGTGGCATACCTGTGCAGCCATGTCCACCAGGTTAGGCAGTTTTAACCCTCGTCCTTCTCCATCCTTTAAAAAGTCCAGCAAGCTTCCTGGAGTAGGCATAAAAACATGTTATGTTAGCACACATGTGCACAATAAAATAAATAAAAGACAACTTTATTAAATCAGTTTTGGTTTCTGTGCCCTGTGCAATACAGGAACGCAGGAAGTGTTTGTAAATTTGAAGTAAAATAACCTTGAAGAAAAATCAGGTGAATATCTCTTAGAAATAAGCCACAAAAAGCTCGCTAGCTACAAAAATAAATATCGGATTGGTGGACCTAAAAAGATCCCCACAAAAACTTCTACATTCATACAATTCCACAGTGGATCGGCTCTTTTAAAGACACTCCTCTCCAGCTTAATTGGCTGACCTAGATATGGCAGGCTCTGCACGCAACAGACACAGCAATGTACATTGAAGTTTCCATTCTTGCATTCTCTGGTGATTAATGCGCGTCCACAACGCTTTCTTGTGGCCTCTCTGAACTCCAGTGTTTTGAAGGACTGTTTTGCAGGCCTTAATCATCTCCACTCTCTTTGAAAGGCAGGGTTTGCCATTCCAGAGCGCTCACTCTTCAGACTGGAATGGAACAAAGTGCTTTGACAGCCATTTTTTTAACTGGCCACAAGTTTCACTTTTAGGCCACAATATATGCTTTTTATGGCTTTATATTATATATATCTATAACCAGCAGATTGTGATTACTTTGCTAAATTTATTCTTTAATCTTTCCTCTACAGTTCTACTGTTTGGTGTACATGCCAACAACAAAAAGCAAGGAGATGATATCACATAAGAATGGACTGTTCAGAATCTCCTGCAGATAATTTGCTTTTCACTGAGATAGTGGTCAGTGAAGACACATACAGGGGCTTGGACTGAGCTGGTGACACAACCAACAGACAACATAACATAGAACTTTAAACTCTTCTACTAATGGAAATTATATTAATTTTAGATAGAAACTAATAAAACATGGTTCACTTTGCTTTGCAAAACTCGGCTGTGTTACGTTTTCTGAGTCTGCAGCTTGCGCACAAAACCATACCAAGAGCTATTTCTCTTGTTTGGTGTTAGTCCTTTCCTCTCTCACACTTTGTTTCTGCACAAGGGTGAGAGAGGCAAACTCGCTGACATGCAACCACAAGATCAACTGCTTTACAACCCATTTTTGTCACACAGGGCTTTAAGCTTGTGTCTCCATTATTAGTTTTTTCTTTCAACAGAAATGCTGTAAAAATTAATCTTTTTGTAATTGAATGGTGATGACAAAATTCTTCTATATGCATCACCGCCACCTCTTGCCAATAAAATCACTCTACATAGTATAAGACGCTTGTAAAAGCGAGAGAAACTGCATATTTTGAAACAGGAAACTGTTGCATCAACTCTTATTTTATAAAAATAATTATTTTTTAACAAGTGAATAACTAGCATTTTTGGGGTGCAATGAAAAATGCAAGTAAGCAGCTGGGGATTGTGGGTGTGTTCCATCTACCTTTGCCCATGTACTCTGTGACGATGTAAATGGGCTCCTCAGACACGACAGCGTAAAGCTGCACCAGCTTATCATGACGGAGTTTCTTCATGATCTGAGCCTCCTCCAGGAAGGACTCTGGGGACATCGTGCCAGGCTTCAGAGTCTTCACTGCCACCTTAGTGGTGCCATTCCACGTTCCTGGTACACAGAAGCTGGCATCAGTACAGTGGGAAAATGCATTCGTGTCATTTCAAAGTCAAGCTTGACAACCCTGTGCTCTAACCCGAAGACATGATTGGCAGGTGTGAGGCAAGTGTAGTTTAAAAACATGGGGAAAGTCTTGCTTTGAAATGACAACGAGATAAACATGCAAGACAGGAAGCGATCGGGAGACTGAGGGAATAATCTTTCATGCACAGTGGTTGGGCTGAAGGATAATTAAATGTGTACGGGATTTGGAGCGGACATTGATTTGAAATGGCTTTTAAAGGCTTGGAGAGAGATTCAGCAGGGCTTTAAGAGTCACAATACGCCAACATGGGAGCGGATAATCCTTTGTAGGATGATCAACAAAGGCAAGCCTGTAAGCTCCTCACTGGTTACATGTCAGTGACTGTAACACAGCACGGCTATGCCTCCAATATGCACTCTATCAAAATACTGTGTGTGAATGTAGGTAAAGGTATGGATGACTACAATTATTTTATTGAAGCAGTACCCTTTTTATATTATTTTTACAGTAAACATACAAGAATCTTAGGAAAGACAAATTTGACCTACTTGTTTATTTTAAGGGGCTTAATTTAAGATTAAGCTCATATATCAGAGTGGGCTTCTGTAGCATCATGGCTGTGCATTCAATTTTGGAAGTCAGGACTGGTAACCTGCTGCTACAGTGGCCCAGAGAGGTCAAACATACTGCAACTGAGAAACCATCAGCAAATAGAGAAATACTGCAAAAGCACACAAAAAATATTGTTGTGTGTGTTTGTGTGTACTTTTGCTGAGTATTTTCTGTTTGCTGGTGTTTTCTTAAGCTGCAATGCATTTCACCTTTCAGGGCCACCTCAGTGTTCAACTGGAATATTATAAGAATGCAAACATACACTGTGGGGTGGAAAACTATTCTTATAGGTATCAGCTGATTTTCAAAGAGACTTTATAGTTTATGTCTTAAGAAACTAAAACAAAAATCCTGTGGGAGTGCTGGAGAGGGATAAGAAAGCTCCAGGTTGCATCTGAAATGGCAAAATAGCTTCTTGGCACAATTATGAATACATAGATGAGCATAAAGGAGACTCTCCACCTGTACTTGTGGGGTGGGCCAGAGTGAAAGGTTCAAAGTTTTGTCTTGAATTTTCTTACCATAAAACACATCGGCAAAACATCCTGTTCCCAGCTTTACTTCCAACTCAAGTGCGTCTCTGCTGATCTCCCAGGCATCATGACTCAAGCCCACAGTGTCAGGGATGTAGTTCACACACACGCCCGTTAAATTAAAGCACAAACCATCCGCACTCTCTACAGGGGAGGGGGGGAGGTAAGGCAAACAGGGTTAGGGGAAAGGAACATGCAGTGAGGTACACATGGAAGGAGGCCACCTTTAGGCTGTGAGAGTTTCCTGACACACTGGATGATTTTTCCAGATTATTTTGGCAGAAAAGTTTGGAAAACAAGGACAATTTGACTGGCAACACCCTCAATCTAAGAATTACCAACATTTTTGCCCCATGTTCTCATTTGATCGAACCCATCAGATTATTGGCCTGTGTTTTGGACTGTGTCTGGTGACTCCGTCAGCTCTGTGTGGCTCCTTCCGAGTGGCCCCCTTACTCGGAGGCGACTCGATCCGTACCCATCCAAACCTCCCCAAACTGCCCATTCCCGAGACGCTTGATCAGCTGCAGCGACTCCCGTGGGATCTCCCACACGTCTTTGGTTTTGACGGACAGGTCAGCGAGGCGGGGCATGCCTTTGTGGCAGGGAACCACCAAACGACAGCAGAGCCCCGCGGCTCGATCTGCACACAGCACACGGCAACGCGCAAAAAAGAGCAGAGACAGAGAGAGGGAGATGTACAGAGGGTTAGCGCAGCACCCTGCAGGAGACAAAGACAAGCTTCAGAGTAGCACGACAACTGGAAGCATAGTAAACATCAAAGCTGAGAACCAGCGCCTCTGTTTTCACTTTCTGGAGGGCACATGAGCTGATTACAGGTGAAAAGATTCAGGATGTGGCCTCTTTCATTCATCTTGATCATCAGATCAATCAGTTTGCTTACAAGTTACACGCGTCTCATACTTATGAAATTAGAGCGTTGTGATGTAGCACTGGCGGATGAACTTTTCACAACTGGTTAAGTATATTCTTCCTAATAGCAAAAACGAATAGAAATCTATTAAAATGTTCTCATTTTCTATAATATCATTTCAGAGCATAGTTAGAGTTGGAAGTCTACCCTCTGAACTCCCAACAATCTGTAAAACAAGCGAGTAATGATTTCTAGACTGTTGGGTGGGGTGGTGAAGGGGTTAAAACAGCAGGCCGAGATACAAACGCCAGCTCTGACATGTAGCCAAACAGCCAAACTGGGGGTTGGTTGTCATTTCAAATTGTTGGCAGTCTACCTCTGAGTGTGCTATAAGTTCACAAGCATCATCTGTTGCTGGAAAGCTAAAATAAAACAGTACTTAGCTCTGCAGTTACAGCTGAAATTTAAATGACTTTAATGGTTATTTCTGGCCAGGGTTGGTAGAGTATCACAGTATAACACACTATAACAGTAAACGTCTTCAACACTCAATAGCAACAAGCAGAACTAAAGACTCTAAAGCAGTGGTTCTTAACCTGGGTTCGATCGAACCCTAGGGGTTCGGTGAGTCGATCTCAGGGGTTCGGCAGAGCCTCCGCCGTGACATGCACGGCTCATTTTGTGCACCAGTAAAAAACATATCTATGTCTTGAATTTGAAAAAAATCATATTTTATTTTTCATTGAAGAGGGGTTCAGTGACTGCGCATATGAAGCTGGTGGGGTTCGGTACCTCCAACAAGGTTAAGAACCACTGCTCTAAAGGCTCCCTGTGGCTAAGGGCATGGCGACGTGCACACGGTTTACGATAACAATGGCCATTTACGTAAAGAGATAGCTGCACGGGAAAATGTATATATTTATAGTTATGTAACGTTAAATCATAGGTACTTTGTGTACTATGAAAAGCATTATCGACCATACTTGTTTAGGACGATGAGTGCCCTTTCCATTTAGATTAGGCCTGTTTGCTGTCACTTTAGCTGATAACACCACGACATCTATGTGCTCGTTCAAATCATTCTTTCTTATACTCTGAAGGAAGTCTCATGTTTGCCCCCGACTGATTAAGCCAGTGGATTAGGTCAGAGTTTCCGCAGGCATCCTCACGCTGATATTTAGATATTGCCTTGACAGCAATGATAAAGTGACCCTTGGTTTTATACTCACGGTCACTGGTAAGACCCCAGGGTGTTTGCACAGGGCAGTAAAGATGAGATAAAGGCCCGCGTCTCACCCACAGGAGTGTTAAACCTGGAACACGGCCATCAAAGCCCATCTGGGCCACCTGCCTGCTGCCACAGCTGCTCCGCTCAAACATCAATACGGCTCTGTGTATTCTCCACTGACATAAAAGCTGTCAATATGTGCACCGTCTCCACGGAGAAAACACAGAAGCAGAGGATGTTTCACAGAAAGAGGTGGCGGCTTAAAAGTGTGGAAAGCTCATTTTATTTTGAAGACCAAGTTAGTCTTTGTGATGCTGCTGAACTCGATTTTGCCTGCTCATAAATGTGTTATTGCTGACAGTTATTAAAGTTTATGTTCTGCTCTCTAATCAATTACAAACCTGAGCAATTCCCAACACCTGGTTTTGGTAGAATGATGGTAGGATCGTACACAAATCCATTCAGTGCCTTATCAAATCAATTTATCACGAAAAAAATAAATAAACAGAATATAAAAGTAGACAGGGCTAGCTTGTTAACCGTTTTATAATCGCAATAAATCATTTCAGAGGATTGTTTCTTGGTCTTCTCTTGGGTCAGTTGCCTTTAAAGACATTATTACGCAACCAGAATGTGAATGAGTGAGAGCAGGTAACAACACTCCTACTGTAATTTGTTCCACTGAAGCCACTGATTCTATCAATGCATTTTAATAAAACGTTATTTATATGGTACCAATTCACAAGAAGGCATTTGACCTTATAAGGTAAAGACCAGAGAGTAATCTTGACATCAGTGGGATGCAAAAAGCAAAAGCATCATCATGAACAGCAGCCATTTATTTGTAAAAACACACTTAAGGAATCGGATTTCTATAACTAAAAATGCAAAACGATAAAAATTAAAAACAAAACAACAAACAAAACTCAGTACTCCTTGAAATTGACTATTTTATTTGATCACGTGCAGCTTCTAATTTTCTCTCTCGTGACTAGCAGAAATGCTAGGTTTGATTCTCAGCCTGTTAGTGAATTTGGCCAGATTAGCAGCCAAGAGTTATTGCTTTCTGACCCCTGCAGGTGATGCGAAGAACAGAACAACGCTCTACGATGCCCGATATGCTCCTCGGCTCTTCAGCAACATGTAAAATAGCGCAAAGCAGAAAGCAATAAAAGCATAAGCCCTGCAAAGAGTCAAGGTTATTTGCAAAGGTGTGCTCCATATGCCATTTAGAGTGGCGATAAAGTGCAGGACGGACAGTTAATGTGCCATGACGCTAAAGCATACAGAAAATCCATGGCACTGATTTTAGGACTTCAAGAGATCAATATGTCAATGACAACTGGAGCGTGACTGGAAAACCACCGTTCTTAGTCAAAGGGACGCAGAATGAGAGAGATCAAACACAACAAATGAGCACGCTTTCAAAGAAGTACAAGTAGAAGTGAGACAGTGAGAAAATGCTGAAAAACAGAATCCGTGTTAACAAGTAATAAGCAAAACACCAGGATGGGCTCACAGTGGCTCTTCAGGGTGTCAGAGTGCTCTCTCTGTGGCCTCTTGTTTGCTGCATTAAAAATTAATGTGAATCCAGTTGCACGTGAGACACAAACTAGCAGGTATTCCAACACAGGCCATGTCTTTGTGTCTCACAGTACGAGTCATCTTCTATTCCTGTATGTGAAAATGCAATAACAGCGTAACAGTGTTTGCTTAATGCATGTTCGATCAATTCACAGAAACGGACACCACACAAAACACTTTCCTATTGGGGCTTGTGAAAATGGGGTCACAGTGTCAGTGCTCTGCATCCACCGACAAATCTCTCTACGGCAACGTCTGTCTGGAAAGGCATTTCTCCCGTTTGATCTGCTTGTTTTCAGGCCAGCGATGCACTTTCTTGACATCTGCATCATACATTCAGCATTTCCCAGTACAGCATTAAATATTACCAGATTATTATCTGAAATGAACTTAAATTTATGTGACCATTCCTGTCTACCTGGACTGAAGCAGAAAGTACCAAGTTGAATTTCCTAAAACCTGGTGGACAAGTGGAGCATGTAAAAAGGATAAACACATTTAAAACTGGACGGTTTTTGTTAAGATCAACCTACCTTATTTGGTTGGTTTTCTAGGTTCAAATTGATTCTTATTATCTTACACTCGGCATTAGTGAGGCTGTTTTAGCTCTGTTCCCTCTCCATTTAGACTGACTGACTGGTTGTCCATCTTAAACATAAGCTTTTAACAGCATATATACATCTATATGAAAAAAGGGAAAACTAATAGCTTTAGTGGAAGCATTGTACTGTAAGTGTAGAGTTTAGAATATTAGATATATTAGATAATATTAGAATATTATGAATATTATTTAACACATAGTGAGTCAGAAAGGTGACTGAAGATCATGGGAATCATCCAGCAGCCTACACCTACTGCAGCATAATTAAGGGAGGATTCAGGGTCACCTGATCCAGCCCTAACTATATGCTTTAGCAAAAAGGAAACTTTGAAGCGGGAGACAGATAGTGTCTGTCTCCTGAATTAAGCTGGTTCCACAGAAGAGGGGCCGGAAAACTAAAGGCTCTGCCTCCCATTCTACTTTTAAATACTAAATATATAAGTATATATACTTTAAATATATAAATATATAAGGATTAACACACAAACTTAGCCCTATACCTCTACAAACATAAAAAACCATATTGTATTATCTCATGTTATATTTTGTCCTAAGAAACAGGAGAAAATCCAAACAGACCAGAATGAGAATATTTTGAAATTCTTCAAATTTACTTGAATAAATAATGACAATGGCTCATATTCAACGTTTTCTGAAACAAAGAGCTCTACACCTGCACAGACTCTTCCTTTAGCCATTCTCCACCTCTCCATCAGCTTTAATGACATTCAACCAAAACGGCACTGAACGCTGTTGTGGCTCATGTGGAAGAAGCAATTACAATCTAAAATCATTCAAACTGAACAGTCACACATTTACAAGAACAAACTGCAAAGCTACCTTTTTTTTAAGTGGACCTTAAATACACAACAAACAAAAATAGTTACAAGTTTACAGAACACGACAAATTATAGAATCTTTGTATTTTACCTGAATAGTGCTGAACCAGCTGCTGCAGTGTTTCAAACTGAGCCCTGGTAGTGATGTAGTAGCCGCCGCTGTCTAGCTTGCGGATCTTATAATGCTTGACGTGGTCGCCCTTGAGATCATCCCAGTCCCGTATGGATAAGGAAAAGGCACCTGAGGAAGACAGACCAGGAGGTTCGAATCACTGAACACCAAGTTCCCATTCAACACTTCAGTACTCACTTCTACCCATTCAGTTCTGGTGCTATTCAAAAAGCAGAGGCTATCACACTACACTTTTACTACAAAAGTCTTATGGGAAATATGAGAGCTTAGAAAATACTCCATGCGTTCTACTTGTAATTACACCATCAGGCAGCTGTGAACACTTCTTACTCCTAAGTAGTAAATCTGTCATGGCATAAACACACACACTTACAGGTCGATGTGTGTCAGTGTGTCTGTGTTGTTTTTTTTACCCTTTGTGGTTTCACTTTCTCGGATGAGATAGGTGCCTCGAGGGTTGCCAGTAGACAGTAGCTGCCTCTCTGCATCCTTACGGCCCAGTTTACCAAAGTACCAGCTGCAAATATAGGAAAAGAAGTCAAACACAGACACACTGCAGTCACTGTGTTCAAGTCATGCATAAGGTCACATCATAGTACTACTATTTCCAGGGGTATTGCCAAAAATGGCTCTGACAAGGAATCAGAAAATCCCGGACAGTCTGATGATGCTAAAAGACTGTTAAGATAGGCGTAATTCTCAAGAGGCCATTCATTTGTCCAACACTGTTATCCACATCCTGAGGCCAAAATGTGTATGATAGCACTGGAACACGGGGTTTGTGATGTCATCACTGAGAGCCCTGCTGCCAGCTGACCTTTTAAACATTATGTAACACATGATGAAATCAAGTGATGATGAGACGGTCAACACTGATATTATGGATGGAGAGTAACACTGACAATCTACATTCCTACATTACATATTTGTTTCGAGTATCACAACATGGCAACGTGAGAGGAATAATTTGGAAAACGATTCATGCTCAACACTACCCAGCAGCTGTCTCTGCTCCCCTCACAGATTTCTGAGTTAATTATAAGTGCCCTTTCAACTGATGGATGTACTACAACCCTAAGCTCCATCAATAACAGCATCAATTACTGCTTTGTTAGAGACATTTAGCTACATTTTTATAGAAAAAAATACCACATTCGTCTCAGTTTGCCTCCACTTGGGTCCTCAGCCTCATTCCTTCCATGCCGTCTGCCCTGGCAGACGTGACAAAGACAACCTCCAAAAGAGATCGTCGTTCTCTCCTTGTCCCCCTGACTCAATTTTCTTTCGTTTTTTGTTTTCAATAGGATCCTTGTCACTACTGGTAGCATGAGACAGTACCTGTAGTCCATTCAAGTTGAGGAAGTAGTCTGGCTCTTTTAGAAAGGCACACAGGGTTTGCTGCATCTCCTAATACAGTCTCACAAGTGTTCAGGAGTAGCAAGAGACATGAGAAGAGCTGGGCAGGAATATATACATGCACTAACCCTGAAGCTGGACCAGTATGCACTTCTTTGTGTGAGCAGGGCCCTCCAAAATGACCTCCAGTGATCTACTTGTGCATGTTTCCCAACAACATGCCAGAATCAGATGCTATAAGGTTGACATTAGTGTCCTTTATCAGGGCCTGTGCTGACAGACCAACACCATATAGTTTGAATGGCATTCGCCAGAGAACACCAGAACTGGCAGGTCTGCCACTGGTGCTTCATTCTCGTGTCCTATGTGAGCTCTTGTTAGCTTACCACTGTAGGAAAATGCTTCTCTACAAAGCTAAATGCACAAGAATAATATAATTCTTCACAGTGAATTGACTGAATCTTGATTCAGAAAAACATCTGTGTGGAAGAATACAATAATCCATCCATTTGATGTCTGAATCAAACATAATACTCTTTATAGTGTCACATAAATGCCATTTTATAAGGCCAGTAGAAAAGCTTGCCTTGAGCATAAAGTATAAACTGTTCCTCTCTCCTGAACTTCCTTTCTCAGAAGGTTAACGTGCGGCTGTCAGTCTGAAGCTTCACATCCACTAATCTCAAAGTACTTCGGAGCACATTCTCGATGAAACTCAGTGGGTATGAACAAGTGCACGCTCACACACATATGCTACTTACTCTTCAGCCTGGATAGAGTCCACTGGAGCCACATAATTACTGGGAATGTAGCCGCTGCCACCGGTAGTGAGGGAGCGAGCATCCCACCAGTCCCCTTCACTGAAAGACAAAAAGAGGAATAGGGTGAGGAAAGGAGAACATTCATACAACTTCATTTTATATAAGCTGACACGCTCTGGTCCACTCACTTGTGCAACATATATAGAAGTCTATAATCCCTATATAAGTTTAAAATTAAGAAACAGCTAAAAGAAATGCACGTTATCAAAGAACAGCTCAATGAGTTCAGGAGAGCATATTTTAGCCGCTGAAGTAAGAACATAATGATGATATAATAAAGATGTATTTTTTTGAAGCTGAAGCTGGTCCTGATGTTTCCTAACGAGACGAAGAAGAAACTGAGATTCTGGGTTCATCCAATCCTCATGAGAAGGCAGCAGCAAGGAGACTTTCATGGTTTAAACCAGGAGTTCGAGTTAAAGCACCACATCTGGCAGAAGAATAAAATTCACAGAGGCTGAGGTCAAGTAGTACTATACTAGTAATTATAATATATTATAATAATTCAACCAGGATGCATTTTGAGCTACAAGTACACTCGTTGCCAAATGCAGTCATCTGATTGGTCAGTTCTGTTTATCCATCCATCCATCCATTTGCTTCCGCTTCTCCTTTTTAGGGTCGCGGGGGTGCTGGAGCCTATCCCAGCTGTCATAGGGCGAGAGGCGGGGTACACCCTGGCCAACACACAAGGACAGACAACCATTCGTGCTCACATTCACACCTAGTGGCAATTTGGATTTTCCAATTAACCTATCCCCACAAGCTGCATGTCTTTGGACGGTGGGAGGAAGCCGGAGTACCCGGAGGGAACCCACGCAAACACGGGGAGAACATGCAAACTCCACACAGAAAGACCCCAGCCTGATGTTGGAATTGAACTCATGACCTTCTTGCTGTGCGGCAACAGTGCTAACCACCGTGCCACCGTGCTGCCTCAGTTCTGTTTATTTAGACCTAAAAAATCAGAAAACTTGAGTTTGGCTCGAAAAATGAATCCATTGAAATTACCAAGTCAGCGTGAAAGTCTGAAAAATGCTCACTAGAGTGTTCTATAATGTTCTACTAGAAATAATCTCCAAGGACAAGCACTATTTCCCCCAGTCCTCTGAAATGTTTGTTGAAAAACTACTGCTGGCCTCCAATTTCTTAATTAATATTAAGCAATCAATTGTAATCAAATAATAACTAAAGTTCTAAAATAGACGTCTTGATATGAAGACTATAATGTCAAAAAGGAATTTGACATTAATAACGTCCTGCACTATAGTTTCATAAGTAGCTAAATCAATATTTTTGACCCATATTAAAAATATAAAGTATGGAGATCACAAAACACTGATAGGTGGAATCACACCAGTAGTTTAGAGTTTCAGATTGGATTTGCCAACAAAAGTAAAAATGTACTGTAGTACAGCGGTCCCCAACCCCCAGGCCTCGGACCAGTACCGGTCCGTGAGTCGTTTGGTATCAGCCGTGAGAGTTGAGGCTCAGGTGTGAAATGTATGGTTTTCAGGGTTTCTATCTGTTTTCAGCGTTATTTTGTTATCGTTTTTATCATTAACTCGGTTTTCCTGGGTCTTTTCACGTGTGGTATGAATAAATCTTCTTTTTTCCGTACCGGTACTAGTTTTATTTTGTTGTATTTATCCGCGACACCTTAAAGGCCGGTCCGTGAAAATATTGTCGGGCATAAACTGGTCCGTGGCGCAAAAAAGGTTGGGGACCGCTGCTGTAGTATCTAACAATGTACCCTTCGTCTCTCTATCTCTGTGCTAAAACAGTGCCTCACTGACACGCTGTACCACTCTGCACTTATTACTATCATGTCCCTTATACACTGGGAAGGAATGGCTTTAGATGTGTGTGAGTTTATCTGTGCATGAGAGAGACGGTTATAAGACAGAGAAAGAGACAGAGAGAGGGGAGTGGAGGAAAGGGGAGGAGCGCAGAGGCGTTGCTGAGCCTTCATTTATTCTGAATAAAGCCATGCTGAGGATTGCCTGGGGACGACATCCCAGGCAGAAACAGACACGCTTCCCTTTGTTCAGAGGGGATCCCTTGGGAAGGGAGGGAGAGAGGCATACATGAAGTCTCAACAATAAACCTTCTGAGGGTAAAAAGTATGCAGCAGTAAGAGGATGTGTTTTTCTGTGTAATGTCGATATGTGTGTTTGCATGGAACCGGGGAGGCATAAACAGACGGGGTGGGGTGGGCCCCAGTCTGTCCCGCTGCCTCTTTTGTCTCCTGAAACAAACCCTTTAAACCAACTCTGCACCACCACAAAAAGACTGAAAATAACAACGAGAGTAAACAAGGAACCTCCCTCCTGTCTCCAAATGGATTCAAATCCTCTTTCCCTGTGGTGACTGCTGATGAGAGTATAATTAAATACAGCACTGTGTCGACTGAGACGAGTGGTACAGACGGCCATTCACACCACAACA
Source organism: Neolamprologus brichardi (assembly GCF_056152115.1). Lineage (NCBI taxonomy): Eukaryota > Metazoa > Chordata > Actinopteri > Cichliformes > Cichlidae > Neolamprologus > Neolamprologus brichardi. The sequence goes on from NC_142118.1 coordinate 28,606,959, forward strand.
CGTTTATTCATAGCCTGTGGTTGGATCAGAACAATTCGAGTTGAATTTACTAATAGTGTAGTCGTGTAGTGTAGGATTCTTTTTCTTTATTATGTCTGATGAAGCTACACAATAACACGCTCAATGGTGGCTTATAAAAAACCTGAGCTGAAGGGAGTGGCTTCTAAACATTCAGGGATGTTTCCTTTAGGATGCCATCATGTAACACAAAGGAGACACATTGCCTTCTGTCAGCTGAGACTCTCCCAGAACTAGTTTGTTGCCCAGGCAGGCGGGGGCATCTGTTAGTCACTGCCAGCTCTGACAGGCTGGAGCAGACGAAGGCTTTTTACTGCCTTTCTCCACCAGGGGTCAGTGTGGGCAGCTGAAAGGAGCCCTGACCATACTTGAGGCGTGGGTGGATGGAGAGAGGTGGAAAGGAGAGAAGTAAGGGAGTAAAGATATAGCTCTCTATGTTTCATGCTGGGGAGGAAGACATACAGAAAGGAGGAAGAGGAGGGAGGTTGGGGCTTTAATGACACTATTTTCCTGCTCTGGCTGGAGCCCTGGAAAGGCCGAGGTGTGTTGTGGAATGTGCAGGACAGCGGCTAAGTGGGTGTGGCGAGAAGGAAGGCTAACCTTGTTGTGCCATAAGGCACTCATGTATGGACAAGAAAACTCACATGGGAACTGCATTACCTTTTAACAATAGAGGCTTGTGCTTGTTTATAATATAGTATCAGTAAGACCACCAATACAAACATCCATGTTACTAAAATTAGCAGTACTGAGACTCACTTCTGCAAGGAATCATGGGGAATTTGTGAACTTTTTTCCCATTTTTGACCTAAATTTAGTCTCTAAGGTTTATATAGATTGCTCCACCGTTAGAATTTACTCTGAAACCAAAAAGATAAATTTGTGCAATTTCCACATTATTTCTAACAAACTACTTCAAGCTGCTGCCCGATTAATTTGACAACCCATATTAGCATGTTGATTTATTTATATTTATCAAGGACAATGGAAATCAAGTAAAAGCTAAAAGCTGAAAACTTAGCGGTCCACCCTCTTATCTCAGTATGGTCACTCCAAAACCAGTGGGTGACAATTACCATTTATATACATTGATTTCAGTCAGGGAAAGCAAGGTAGCACTACTTGCCCAGTGAAATCAAAAAATAAACATAAATTTCAAAGCGAAAGATTTCTTTCCCTTTGCATCTCAAACAGTGCTCTGCATCATAGCCTGTCTCATCTCTCTCCGTCTCTTAAAAATTACTGCCATATTGTTGTCGCTGTAAGCAGCCTTAACTCTGAATGACTATGAGTCCAGTGAAATCTGAAGTGTGTCTCATTTCTGCTGGTGTATCTGTCCTGATTTAAGCTTGTCACAATGCAAAGTCAGCAGCTTTTTCTGGTGTCTATGTGTGAGCACTGTGGATAAACCTCTCGTATTTGACAAGAAAATGATAAGAGACAAGAGACTAGCGAGGTAGACAAGCTGCTGCTGGCTCTGCTTTCACTGCTCTGAGATCAGTTACCATCTGCACCTACTGTTAGCAAGTAAACAAGCTTCTGTGATTTCTCATCTTTGCATATAAGTTTGATCTTATTAGCCTTATAAGGAAAACTGAAGTCAATATCAGTGTTATACACTATACTATACAGTGTTATATACTAGATTGATAGAAACTATGTTTTCATGGTTGCATTCTTCTTACAAGTAATAAACCCAACTTTTCTCTGAAAAATAAATATTCAATTTTGAAATCCAGTAGCAATATACCAGCAACATAATACTGTCACTCCACTGTGTTCATGTGCTTAGAAATCACAAAACTAACAGCGACACTTACAGCCTACTGTTTAATTCTGAAACTATATGGGTCCCCTCTGCAGTGCTATTCTGCACATGTACTGAGCAACCTTATTACAATGAAATGTGAAGGAGAACAGGGTCACAGCGCAGTCCCAGCAGTGTTCATGCTCTCCTCAAATGTCAGCGCACTGCTGCAGGAACCCAAACAAACAGAGGCAGGCTGAGATGCAGCCGGATGCAGACACAAAGACAATGAAAACCATCAAGGATAGTTAAAGAGCTGGCAGATGATTGTGGCTCTTTTCTCGTTCAGTCTCACACACACACACACACACACACACACACACACACACACACACACACACACACACACACACACACACACACACACACACACACACACACACTTTGCTGCAGTTCTGCTGACTAGCAGAAAGGCAAGCCAACATGACTGTGGGTGTAACCTAGGCACTTCCTGTTCAGAAGGAAGTCTTGAAGTTACACTACACTCATCACTGCTGGTTGGAGATCCTGCTCCACCCTCTGTAAAATCATGATTGTCATATTGCTTGTTCAAGCCACCACTTTTACCTCATGTGAAAGGCTCTGCACCCTTTAATGTCATATCCTATGAAAAGCTGCTGCCAATTCTGGCTTTCTCAACCAGCTACTGTGGTCTTAGGTCTTATTTCATGGTTTGAATAATTGAGTTTTCAACACTGAGGTTGCCAGAGCAGAATACAGCTTTTACGTTTTTTATAGATTCACAAACTGAAGCAGTAAAGCAGGCTTATTTTGGGCTCTTTCCTGCTCTACATTATGAAACCAAAACATTTCTTTTTCGCGTACAAGCTGCCACTTTCGACTCATCTGAAAACTTGTGTGCGCCTCTCCAAGTAGCTAGCGCCATCTTCTCGTAGACTTGCATTTCTCCTGAGTGTGGACAGACTGATAAGCAGCTGCAACTTACGTGCTGTTGATAATCTGGAACCTCTCTCCCTTCTTGAAGCTGAGGTCATCTTCTGTCCGTGCCTCGTAGTCATAAAGTGCCACAAAGAGGGTGACTCCTGCAGGAGGGACCAAACCATAGTGTCAGCACTAGGAGGATTAGCAAGAAAATCACGTTTAAAATTACACTCTGAACTGAAATGAGCTGCAACAGCAGCTCCATCACAATGAGGATAAAGGAACAAATGTGTGAAGTACATTGTATGGTAGAAGATCTTTTTAAACTTTTAAAATCAGAACAACATGACTTTTTAGATGCAACTCCTAGAAGGTAAAAATTAAAGATCTTGTACAAGAACTTCAGCCGAATGGTTGAAGACAAAAGCAGAAAAAATGGAACTATTTGATTGATTGTATACTATTGTATGGTACTAAGGAGGTTCTTAAAATATATTAAAAATATTTTTTGGTTGGCAGTTGGAACTGGAACTGTTTAGGTAGTAGAGACTGACTGTACATACACTAGGATAGGTTCTGTTGTAGCTCCGCAATGTCCGTTCAAAGCTTTTTCTACCATAGTCATGATCCAAACCCTCTTTAACGTGTTCAGTGTTGATGAGACTCCTTCTACACACAAGTACTGCCGTCACTTTCTGTGTATATAATCAAGTGCTCTTTGAGGATAGACTGTTAGAATGTTTAGCCCTTAACTCCCTTTGCAGCATTAATTTCACCGATAACCACAAAATGCTGAAGATTCTTGAAAGAAGATCAAGGAGGAGATACGATGCTGCCAACCATGGCTAAATTGGAAAGAGCGATGGACAACAGCACAGTCCATCTTTCCAGAGAGACATTGATTGATTGCACTGGGTTGAAGTCCAATGACTAAATCAGAAAAAGACAAAAACGAGCTAAGTTCAGTTTCTGTACAATCATGTGTGTGGTGGATGTGAGATAACAAAAAGATAACAAAAAAAGGCTGTTGCTCATTTTAATTCAATGAAAAGAAATTATACAGTCATGTGAACTAACACACAAAGTCTGTCATCTGAAAGATAAAACATAAACATTGAAATATCAGATATTAGAAACCTTGTTTTATAATGGTTTCAAACCATCAAACCGACACGTCAGACACAAACTAAATCCACCAGCTTCCTGCAGTTTACCACAAGTTATATTTATGACCTTCTAATACCTTTGTTAATGCCACTATGGTTAAGCAATTTGACAAAGCAATAATATTTGGTTCATGTAGTTCATTGCAGGCTCGCTCATGTCCTTGTCACCGCGGAAATCTTGTATGTAGGCTATCAATTTAGGCTAATATGTTAGAGCTGCTTGACCTGGAATTGCTGCTTTTCCCTGATTTGATTCCTTCTGTGCCAGGATCGAAACCCTTGAGCAATATTTTGAGATTAATTTTAAATTGTAATGTTAGAAAAAAAGCTATATGTTGATTCCTGCTTCTCAGGTCTTAGCATTCTGAATATTTGAAGACCTGAGTTACCAGTTAAGTCCTTATTTTTAGATTATTGTCTTCATCTTTTTAAGGATTCGGGAAGGCTTTTAGTCCTTTTTCCTTAAATAATACAGATCACGTTTACTCTGTGACACTATATGCTTTATATTTGTAGACTAACCTTTGCAGAATCAATATTCTCCTCCACCAGTTTTGTTAATTTACCTCTTATCACAGATGTAAGAAAGAACAGTATCCTTTAAATATCTCTCTCAGCACTGTTTTCTGACCCTTACACACCTTTTTATTGCTGTCTTGTAACAAATGTTCTAGTTTCGTCTTATTATAGAATATGTTATTGGATAACAGGAGGTCAACAATAAAAAAGAGAGTGTAAGGAAGAAAGAAATTCAAACTGGTACAGTAATAAAAAAGCAATAGAAGAAACAATCAAAAAGGCATTTTAGTCTAAACACTGGCTCAGTCAAATTCTGGCAACATTGTGACATGGAGTGATCTTTGCTTACCTTTAATTGAAGCTAAACCCCACACAGAACTGCTAAAACTGCTACAAGATAGTTTCAAAGTGTTGGCAAAAGTTCAAAATTGACCTTACAAGCCAGAGCTTCTGCTTGCCTAAAGCAAATCCACCACTTCAATTAGATAAAGCTGACAGTAATGTGAATGTAGCAGCAGGACAGCCAAAGGTTCGACATTGAATTGTCCAGTGACAGAAGCTTGAATATGGACTTACTTCAATCCAGCCTGACTCCCATCAGACTGGCTAAAACTCGAGATAAAGACCAGTGGCCTGCAAAACCTTTTCAGCCATGCCAGCATTATCTCAACGACTCCACACAGACAAGACTGAAAACATCAAGCTGGCTGAAATAGAGCAGAAGTTGTTGTTTTCCCTTTCAAAAGCCATTACAAAGTGACTTTTATGAACAAATCTCGAATGCCTTTCTGCTTCTCTGTTTGTCACACCAAACTGCAATAATCCTGACAACAGGGCAGGTGTTCTGGAAAGTTCAACTGGAAAACCTCGCAATGTGTGAAACTAAAGCAGTTATGTAATACTTTCAATGTCCAAATAACGATTGTACTGACTGGGACTGAGTCAAACGAATGCAACGACTTGGATAAGTGAGAGCAAAACAACCTGCTTGTACAATATGAGTACTTATTAATACAGTGTGAAACCCTTACTCTTCTACACTGATCCAATTGTCTTCACACTGTATTTGTAATGTTACTTATAACAGATACAACTTCGAAATCTAAAGTTGTTAACAGTAACATCTGAAAGGTTGAAACATCATTTTTATAACAGGCTTTACATGACAGAATCTGTAATCTAGCTGTGTTTGTATTTTCTATAACATTTTACCACAAATAAAACAGATTAAACAGTTACCTCCTCCTAACCTGCTGATATCATTAGCTGCTATTAGCCCATTCTACATCTATTAATGTGGGTATATAATGCTTTGATATTTGCTGAGTTTACCCATTTTTTGGTTAACATTACATAAAGCAGAAAATGATACTTGAGGTAATTTACATCTCTCTTATGGGAGGTTAAAGTGCAGACAAGAACATGTAAACAGCCATACGTTACCATACGCATGCACACAAAGCTCCTGAAAGTTGAACAAGAAAGTTGGTCTTTGAACTGGAATTTATCTTAACGACAGACAAAAACTTCTCTGATTATCTGGATGCTCATCTTTCTTCCACCATTTTATCAACTGTAACTGTAATGATATTATCAATAACAAATGATGGCTCCAGTTATGAAAATATGACCCAAAATCAAATATTATCTTTTAACAGCTCAGAAATCCAATTTTAGTTTCGCTCCATTTGTCTCGCCTCGTAACAGGTCTCAGGTCTGAGACGACAGCAGCTGTTTGATGCTGTGGAGTGTTTGACATATGAAAGCTGAACGGGCAATTCTTTAGAGTCCACTTACACCGGCTTGATAATTCAAGTAATTTCTCATCAGAGTCTCATCAAACGGATTCTTTGTCAGGAGGCAGCAGTGATATGAAGAGGCTTGTTGTGGCGCTCTGGGTGATGGAACTGCAGATAAAGAGGACCTGCTGTTACTTATGTGAAAAACCAACACAGATGTGAGAGGAGACTGTTAAAAAGAGCGTTTGATTGAAACACTCGAGTTCTCCAACCGAACAACATCAACAAAACCTTCAAGCCAGAACAGCTGTTTGCGGTGTTTGAATGTTCGATTAGGTCAGCAGAGGTGAGCGCCAACTATAAACTAGTTTATCAATCAGAGTTGTCTGTTGCGATGCCACTCAATTAGTTACATAAGACCATGGTACTAGCCGAAAGTTTCCATTTGGGGAGAATGACATCAGCAAAAGATCAACTGATCAATAAGATTTCAGATATCAGCTGCACTGAAGGGGGTGACTGGGGCTGAGGAGAATGAGCTAGGCAGCTGCGTTATAACAAGGCTTTAAAGGGAAGACCGGCTTACATCCAAATTTCTCCCACCAGGAGAAAATTAAAGAGCTAAACCCCTTTCTGCTTCTCTACCACCGTGTGGATTTGGATTATACAGAGCAGAAAAATAATCCACACTTTCAGGGAGTGTTCTGCTAAGTTGAGTGGAAATGCAGAGTTCCTCTGCATAGCAGCCTGGACTCAGTCAAACACAAAGGATATCCTGAGTAGGAATATTCCCTACCTAAACAATGAAACCGGCACACAAAGGCCGGTGCTAATGCCAGTCGGACATTCCTGACATGGCCGGGCTGGGGTCGGACTGTCGAGGTTTTTGGGATGTTGGGAAGTCTTTAACAGCAAGAGAAACCACTCGTAGTTTGCTTTTGCATATGGAGGCGTATGCCTGTGGGTGGCTGTGATCACAACACTATCACTAGGCCCAGTCAGCACCTTAATTGTGTGGGACTGAAACAAAAAGAACTAACACTCACACTTCAGGCTGTGATGGAAATCCTTCCCGTCTTCTGTCAAGCAATAAAGAGTATTTTCTCCAAGAAATTTGTTATTTACTCCCTCTATGTTGCTTGTTTGCAAAATACCATTTGTCTCTCAGCAGCATTGTCCTCACACTTCACATGACAGGACTGCTCAGCTGCGAAAGCAAAGATGGAACAAGGATATGATAAGTTTTCTGCTTCTCTTCTGCAGTGATTTTCTAAGGGGTAATTTTTCTAAGTGAGTTGCTCTTTTTATATGTCACACTATTCCCAAATGGTAACTAACAACTACAAACACAGTCTAATCTGTTTGCCACTGAGCAAATCTGCAAAAGAAGCTGAATATAAAGGTTTTTTTGCCCTATGTGGTGACAGCCTGACAGTGGTGACAGGCAAGCTCTGCTCTTTGTTTTCCCATTCTGTTATCATCCAAGTCCAGGGATCAAAACTGGCTGTTGTGAGCAGAGTCATCAAAATCTTGATACGCTTCAAATGAACTTGAATTGTCTGGCATCCTCATGGCAGAATTGCAGTGGGAAAGTGGCATTCTTTGTCCCACTTGTTAATGTTAATGATACAAAGAAGTTCAAAAGACACAATTCATGGAGATTATGGTGGCCAAGGGAGGCGTTTTCAACCCACAGTAACATGGACGACTTTTTGTCTTCCCTGTTACTGCGCTTTTAGAATTTAGAAAATATAACTTATAAAATATAACTAAATGCTTTTTAACACTGAAGAGAGACGTTGCAGTCATATTTGTTGGGATCCTAAAGTCTGAAGCACCGTTGGATTTTATACCTCACTGTTGTAAAAGTTCAATTAGCTTCAACTCTGACTTTGTTTGGCGTTGACCTTCCAATTTGCAACTAATAAGATCACAGCTGTCCATGATGCAACCCGTGATAAACTTGTGATAGACGAAAAGGTTATTGTCTCTGTGTTTGAGTCCTCAGAAGCCTACGACAACACCGTCATGTTCTGCCACGATCTTAGCTGAAACACTACAGCATCCAACAACAACACTAATACCTGTCGACAGACATACTAGAAACTTCAGTCCGTTTCCTTTGCAGGGTAAATTGGCATACCAGCACTGTGTTTAATCACAAATTTAGGGCAAAGTTTTAGAGCACATGAAAGAATGTTTTAATAAAAGATTTGGTAATTAATGGAGGGTTTATGACTGTACGGAGATTAAAGGAAACAACTAACGCTTCATTTATAATTTAACACTGAACCTAAACCTTTTGTGCGTAGGTAAAGCACAGGTGTAGTGTAAGGACGGCACTGGTACAATGTAGGTAAGGTAAGGTGTAGAGCACAGATAAAAACAGTCAAGGCGCAACAGGAGATGTATACATCTGTGACAAAGTTACACTGTAGCTATGAGTGGCCGGTCCAGTGCTGCTGATTCCTCTTGTACAATTCCAGCTACACTCCTTTGTTGAGTTTATATATCAGGATAGACATGAAGGAATGTAGGAAGGCAAAAAATATGTTTGCCTCTGAAAAAAAATAGTCTCAGAATGTATTTATTTCTGTCGTGGTTGGCACCACATAAAACATGTAGACATGACCATAAGGTCATGCACAAACATGAATGCTGGCAACGGCATCGACCACTTGCAGGCTCTACATAGATTCAACACAATCTAAATACGCCTTATAAGTAAGGCGTTAGGTATATACACATGTAAGGCATAAGTACAGCGTAGTTATGCTGTAAGGAATGCATAGATATAAGTAGGTACAGTCAGTAGGTAGGCATAGGTACAGTGTAGTCAGCCATCATAAGCTGTAGCCTAACAACTATGTTGCTTGGAAGCAATAATCATGCTATCATATGTTGTATATGTTGGTTCTCGTATGTTCTCTGTTTTCTGTGTTGAAGTCATTACATTAAAAATCACAGTTCTTAAAAACATTACCCCCAACTCAACATTGTCCATTCAAACACAGCTGCTTTTGTTAGGTGCAAAAGAACAACAAGTGACACAGCACTTGCGACTCGCTTGTACATCACTTTGCATTTAATCATCACTTATTGTTATTTTTTTCCCAGCCTCTCTACCCCAACCACCAACAGGTTACAGCTGATTGATGTCCCTTCCTGAGCCTGGTTCTACAGGAGGTTTCTTCCTGTTAAAAGGGAGTTTTTCCTTCCCACCGTTGCCAGTGCTTGGACAAAGAACGCCACCTAATTGTTGGGATTTTCTCTGTATTACTGTAAAGTCTTTACCTTACAATATAAAGCTCCTTGAAATGACTGTTGCTATGATTTAGCCCTTTGTAAATATAATCACATTGAACTGAATTAAATTGAATTGGTAAAGCTCTGGATATTGATAATTCAACCTTAAGTACCAACGCTCTTTCATGTCAAAGTTGTTTAGACATGCGAGGTACCCTGCTGGCCTGCCTGTGCAGGTACATTCATTAGTACTGTGACAAAGTGGAAAACCCATCAAGATGAGGATGGCAATATAAATTAGGTATAAAGAAGGGAATTTTGACAGCACTGCTTAGTCTCCCTACACTGGGATCTTCAACAAATGGATCTACTTTTCTGAAGCTAACATGCACGTGCTTAGGGTTTATAGCTCAGGAACAAAAACCCTAATCAGGACAGGTCTTACAGCAAATGCTAAGCATACTGTATATTACTGTGCAATTAATATATTGAATCACTTTTCATTACTTTCACATTCAGAAATAAAAATTGTGATTCCTTTACCTGTTCCACCACGGGTCCTCAGCGTTCCCGTGTGTGAGGAAGTGCTGACTCCCCCGAAGACGGTCATCCCCTGTCCTACAGGAGCATGGAAGTTGTTGTAGTTGGGGATGGCGGTGACCCCGAAGTTGGGGTAGTGCTGCGGCGTGGGGTCGGCCCCATAGCGGTAGCCCGCTCCCTGGGAGATGCTGTTGTCTCGGTCATCTGTGAGTTTGGTTGCCTCCTTATCCTTGCATTGCACACAGCCCATTATCTATAATCTGTTCACGACACAGAAACAAGAGGCATTTTTTGAATTTGGATAATAACTGTTGACTGGAGTGACAGGTCATTAAAAACAAAATGACTTCAGCTAAGCAAAAAAACCCATCCAATTGATTATATAAGTAATAAGGAATGAAATGTAATAATGAGGAAGGGAACTAAACACGCCACAAGAGCCTTAATTCAGGCAATACAATAAATAAAAATTATATACTTTCAACCTGATGGATGGATCGATAGGATGAGCTGGAGAATAGAGCTTAGCCACACTCCACAACAAACAGAACTGAAGCCATCGCTCTGTTCAAAGGTTTTACTTCACACCATTTTCTCTACAGCTGAGATCCTTCCACTGATTAGCACTCTGGTCTGAGACACAGGGACCTTTTTTTCATTGCCTGACATACAGCTTGGTCTCTGGATGAGTCACACAAACAGTGTTTCTCTTTTATGGCCAGGAAGAAAAACAGCTCCTATCACATTGACGGTGCGGAGGCACAGAGCCATGCTGTCAACGTCACCTCGTCAATCTTAATGGACAGCTGTAGGAGGACGGAGAGTCGGCGATTGGACGCTAGTTTTATCACAGAGCCTCCTAATCAAAGTCAGTAACAATCTTCAGCTGTTTTTCATGTGCTCGAAGATTTCTGCACCTATAAATCTCAGTTCGTGCATCCCTGCCTCTAGCTTACAAGAGACAGATCAAGTAAGATTGGTCAGTATTGAAAGCAGCTCACTCTTCTTACCCAATTTAGCATATACCTAAATAAATGAAAAACATCTAATTGTTTCCTTAAAGGAAAAAATCTATAAATATAAGACTATTGGAATGGAACATAAGAAAGAATGAGCAATAAAACTTGTCTCTCATTGGAAAACAAAATCCTGATCAGCCCTTAAGCTCTGGCCTGTTACATGAAAATATATATTCACTTCCTGTTTCTTTTTCAACCCTAGTTTCCTTCTGTCTTTTGCCTCCAGTGACTGCAGAAAAGAATTTAATTTATTCACTTGTGAAAAGAGAATATTAAATAAGGAGTGTAGGGTTCCCCTTCTTCTTCCCATGATCCATGATCTATAGCAGGGGTGGGGAACTCCAGGCCTCGAGAGCCGGTGTCCTGCAGGTTTTCGATGTGTCCTTGATCCAACACAGCTGATTCAAATGACTAAATTGCCTCCTCAACATGGCTTGAAGTTCTCCAGAGGCCTGGTAATGAACTAATCATTTGACCCAGGGTGATATCTAAAACCTGCAGGACACCGGGCCCTTGAGCTCTAGAGTTCCCCACCCCTGATCTACAGCAGCAAGTGGATCACAGATCATAGGAAGGAATCTGAGTCTTCTATCAATCGATAATGTCCCTGATAAACAGGATACTGCGACACAGATAGACAGAATCACATCATGAACCATTATACCCAACGACTAAGAAAAACTGCTGAGGATATTTAGCTTTTCTAGGAGAATAATCTCTTGCAGTTTCAACAACGTGTCTGCCAGCATCACCATCACACCCGATTTGATGTGAATTTTCTCATCTGCTTAGACAGAGTGTCAAAAAAACGTGTTGAGCACATTCATGTTGCCTAGAGGATGAACCATTTTCACTTTGAACTGATAATGACCTTTCCACTGGTATTCTACCCCAGGACAAGTTTACACTGTCAGTCTTATTTCCATGCTTTTGTTGTTGATTGACAGGGTGATTTGATACTGCCTGTCTTGTATCTCACTGAGGGTTGGATTCTGACAGCTTAGACAGATTACCGTTAGGTTTATACCTAACCGATATGAAAAGTTCAAACTGATCAAACTGATCCGTGAGACTTGAAAGTGACAGTGAAGTGACTGTCTGAGCTCTAGAACCATGGACATTATAAAATTCACTTTCTTTCCTTAAGATCAGGGATGCCCAACTCGAGGCCTTAAGGACTGGTGTCCTGCAGGTTTTAGATACCACCCTGGGTCAACACACCTGAATCAAATGATTACTTCCTTACCAGGCCTCTAGAAAACTTCAAGACATGTTAAGGAGGTAATTTAGTTATTTAAATCAGCTGTGTTGGATCAAGGACGCATCTAAAACTTGCAGGAGACGGGCCCTTGAGGCCTGCAGTTGGACAACCTCTGCTTAAGATGCTCTACCAGGCATGTACTGTGTCCGTGTTCAGTTGCAGCTTGTTTGCTGGTCTCTCTTCCTTCAGTTCTGCCTTCAGTAAGCAAAAATCATGCTCTTTTGGGATGAGATCAGGTCTATGAGTTGGTCATTGAAGTATATCCCATTTCTTTGTCAGTAGCCCTTAACAATGACACACCTCCTTTAACATCTCCTCCTTAACATCTCCTTCAAAACCAAAGAAGAAAACTGTCTACTGTGGTCTTTCAGGCCTTTTGGCGCTCTTGCCAGTACTTTTGAGAATGTATTAGATGGTTGATATTCCCAGTCCAAAAATTTCTGCTATTGGTCTGATGGTTGGTGTTGGTGTTGTGTTCCCACATAGCAGACAGGTCTGGCCCGGATCTAGCGTCAAGCTGGCACTGCTGGCTGACTCCTGGCATGGTACGTGTGTTATGTCATCCAAATAGGGGCCAGGCCTGGCATAGATGGCACTGTTTATGTGATGGCATGCCACATCTGTCCCGATTGTAGTTTGGTTTATGTGGCCCAGGCTCATAGAAAACAGGTCTGGCCCAGATCCGGCATCAAGCTGGCACTTCTGACTGACTGGTGTAATGGCAGGATGTATGTCAACCAGATGTGGGCCAGGTCTGGCAATGATGACACTGTTTATGTTCCTATTTTCCTATTTTAGTTAAACGTTTCAAACGCAGGTTTGACAGGTTTGTGAGTGTACACTTTATCCAAAACGTAGTGAGGGTTTACTCATGTGTACCACCGGGTGGCTGTAACTCAGGAGGTAGAGAAGGTCATCTACTGATTGGAAGGTTAGTAGTTCGATCTTGGCTCCTCCAGTCTGCATGTCAAGAGTATGAATGTAGTTAGGAAGCACCCAGTTTAGAGAAAGAGTGTGAATTTGGCATGTTGTATAGAGCACTTTGAGTAATCCGGGCGAGTAGGAAAGCCCTATCTAAGAATCAGTTAATTCAGTGTCTAAACAGAGTTTTGTCATGTTACTTTTGTACTATTATGTTCCGGCACATGTTGTTATTACATTGCTTGACACACATTAAGCTGACATCTGGGGCCAGAACTGAAACTGTTCTGTGCCAGCACAGGGCCGTCATTCTTTGTGGTATGTGGGCCAAGTGTAAGCACATTGTGTGGGCCAGATCCGGGCCATACCAATTTTGCTATGTGGGTTGATGTTGGTTTTTCAGAGTATGACCTCCTTCATTTGCATCAACATCTCTTTAGACCTTATGTATAAAATACCTGTAATCCCCCAAACAGTTAAATACTGAAAGTCTGCATCTAAATTAAGTCTTGACTGTTTTAAAATCCAAAAACTGTACCTCGACATCAAATCAATTTGGGAAGAAATTCCTGTGATAAAGATGGTTGCACCTTCCTAAGCATTTTTTTTGACTGTTAAAGGGGATTTCTTCCTCTCTACTGTCACACGGGCTTCCTCACAGGGGATCATATCATTAATTTCTCCCTAATATTGTTGGGCTTTACCTTACAATAGAAAGTGCCTTAATCAGACTGTTGTAAAGAGTTGTTTTATAAATAAAATGGAATATTCAATCTATGCTTTCGCGATCATGTGGATGCTACATCGGTCCATCGTTATAAGGAGAGAGCTTCCAAGTGCTACCCTCTCCTGGGCTTGACTCTTTGTTGATGAACAGTGACTAACCATTTAGAACAGGTGCCTCATGCTGACTGACACACTGTGACCATTCTCTTTCAACATAATTATAGACCAGTCCCTCAGATGGCACCAAAGTGCAGACAGAGGCCGAAATGCCTGTCAAGACAATCAGAGGTTGTCACAGCAAGTGGAGGTGTAGAACAGAGACCAGTCTTACTGTAATATTGGTTTGTGTTTAACATCTTCGGCAAAGATATGCCTTTCAAACAAAGTGTTCTGTTTTCTCTTTGTTCTATCTGTATTGTATTGTATTGTGTATTATTCATATTAATCAGAATCAGAAATACATGATTAATTCCAAAGGAAATTTTATACTGTATAATGCCAGATATTATACAAAACACGAAGTGTGGACATCTTCGTTATGTAAGGATGAAAATCAGGAGTGGACAATACCCTTTTCATCCTCTGGCTGAACTTGAGCTGACCTATGCTAAAGCTATGAAACCAGCAGACAGAGTGAATAGAAGGCCTATGCATGATGAAGCAGTGCACCAGCACACTCTGTCAGGGGAAGCTGTAATGATTAGTGACAGGACGCAGGGAAGGCAGGGAAGGCTAGACGACAACAGCAGCAACACTACGCTCAGTGCGAGCCTGTAGAGCATCTCTAATCGTACGCTCCCAGCAGAAGCCAACATCAACTGCTGTGTATTCCGACCCTCTACATAACCCACACTTGGCAGAGGGAGAATCGGATTTTATAGAAGGGAAACCGATGTATTGATCCCTCTGAGCTGGATGGAAAGCTGTTCATGTTGTTAAACGTTAATCTATGGAGGAAGGATGATGACAGATCAGGTCTATATTCCAGGATGGATGGCTTAGCATTACAGCTGGTCACACAGAGCTCGATGCTTTTGACACATTTTTGCTTCTGATTAAAGGAGGATAAAGAGCGATGACACAGAGAAAAATAGACTTGTAAATGCACCCAATGATGCACACACAGAGCATCTCTCAACACTAATATGCAATATGAAAGCACTATGAAGGCCCTGCTGTCACCCAGAGTGGTAGCAGAAGATACAGACAGTGTAAAGTCAGAGGTGCCAGGGCTGCTTCTATTCTACTTTACTCTGCTGGGATAGAAGCAGCCCTGGCACCTCTTAATTGTTTAGGTTACCTTTATGTTAAATATGTTGAAAGATCCTTTACATTTGAACTTTGCAGGCCGAGTGGGTGAAATGACGTTAATTTATTAAATTAAAGCAATTTTAATCATAGAAATCATATCTCTGTTTTAAGATAAAAACATGTTTATTGTTGTAGTCATTAAAAAATGGGAAAAATAACTTTTATAAATAATGGATAACCATAGCTTATGTGTTAGCCAGCTAGCAACAGCAATGAAAAAATTTACAAAACTGAATAGCTGGCTTGAGACTTCCAACTTATAGTTAAGAACAAAGCCAAGTACTATGCATGTCTGTCTGCCACCAGGTATAAGTATCTCGTGGAAAAATGATATATTGCCCAACACCAACATGAAGAAAAAGGCACTTACATTGGGCCTTTTTAGCTATATGTTGCTTTCCCCGTGTAGCTGAAATAGCAAACTATTGGATTCCTACTGAGCAGAAGAAAATGGATGTCTATTTCCACTGGGTACTTTTTTATGCAGTAACTTTTTAATCTATTGGATGTTTGCAGTCAGTTGGTAATATATCCGATAGTATATCAGGTGCAAATGTCAGAAATGGGTTTTCCTCAAAGGAACTCGGAAACAGGGTGAGGAGCTCGGTCACTCAAGAGATTCAATTTCAATTTTATTTATATAACGCCAAATCACAACAACAGTCGCCTCAAGGCGCTTTATACTGTAAGGTAGACCCTACAATAATACATACAGAGAAATGTATTATGATATGGTACTACAAGGTCATTGAGATAAGATGGGGCCTGATTATTTAAGACCTTGTATGTGAGGAGCAGGATTTTGAATTCAATTCTGGATTTAACAGGGAGCCAATGAAGGGAAGCCAAAACAGGAGAAATATGCTCTCTCTTTCTAGCCCCTGTCAGTACTCTTGCTGCAGCATTTTGGATTAACTGAAGGCTTTTCAGGGAGTTTTTAGGACTTCCTGAATATAATGAATTACAGTAGTCCAGCCTAGAAGTAATAAATGCATGAACTAGCTTTTCAGCATCACTCTGAGAGAGATTTTTATTTCTAATTTTAGAGATGTTGCGCAAATGGAAGAAAGCAGTCCTACATATTTGTTTAATGTGTGCATTGAAGGACATATCCTGGTCAAAAATCACTCCAAGGTTTCTCACAGTGTTACTGGAGGCCAAGGTAATGCCATACAGAGTAAGAATCTGGTTAGATACCATATTTCTAAGATTTTCGGGGCCGAGTACAGTAACCTCAGTTTTATCTGAATGCTCAGAGACGAGTTGCTGTTCCTCTGCGTTGAAAGGAAAGTCTAGGTTGGTGGGGTATTTGGATGGAAGGCCTCCTAGAAACCTCCTCGCTGAGGTGTTTGGGATTATCAACCATTTAGGAACCCCCGGGCAGACAGAGGACACACTGTCCCTGTGATGACTTGGGAATGCCTGGGTATCCCTCCCACAAGAGCTATAAGCTCTGGCCAGCGACAGGGTGGTTTGGACTGCTGCACCTGTGACCAAACCTGAGATAAGCCATAGAAAGTGGATGGGTGAAAGGTTGGTGGTTGAACAGCTGTTAATTGGGATCAGCCATTTCATTCAGGTTTAACGATCAATGTCTCATTTACCAGCTGTTCAAAAAAACTGCCAATTATTTTCATGCAGGCACGCTGCCTCTGGCCAGACGTTTGATGCCAGACGTTTGGTAGCTGACAGTTTTTGATGCTCCAGACAGACATAACAAGGCTCGTGGTGACAAATGAAAGAAAAAAAATGTCTTTGTAACATGTCAGTTAAAAATGAGCTTCAACAAGATCTTCAGTTCTCCTTGTTATAGATTACTTTTTTTTTTATCCTATTCCGAGGGTACCTTCACTTCTTTGAACAATATTCCCTCATTAGGTATTTTATTGTTATCGAGCCATGAAACTTTGTTTATGTTAAAAATATTTTTAGGCCACAATGCAATTATTCTGCTTTTCTTAAAACTCAAATCAATTGACCAATCACTGATGCAATCAGATTGCTGGTTCCATGCTGAATGTACTCTGCGTTCCTTCAAAGACAGCCCTGTTTGTCTGGGGCCTTCCTCCATAGCCTGCTGCAGTGGACCAGGCTCATCACTGACTGCTGTCTTTGAACTGAAGCCCCTTTCATCTCTTTCTTTTCCACTTCCTTCCCTCCTTTTCACACTGCCCTCTCCACTGATTAATTATTCCTCCTCCACAGAAAAAAAGCCACCTGCTTGCCATAGGGGCTGTTTTGCTGTTTATTCCCTGCAGTCTCTCTTCTCCTCACCCAGAGTGAAGCAGGAGCTGCTATAGAGGTGCCTAATCACTGCCCACCACCAACACTAGGCACGTCTGCAAAATGTCTCTAAAATTTGTTTATTCAACGCAAATTATTTGCCTTTAAAATGAATCTTTACAAGAAAGCAATACAGTTCTCCACGTCCTCGCATGCTACACATCAGACTAAGCACCCCTTCTATATTTCATCCTTATTCAACATGAAATCAATAAACTCTTGGTGAAAATCCAATTACAGAGCAGAACATGACCAGTAGTGGAGTTGGATCTATAATTAGTTAACGCAAAAGGCTATTCATTGGATGGTCAAAATTCATTAGGCTCTTTAATTGGAACGAAAGACCTAAAGCACCTAAAGATGTGAAGAGCATCATTAAAGGAGTTAAAGGAATGAATATAGATTAACTTGGTGTGAAATATGATTCCTGTTAAAGAAAAGATGGGGGGATAAAGGAGGGCACTGGGGGCTTTGACCAGAGGCACGACCAACCGTGCGCTTGGGTAAATAATTCATTGGATGGCTGTGCAGGCCTGAAGGTATGTCACTGTGTTTGGAGGCATCCATTGAAGGCAGCGCTCCCTGACTGCATTCATATTTGATGGGGAGGTGATGGATTGAGGTTCATTAAAATCAGGAGAGGAGGCAGAAGGCTCTGAGTGGTTGAAGTAGATGGAGCTGGAAGACACAATGTTACATTAACCGCTGAGGGAAGGCTTTTTCCTTCCCCTTGAATACTGAAGGGCTTAGGTCAGATCCTGGTGAGACTGTCTAGACTAATGATTGAGAAGAAAGGAAAGTGGTGACTTCTCCAGAGCAAGAACACGAGCTCCGGTACTTACTCAGTTTAAGGGAGAACAACAAGGTCACTCTCTTTTAATGATGACTTATGAAGGAGTTGATAAAGGTAAAAGTGCTCACGACACAACACTCAAGGAACTGGAGTTATCTCCAAGAATGACTGAACTATTACTTTTATTTCTCTTATTTCACATTCCAAACATAATTTATATAGGACGGGGATGTAAGCATTCAATAAGTAGAGCCAAACCTTGTGTTCTTTCTATTAGCCAACAAGGGGCAACTAGTTACAAAAAAGAAGTCATTCTTGTATAAAAGTCAGTCTCATTTAATTTATAACCTCACTATTCCCATTTTACTAATGAATTAGGATCTCAATCGCTACTTTTATACTCTTCTTTAATACTACTGAAGGTCATTATGGATTTTATCATATGATTTAGAGTCACATGGATAATCATGATAAAGCAGGGTATGATTTAGTGTGTGGCAACTTTGCTATTGTCAAACTGTAGAGGAGTGCACAGCACTTTCCCATTGATCTCTCACTCGTTACTTCTAGCATCAAAACATGAAGATGGCAACGGCCTAATTAGAAACATCAGGCTATAAAATAATTGTCATTTATATACGGTGTACATATTTAACATAATATAAGCTCATACTTAAAGCTGACTGCAATCGCACCCTAATATTTCCTGCCTGCTGTGGTTAAATAAAGGCAAAAAGATGCTCAGGAGAGTTAGTGTAAACTCTCTAATCTGACTTACAGTTTATATAGAAATTGCACAGCGAGCAACAATAAAAGTCAAATTAAAGTGTGTTTGCATGAGCTATTTTTCTGCCCCCTGTTAAAAACATCAGTTCATGCGCATTAATACAGCATGCAATTTCATGCAAATTCATTTTTAAGCTCCCTTGACAATGCTGACCTTTGAGGGACCAGAGAGACCCAGAAAGGCCAAAATGTAGGAGGTGTCCGTGACAGCTATCTGACACCGCCCACAAGTAATATGAAGTCCCGACACGAAGCTGCTCGCACCACCTTTTTCTGCAGCTTGCACAGGTTGGTCACTGATCATTCAACCAAATGTTTCGTTTCTCACTGTTGTAGAACAGACGACACATCACAAAATAACTGTCCACTTCACATCATCTGTGCCCTGAATCAGAGAGACAGAGAATCAGAGGTGGGCATGGAGTAATAATGCAGAAGAAAATGATTACGGGGCCCGGAAGGAGGGCATGAAGCAAAGGAGGAAGAACGGTGGCTCAACCACTGAAGGAAGAAGGGGGAGGCAAGTGTGAGACGGAGCTGAAGTGAAGGAGTGAGTCGACAGGGGGGTGGAAAAGAAGGTGGTGAGTGCTGAAATGAATAGACAGAAAGAGAGGAAAATATACGTGGGTGCAGGGGCTTGACAAAGGAGCAGGCTAATGATGGGCTCAGTGTGTCACATGCTGCGCCCGTCTCTGCTGGGGGAAAGCCTTGTCTCTGCCCTTGCAGCGTGCCGTCCCACCGCTGTCATGCAGCGCCCTGTGGAGGGAGGATGTCTGTGCTGGTCAAGGTCAGTCGCTCACACACAGGCAGATGGAAGGATGTACTCTCAGGCCTCACTCCATCGCTTCCTGTCTGATTTATTGATATGTACACCAACTACCCCACAACCTGCTTCTCACTACAGCTGCAGATTACTAAATGCAACCTATCGGGCATAAACATGTGAGCAGCCTCCCGATTTAAGAAGCCAGGTCACTACACTTGAATCAACAGTTCAACAATAATATTTACACAGCCTCAGTGTCCAGTCACTCTGCTTTTACTCTGCACAACACTGTGTGAAGCTATGAAACACTGTTCACTGATGAGGATCTAAGAATAGCCTGGCTGAATGCTCGGCAACCTTAGAGAGTTTATCAGTTATTTAACAGCCGCAATACTGTGTGGGGTTACTGAAAAGGTCCGGTTAAGAAAAATAAATTAGCCATTGCATAGCAAGAATTTGGACCTGTAAATGCAGCAACCCCAAAATTGCCAGAATCAAAATAAATCAGTGAATGAAAACTCAATCAGTATTTGTTTTTTTAAAATGTATTGCACCAAAAATCATTTTTTAGTTGATATTCTTTCATCTGGTAATGATTTCATTGCTGAAAACCTCACACTAATTATTTCAATTGAATTTGCTTCTGTATTAACTTACCTATATATTAATTATCCTGTATGTATATACATTAAATTATGAATAATTGAGGTTTTTTTTTTAAATAGTATATTTATTCAATAATTTACTTATGTTTTTTTTTTTTAAAATTATGTCAACTTTGCATTCTTTATATTTGCTTTTATTTGATCCGGATCGTCAATAAAATAATAATCTAACCTTGCTAAAAAACATTTGTTTAATAGGAGTAAAAAATTGAATTAATCCCACTCTAATTTGACAATCAAGATGATGGACTTAAAAATCACCATGTCTGTGTGGCTTGGAGCTTGGTAGTCCTTATTCAGCTGTGGGTTCACTGAGGTCACCTGCCACATCACAGAGGAATCAATGCTGACACAACAGCACTGCTGCAGCATCTGCGGTCCTTTCCTCCCCCAGCTAATCCTGCTGCTTAGAGGGTGGCCTCTGCCAGGCAGACCAAACCATTTCACACAGAGCAGGCTCCGTTTTCTAAGGAACCAGGGTAGCAAAGGAAAAATACACACAAGTGACCAAAGACACTTCAGCTGGTCGGGTTTCAAAAGGAACACGCGGAGAAAGCTACTTTTAGCTGGCAATGACTCGGTTATGACTACAGGCCCTGATTAATGACCCAGGAACAAAGCAAGGCAGGAAATGTGAAAATATATTTTCACTTGGCATGTGCAGCTGCTACTAGCTTCCCCATTTAAAGAGGTAAACTCTCCATTTTGCCCTTAAGTAAGTAGTCATGCAGCGGTTTGGCTTCAGTTTATTTTAAAGAGGTTGGGTGGAGCAGAGTCTGGAAAGCAAAGGGCTTCATAATCGTGTGCTCAGCGGCACTTTGTCTCTGCAGGAGGTCTTCCAGAGGATGCCCCAACCCCCCTTCATTAAAAATCTGACTCTATTTTGTGAGCTCCTCAGCCTGAACAGGATACCGCCATAGAGGATAAAATGCACTGCTTCGTGGTTCATTTTAGGGTGCAGTATCTCCGCTCTGGTTGGGATTATGAGCTGTGAGCTGTCAAAGCAAGAATAAGGCTTCCTCCTGCCTCTGCTGGGAGAGAGCTGAGACGCAACATGTTTGTCTGCATCCCTTTCTGGTGGGTGAGCGTAGATCACAACAACACAGGCCTCAACTGCATCTCTCCCAGCACTCTCCACATTGTGGAAAAAGGTACATGTCTCTGTCCTCCCTACTCCTGTCAGCATAACCCAGGCTGGGTGAGGCACGCCGTGACACCATTGTGTCAGGGCGGCTCAGCGTCAGAAGCACCGACAGTGATGAAGAGCTGGGAGAAGATGACAGTCGACACCTTGTGATCCTCCAGGGTGGAGACAGAACTCTTAGACTTTCTTAGAAAACGATTATTTTGCTCCAGACATGCTGTGTCTTCAGGTAGGAGCTGAACCTACAAACCCTGAACAGCAACTTTAACAGCAAGTGATTCATCCACTGATCTGTGGATCGCAAGAATAATCTTGGGTTTTTGTTCCTATTAACCAGGTATATAGGTGTGTAATTTATGTATTTTAGAGAATATGAATGTGTTAAATCCCTTATTTAATTACAACCCTATAATTTATTCATCTCAATAGTCCTAGGTGCTCACTCACGACACTGCATCTTATCTGTGTTTTTATGGTTCAGTAATAAAACCTGTTCCAGATGCTCTGTGTTATGTGCTCCTTGTGGTCTGTCTCTGCTTTATTGAACAAGAAAGAAAATGTGGAGGCTATGAGAGAAAGTTCATGAACCTTCATTAAATGGCCTACAAGGTTACAAACATCCCAGCCGCAGGCTCAGAAACACAGGGAGCTGCTTGATGTGAACCCTGCAGACGTGCTGACAGCTGACCTTCTGTTAATAATGCAGCTGTGTCCAGGACTTGACCTGGCAGCCCCCCCCCCCCCCCCCCCCGCCCCCCCTCCCACCACCACCACCACCACCACTCTTCCCCTGAGCCCTGAATGAATCAACACCAACACGAGATGCTACGTCTGCTCTCCTCATTGAAATATTCATCGGCTGCTTGGAGGAAACTGTCAATTAGCTTTCGGTTTTATTCAAGTGCTTTGCTTCAACTGAGCAAGGCAGAACATGTAACATGTAAATATGTGTTTCAACTTTACTTTCCTCGCATAGAAGTTCATCTGGTAAAGAAAACAACTGTGAAAATGAAAAACATCCAAAAATCCTGACTCCTTAATAAGCCATAGTTCCTCATTCACTTCACAAATGTCACTGTGATTTTGTCACCTCAGACATATTTTTGTGATTATGTGATAGGACTGAGCCATGTGAAAATACATACATATATATATATATATATATTAGGGGTGCAACAATACTCGTATCGATATTGAACCGTTCGATACAGTGCTTTCGGTTCGGTACGCATATGTATCGAACAATACAAAATTTTTAATTTATTTGATCAACTTTTCTTCTGACGATGCTGTCTGTGTTGAATGCTCAGTGGATCTGCGCTCGACTACTCCACCTAGGCTGCACTGTCGAGCGCAGATCCACTGAGCGCAGCGCAAGCTAGCAAGACAGAAGTTAAGCTCTCTTTTGCAACATGGCAAATTGAACCTCCCCCACCCTAATTCAGATCTGGCGTTTGGAACTATTTTGGTCTTCATGTGAAGTATGACCCTGAAGGTAAGCGCAACATGGACAAAAGTAAAACAGTATGTCGGATGTGCCACGCAATGCTCAATTACATTGGTGGGAACTAGTGCATTAGCGCAGTTAGCTCGTTAACGTGTTGGCCGTCCAGCCCCACGCACGGGGCAATCTGCGGTAGCTCGTTAACGGAGATTTGCCATGTTGTGGCGTTAACGTCATTTCAACGAGATTAACGCTGACAGCACTAGTGGGAACACAGCGAATATGACTGCACATTTACGCCGACATCATCCTAGTGCAAAGACAAGTGGAAGCAGACAAAAACAACAAGCACGCATGCTACAAACTTTACCCGAGTCATTTAGACAGCCGTTAGCACATGATTCTCCTTATGGGGACCTGATATGTTTAATATGCTGCTGAGAGTATACCCCAGAAGAAGCGTATAGTATAGCTTTTATTTTGGAAAGAGCCATTTCTCTGTAATAAACTCTCTTTTCCAAAGATGAGTGATTTCTCTATCAGATAGATTTATTTATTTTTTGTTGTTTCAGCAACATTAAATTTAAAAACTGTACTTTTGAGTTAAAATATATATTTATAATTTTAATAAATGACAAATTAAAAAGGAAGGAACATTTTTTTTGTATCGAAAAAATATCGAACCGTGACACCAAAGTATCGAACCGAACCGAACCGTGAATTTTGTGTATCGTTGCACTCCTAATATATATGTATATTCAAGGATTCAAGGAGCTTTATTGTCATTCGTATCACATGTTTACATGAGGTGGAACGTGGAACACAACATTGAGTACTAACACCAACTCTCTCATGGGGCATTAAAATGTCCATCTTGGCTAAAGGATCGTTTTTCAGTAACAGTAATTGCAGGTCGGGGTAGTTGGTCAGCATGTCAGCGATGTCCTTAGAACACACACTTGTGGTTCATTATTAAAATAGACTCATGAGGAAATCTTCCCATGAGTGCAAACTTTTTATTTTTGGCAGTGGTTGTGTATCATAAGTGGTCTAAGTAGTTTGAGGCCAGTGATGAAGAGAGGGGCTACATCAATCCCCAGTATGAAATAACTACACATTTTAACTGTGAATTATGCAAAGTAGAATCTCAATAAAAATATAGAGAAGGAAAGGAGAAAATAGATTCAAAGTATGTGAGTCCGATCGTAACCCGTCCTGTAAAATACAAATAAAGAAAAGAAAAAAGTTGATAGCTTCTACTAATCAAAGTCACAATGCAGCCTAACTTTGCTCCTACATCACGAAAACTGATACTTTAAAAAAAAGTAAAAAGCAAAGGCACTTTTTCTTTGGTACTGTAGATACCATTGCTAGTGTACAGCATGTACAAGTGTTCTACTCTTGCTTTGCATACTGAAGAAGAAGAAGAAGAAGGAGAAGAAGAAGAAGAGGGAAGCCCACAAGCACAAAAAACTACAGATGGCATAGTAACAACTACACGTGGAAGATGGCTACTCATGCAGCTGCTACGATAGTGCTGCTCTGACTCATTGATAGGAATGGCAGCGTATGGAAATACTTTGTGTTTAAGGGGGACCCAGGGATGACAACTGGTTCTCAAAAGGCATTATGGGGTTTTTTGGAATAAGGAAGGAAATGCTTCCAATTTAGCAAATCACCTAATCTCCAGATCTGTCCAAAGACTTCAGTTGACAGTAAAAACATCCAAAATATCATCCTTCTTACATCATCCTAAACTGCATGCTACCTTTTTGCTTGATACATCTAGCACTGCCATTGTCAGGTCACATTTTGTACACCAGGCTGCAAGCTAGCATAACATAATTATGCTAACATAATGTAATTAAAACATTAGTAGGATATTCTGCAACCATCCTAACATTTGAGTCTGTGTCCTGTAAATAAAATACAATGTTCATATTTTAAATAAATGTTCTGTCACCATATCTACATGACTGCTAAACTTCTAACATCCCTAAATCTCTCCTGTAAGTGGCTTTCTGATGACCTGCTGGAGGTTAAGAGGTTATTTTTGCAGTAATGATGATAAATTGGACACATAGGAAGTAGAAAGAAACACTCCACCTAACCTGACCCTATTACAATGACATCCCAAAGAGAGGATTTGAAAAAGACTGTCTACAGGCCGTGACTGTCTGTCATGTACAGATGAATGTGTTCTGTGTGATCAAAGTGTTCTCTATGCTCTGCGCCAGAGAAAGAAATTCTGCAGATCAACACTTCTAGTGCCCTGCACAGGAAAGCCCTGCTGTCAAGACATCCTCGCATTAGCGAGCACAGCCTGAAGCTGCTGCTGCTGCGCTGACTGCATTCTCAACAGGAAACAGGAGGAAATAAAACATTGTTAGAGCGTAATGCTGCAACTTCCCCAAGTCCTCAGCATCCAAGACAGCACGACAAATACCAGCAGTGTCAGGGTCATGCTCTCTATTCAAATGCTATTGATAGAAAACCAGCTGTACAGACGATGATGAGGTAGGGGCTTTTACTCAGACTACAGGGAAGCAATATAAGGGCTTTTGCCTGATATGGAACACATTCACTGTGATAAAAACTGGCTGCTCGTCCTTCATGGGCAACCAACACATCTGAGCACACTGAGGAATGCTGTATTCAATTTAATTCAATGCAGTTTAGTTCAATTCAAATGTATTTATTTAGTGCAAATCACAACAACAGTTGCCTCGAGGTGCTTCATATTGTAAGGTAAAGACCCTACAATAATACAAAGAAAACCCCCACAATGAGACAACCTCCTTTGAGCAAGCACTTGGTGACAGTGGGAAGGAAGAACTCCCTTTTGACAAAAAGAAACCTCCGGCAGAACCAGGCTCTGAGAGCAGAGCCGTCTGGTGAGGGCAGTGAGGAGAGGAAGACATGACAAAAGATGTGAGAGCGATCCAGATATTAATAATCACTAATGATTAAATGCAGAGTAGTGTATAAACAGATATGCTCAGTGCATCATGGAAATCCTCAAGCATCCTGGGCATATTACAGCGTGAGTAAAGAATGATTCAGGTCAAAAGGATCTACAGACTTCTGAAGGTTTCCTGGTTTATGGCACAAAGATGTCACCAGTAAAAACACAAATTAGATAAACTGAAACAAAGAACTTTTCTTGAGCTACAATTAAAAACAAACTCTTGAACATCTGACCATTGGGCGGTATAAAAACACAGACGTCTGAAGGTAAGTTTAATAGTTTCCTTGCTCTTTATTTGATCTCGTCTAATAAGCTAGATGCTGTGTTGTAACACATTTGGGGCAATAGGTAAAAAGTCTGTTCTAAAACCTGCTCTAAAACTAAAGAGCTGCTCCATACAGCGCCCTCTGCTGGAGATCAACAATGCATTTCTCCGCTGGGAGGCTTGCACTCAGACTTTCTGCTGCCTAGAAGATGACTATTCAAGTGATGCATACCATCAGAGGTGTACATTTAGGAGATAAGCGAGCTTAAACCCTCCTTTACATTCAAAACCCATATCCTGCTACGCTACCACAATATCACAAATCAGACAGCAGAAGCAGTTCTAGTCCTCTGGAGAATCCCAAACAAGTCCCTTAAAAGAAACAGTCTGCTCAAATTAGCTCATGAATACTTTTACCATAACAACACAACAACTATTCAAATTTGGCTGATGGTGAAACTGATAACAGGCCATAATGGTTTGATTCTTGTTATAATCACTAAGGCCCATTTATAGCGGTTCACTATATCACACCATAGCATGCTCTGTTGTCACCAGCTAATACATGTTTTTTAAAATCTATGCGAGATGTCAATAGTTTTGTGTCTGCATAATACTTTGAGAAACAGAAACCATTGTATTTTGACAGCTGATATTCACGTTAATACCAAGAGAAAATATTTTGATAGAAGAAAATTTAACAAA
The DNA here is from genome assembly GCF_056152115.1 of Neolamprologus brichardi. Classification (NCBI taxonomy): domain Eukaryota; kingdom Metazoa; phylum Chordata; class Actinopteri; order Cichliformes; family Cichlidae; genus Neolamprologus; species Neolamprologus brichardi. Next base: position 28,633,933 of record NC_142118.1, read on the forward strand.
AGGTCAAAACTCACAAAAACAACCATGTTTACTGTAACTAGTGGGTGATGCACCTTCCTGTAAATGTAAAAATGTGAAGAAGGTGCAACAGTCTGCTGAATCCTCCTGGCAGAGCACTATAACACATTGACAGCTAGCTGAGCATCATCACATTATGACTGCTAGCAGGATGTGGTTAAAGCCCCAAATATACCTCAAAGCATGTAAGCAAGTTTCCATTCATGTCACTGACAATAAGGGCAATAGGAGAGCTACGCAATAATGGCTTAGGCATGAAAAAATATACTGAAAATAACTATTCAGTTCTTCCATTTGGAGGAAGGCAGTTTTGCTGAGGAAATGTCTTACCCGTCATTCTAAAAATAGGCCACAGAGGCCTACGTGCCCTGCTCTGAATCTCTGCATTTTACCTTAGTTGAACAGGGGTTTGACTGTGGCTCTTGTAGCTCATAAGGTGTTTCAGGCAGCTGACTGACGTTTCCATCCAAAGCTTGTATGGTATTCCTTCTTCATATCATATGCATGTTTTAGTACAAAACAGCAACATGCATGCATCATGTTGTACACAGAGGACACATGAGTTTGACGCAATAGTTCTCTCTGACATCAATCAGTTAAAATGAAGCTCCGATTTTCATCTTTAAACTGCAAATTCTTCACCACAGAAAACTACATTTTCAAGTTTACATTTACAAGTTGTTTTGTTCCCCAGTTATTATTATTGAGGGTTATGTTGCTTTCCGTTCATGTAGCATTAACCATCCACTATAACACCACAGTGTTTCGGCGCATTGGGAGAGACACCTGGGTATTTTTCCACTTACAGCACAAAGAAAAAGTAACAGATCATATAAAAAATACGTACATACAACCGTAAGAGTGCACTGAGTAAAACGCATTCTCATTGAAATGCAAATGATTTAGCCTAATTTAATTGCTGTATATAACTTCTTTGCATTATTTATACGTATCAGATACTTTAGTTCACTTAATGGCTGAGGCTTACATCATAAACAGCAAGCAAGCTGGCGTTCAGGCCTGATTTTGCTCTCTCTTTGTCAGATTTTTTTTTTCAGCTACAGCAAGATATATTTGGTTGTATATTTGCAGTCTTCGTTGTGGCATTTTGCCTAGACTGATGCTGCTTTCAGGGTGAGTGTGGCTGTCTCAGTGCAGCCACAAGTCCACCTTACACGGACGAGCAGATATGTGGTGGTATTTGTGCCACATCTAGCCCACAAAGAACTTGATGCCTGGACTACATTTGACACAGACGACACTTGTGAGAGCCTCAAGTGCCAGAAGCCGAAAACATTAGACCCAAACGATTATGTCCATTTGGGTGGCATCCTAAGCTAAACTAAATACAGAACAGACATGCATGGATTGCTTTTCAATCTGTGGTAACAGACTTGACAGCAAAGAGAAACCAATAAAAAATTCCAGACGTATGAATGACAGCTGAGGGTGACTTCCTATTTAGAGGCAGGGTTTTCCTTTAAGCAGACGAGCCACGGTCGCCCATCGCCAACCTGATCTGTCTCTCCGGCCCCGTTGCTAGGTTACCACATTCCAGAGCACACTCAGTACTGTGTGTCCTTGCTCTGCCGCCAGAGTTGGGTCGGAAGAGTCTGGGACTGCAAATGACACAGCAACCGCGATGCTTTAGGAGCCTGTGAATGAAGCCCACCCACAAGGGGATATTTTTTGGGAGAGAGTGTATAGAAAACTGCACGCAAGCGTTTCTATCAGAGTGAGTTTGTTTGTCACTGTGGCTGTGCGACTCCTGACATGAGATGCTGTGATCCAGCTGTGACTTTTTGCGCCAGTGTGTGCAGCTGTCTGGCTTAGTACAGCACGTTCCTCCACACACAGCTGAGCAGCAGCAGCGTCTAGACAGCACCCAGACTCTGATACGCCCCCCAATGCACAGCGCCTCCAAAGAGGATTGTGTTCCGGCAGGGGATAATCTTTGAGGCTGATCATTCTTTGTCTTTGCTCGCTTTATGTACGTGGCTACACGCTCAAACATGTACACACAAACAGGGTTACACACCAAACTGCAAGGGTGCCTACAGCACATGCTGACAGTTTCCGATTAAACAATTTGCCTTTAAGCCACTTTGATCACTCAACAAAAACAACACACCTATGTGTATAGACCCTAATGACAAATTGGGGACATTAGGGTCACTAGGTCTTTATACACCTCTCTGCATTTAATTATTTGTTATTATTAATTTCCGGCTCTCTTCCACAGAATGTCTTTGTCCTGTCTCCATCCACTCACCCCCAACTGATCGTGGCCCTTTCTGAGCCTGGTTTTGCTAGAAGTTTCTTCCTGTTAAAAAGGGTTTTTCCTTCTCACTGTTGTCAAAGTTCTTGCTCATAGGGGGTCATATGATTGGTGGGGTTTTGTCTGTTTTCATCGTATTATTGTAGGGTCTTTATCTTACAATATTACATTTACAATTACTTAAAGGGTAACTTTAAAAGTACATTTTTATTAAAACTTTATTCTCCTATATGTTAAATGCTCAATTGAATTTATTCCTCTCTGCAAACAGAAGACATTTTGCCTATGATAACAGGCCAGTCAGTTCGGTTCACTTTATATAGTGTCAAAACACAACAGCAGTCAGCACAAGGCGCTTCTTAGTAAAAGGTAAAGACTCTATAATAACAGAGAGAAAACCCCAACAATCAGATGACCTCCCTGTGATCAAGCACTTTGGGAACAGTGGGAAGAATAGGAAGAAACCTCTGGCAAAACCAGGCACAGGGGGCAGCACCTTGAGGTTAGTGTAGGATATTTGGTATACAGACCAGAGCAGCTGGGGATCGAACCACCAATCTATCAGCTTGGAAGCTGGAAGAAAACCAGCAAACACCTGCACTACCTCCTGAGCTAAGAAGGCTGATTAAAACCACCAGCCTAATATTGTGCCACTTAATGCCCTTACAATACATCTGAGTAGTTGGGGATGAAAACCGGGCTCTTTGAAATGCTTCTTGATCAGGTTGTCAGCATTGCTCGGTTGCACAAGTGGAAACATATGTATTAATCACAAAACTGCATGTCAGCATTTATTTCTTTAGGCAACACTGCCGTATCATGTTTGAATTGTTTGAGGGCAATGCCGTAAGAGCACTGAAAACCCAACACTCACACAAATGCATACGTTGATGAATACAGGGTTCAATGTCTTACTCAAGGATTCTTGGACATGTAGAGTAGAGAAGCCGGAGATCAAAGCACGGACAATGTACATACTAATATTTAACACCTAGCAGAATTAGAGCGCACTGGAGTGTCGCAACGACGACCTGTTCTTTGCGGTTTGAGGCTACATCAAGCGATAGGGCAGTGATGCTGAGTGACCGACTGACATCACTCAATCTTCAATCATTGTTCAATCTTTGATAAGCCGTATGGAAACAAACACAGCAAGTGTAGTGGACCTAGCTCTCTGGAGATGCCTAACCTTAGCTCAGTTGAAACAACATTGGGCATAGCCAGCCTCAATCAATACATCTATAAATGGGTATGTAAATGAAGCACAGATACTTTATAACATTATGGATCACTGTGCCAGTTTAAAAATGGGTTTCATCTCTCTGCCATCTGCATTTCACCTCAGAATCAATGTACCCTGTGTGGTGGAAGCATTAGTTCTGCCAAACCACAGCTTCCATATTTTGAGGCAGACTTTAGGTCACCACGGTAAGCAAAGAGGCCAGAGGCAGGCCACAACTAATTTGCCCCCTGTTGCTTGCTCCATGTCTGCACTGAGGCTACCACACAGCACAGTGGGTGAGTTCTATTAAGATCAATCCACTGATAATGTCTAAAGAGATGCTGATGTAGCAGCAACTGATAGATGGGAGTCTTTTGGAGTGGCGAGTCAGCTTAGTGCACTAAATATACAGTATGTATTCATTCTGGAAACACATGCAGTAGAAAACTTCAGTTGTTTTCTCTCCCCCTTAGTGCAAAAGACATAGCATAGTCAGGGTTTTCCACAATGCATTGAGCATTTTTTTTTCACTTCTCACTATCTTTATGTTATTACACCTTTCTGCACTTAATCATTGAGCAGCTGACCTCTCCCATCAGTCAAAACACTGTGGTTAAAGTAGCACTAATTCCTGCAGGGCTGCTTATTATTAAGCTGTGGGCTGAGTCCCAGGGGGCCCGAGGCCAGCATATGGCTGGAGACCAACAGCCATCTTTATCCCTGCCCCCATTATAATTAAATCTACATCACCGCACTGATGGAAACTGTGGCTGATTACTGACAGGCCACACTGGATAGCATCATATCAAATTGGTCTTTTCTTAGTGTTTGACAACCACTAACCACTCGACGACCCAAAGCCAGTGAACTGTTAAATAACCCATAATGAGAAAGCTATGGAGGACCTCGGGAAACTGTAAGGAATGATGTCCCATTTCATGTGCTACATGTCGATAACTGAACCTCTGCAAAGTGATCTCCACACCCCTGGAGACTGAGAGGTTTCTGCCACAGAAGTTTCCTTTGTTGGATCAATGCTCGTCTTGCCTGGGTGGGTTAAGATTAGGCTAATTTGCAAACCAGAAATGTTTCCAGCCCCGCCAGTGTAAGGTTTCCAGCTCTGCCATGGCCGACTGAAAGACTCTATTGTTGGCCTCCGTGAAGACGGGTCCATAATAAGCCCTTCGAAGTGTGAGGGAAGGAAGCCCTGTTAAATCCAGAGCGTCCCACAGTTTCAGCGACAATATACCTGTCACAGCTCTCAGTGGGCTGGGCAATAAGTCTAAAGCTTGTCAGCAAAGAGCTACAGCTGCTGTTGTTTAGGATGTGTGATTGCCCCACCCTCCTTATTTTTAAACTAGCCCATAAAAAAAAAAAAAAAATCAGTGTTCATCTTCTGGCCATATGGTGGCCTAGTCACTTAATCTGCATGCCTACAGACAAGGAGCTCTCCCAGTTCTCTTATTTCTGTGCTTATCCACCACTATATGCAGTTGAGATTAACAAGAAAGAAAAGAGGGTGTGCTGACTACGTCATCACGAAAAATACCCATCTAATTTCACAAGGAGATGCGGGAAATAGGTGCGAGACATAAATTATTTAACAGATCCAGGGCAAGTCATTAGCATGCTGCAGCAGATGTGCTTTTGGTGGGCTCTTTAGCAAATTGGCCAGTCAGTAAACAGGATGAGGTTATGTTGCTATACCATCTGCACAGTAGGCGCAGCAACACACTGCTGCCAACATGCATACAAGCTTTAAACTTACCCAGTCAAACAAACACGACTGATCAGTTTAAGGAGACGCACTTCATAAACATCTTAATCTGAGACGAATTTCAGCCTTCTGCTTGTGGCCCCCGCCCACATGCCTAACCTCGATCACAAGCTTGGCTATGGATAGATGAGGGGTTAAGTGATATCACTGAAATGTGTTTCCAACCGACACTGAGTTCCACTCAAGTGAATGAGGGGGTGAAGCATCAAAAGAACTTTCTGAGGAGGTCGAGATAAAAACCACTCAGAGCAGGTGGTCAATCATTCCACCTCTTCTATGGCTGTTTGATTTTCCACCTCCTCCTGCTTTGTTTGAAAAAAGAACAAAAAAGAAGAAACATTTCAGGGTAGGCAGATGAAGAATGGACCAGAATGCATAAAATTCTGTGCAGGCAGTTACTGGAAAGCAAACCTGTATTTTTGGTCTGTTTCACTGTTTGGGTGTACATCTCTCTCTCTCTCTCTCTCTCTCTCTCTCTCTCTCTATATATATATATATATATATATATATATATATATTTATAACTCTTGATATTCCTGTTACATAGTTCTGTAACCGTACGGGGCAATGCTGCAGTAGCAATAAAATGCACCAGTTTTTCCACAGACCAGAATAAGACACATCATCCTTCCCCGACACGTAGTAAAAGTACCCTGTGATCTCTGGGAAACGTAGGAAAGAGTCTTGAACAACAGAACAAATTATTTTCATAAGTAAGAAATGCAGTAAGTAAGAAACACACAGACTTTACTTGGCCAGTCCAACCAGGTATATCAATAAACAACAACACACATAGGGAGAGTCACATTATCTTTTTAATACATCTGGAATTGATTTACTGGGCTGGAGAAGTTCAACTCAGTGCCTGAAATTAGCCGACACCTGAAAGCCTAAGGTTGACAGTTTTGAGATGACTGCCAATCCACAGCGAACACACACCTAACTCCAGGTGGATGAGTTGTAAAATAAGAAAAAAATACATTCATGTACAGCAGTTCTGAATTGGAAACTATCCATAGAGGCCCAAGCTAGCGAGACAGAAGCTAAGCTCGTTGCTACATGGCAAATTGACCCCCCCCCTCATTCAGATCTGGCGTTTGGAACTATTTTGGTCTTCATGTGAAGTATGACCCTGAAGGTAAGCGCGTCATGGACTAAAGTAAAACAGTATGTTGGATGTGCCAGCAATGCTCAATTACATGAGTGGGAACTAGTGTGTTAGCGCAGTTTGCTCGTTAACATGTTGACGCCGTCCAGCCCCACGCACGGGGCGATCCGCGGTAGCTCGTTAACGGAGATTTGCCGTGTTGTGGCGTTAACGTCATTTCAGATTAACGCTGACAGCACTAGTGGGAACACAACAAATATGACTGCACATTTACTCCGACATCATCCTAGTGCAAAGACAAGTGGAGGCAGACAAAAACAACAAGCACGCATGCTACAAACTTTACCCGAGTCATTTAGACAGCCGTTAGCACATGAGTCTCCTTATGGGGACCTGATATGTTTAATATGCTGCTGAGAATATAGCCCAGAAGAAGCGTATAGTATAGCTTTTATTTTGGAAAGAGCCATTTCTCTGTAATAAACTCTCTTTTCCAAAGATGAGTGATTTCTCGATCAGATAGATGTATTTATTTTTTGTTGTTTCAGCAACATCAAATTTAAAAACACACACACACACAAACACACACACACACACACGTGTATTAAAAACAGGTACAACGCAGTGAGACAACAGGTTTAAAGTTTGTGACATCAGGGCTGCAGGCTGGAGTTTAGTCCAAAGGCATCAGATAATGTGGCTGCATTAATGAGCTGTTTTTAGCTTTAGAGTTTGACATCCACATCTTCACTTCTTACCCTTTTATTGAACAGTCTTGTATATGTAGGTTCCTTAGGCTTTCTTTAAAAAGTAACAAAATTACATCTCCCATTTAAATCAAATGAGAACAATTATATTTGTTCATCATCAGTCGTATGTTTACATTTTAAAAACAACAAAAAAATTCCCCACATCTTTTTAAAGAAAGAGTATTTAATCTAAATCATAAAAGTACATTTCCCCAATGCTAGAAATTTGGATAACATAGTAGCCAGGTTTTCAAATGTGGTCTAGTGACGGAATCCATGATTTGGCTATGCCGTATTTTGCCTGTAACAAGCATTAAATTGTGTTTTTTTGGTGAACTTTGCTCAATTGGCTCGCAGCTGTTTAAACTTGTGCCACACATACATATTCCACCAACAGAATCTAAGTATGTGGCTAAATCTGGTCAGTCAAGAATGATACTGATACAAGCTGCTGATGTAATGTGAGAAATAAGAGGTACATTTCCATTAAAGCCGTAAGGTCTTGCTCAGATTGCTCATTTAGTTTGATCAAAACTTGAAAACCAGCAAACAGTCCTATTCTAAAACCAAAAAAGTGTTCTACATATCTGGAGAGTCCATAACAAGTTTGAAAAGGCAGCCACATTCCCCTGATGATAATTACATTAACTGATAAACACATGAGCAGAATTCTGCCAGCACGGTTTCTACAAAGCAGAAGCTAAGACAGATCTCACTACCTGACTGGTACTGACTGATGATCCAAGGGTCCGGCGCACTGAGCTGACGCCTCAGTGTGGTCGAACACTACTGCTGCTGCTGCTAATTCACTGACATCTCCTCAGACACAGCACCTGAGGAAAGTTCTTTCTGTAAAGTTGGATAATTGACAGCCATCGAGTGGGCAAAAGAAGTCTGAGGCTGAATCTGCTACTGACGTATTATACTGAGGTTTCACAAAGTCACTTCAAGGCTGGTTAACAATCTCAGAGAGCTACTGTAGCGTGCTTCCTGTGTGTTCTACAGTGGGTATGCTTTACTTTGCAGCCCAGATCACTTAATTAGGCTGAAGATGGAAAGCAAGCGGATGAAAAATGGCACCACATGTGTCAATATAATAGAGTGGAGCTTAATGCTGTTCATTAGCAGCACCACTTCCACCCCCAACTACATCTCCTTACCATCAGAAAAACTGGAAACCACAATGGAACCGCAAACTGAGGGCAACACTGACATTTCAGTGAATAGCTGCCCAGCCCACACTGGCATGGCCATTATCGTGGAGGTAACAAGCTGGGAGGAGGAGCGGTTTAACAGTTAGCTCTTGAGATTTAAAGGCTCAAGGCACAAGTGTACATTTGTTCCATGGCTGCAAGTGATTGCTGAAATGCATATCAATGTCTGGGACGGGGACGACGTCACGATAATATGCTGTTGTAGCTCGCTTCTCTATACAGTGCAGAAACTCTCTGAGAGACAGAGCAGAAGCTTGAAAACACGATTGGAATTGGTGACTCATTTGCTGTTTCTCACCAGCCTACAATCACACCCACTCAGCAAGAACGCTGAAGCACAGACACAGTCGCGAGCTCCATGCTCCCACCACGAGGATGCTCTTGATGTGCTACAGTTGCAGCTCTGCACAGCTTCTTCTGACGCTCGCTGCATCGCTCTTTCTCACATTTCAACCACCGCCTCACATCTACAGTAGAGGTTCTAAACAGAAAATGAAAAAAACAGAGACTGAGAAACATGCGAAACTGTGACTCCGCTCTCCGACAAGCCCAGGCTGTACGCTCCATCGAAACATGCCGAAGCGTCACAGGAAACTGGGGCACACATAATAAAGGAGCTATCAGAGTAAATATGACTGAACCTTGCATAATGAATACACTTGCTCAGCTGACTCCAGTTTCCTGGAAGAATGCCCTTGTTAAGCGTTTTTCCACTCAACCATTGATGAAATTTACCCCTAAAACCCTGCTCTCCATTTATAGCTACTCTTCTGCTGCTCTTCTGTTTTGTTTTGTTTTTTTGTTTTTGCCTTTTTATTACAATGTGTCTCCTTTGTGAAAGGCTGACTCTGGATTGGAAACTCCAACGAGGAAGAAATCACAAAAAATGTTCTGGACAAGTCCAGGCATTGACATCTTTTCGGTACTAATAGTAGGTCAAGAACATCCTGTGACTTCCCAGAAACTGCCCTGGAATATAATTTTTAGCATTTAGCACAGATAGGCCTTTGACACATTATCTCAACCTCCACAGAGGATGAAAAAATACCAGTGCAATCTGATTTTCCACTCATCCCATAACTAGCATCATCTATTTGGTACAAGCTTTTACACAAAAGCTAGAAACATCAACTAAATTCATTCACCATATCAGCCTACTGTTCTCATTTCTCATCTTTACACATTTGAAACAGCTTTTAATATAATAAAGTTATATAATAAAGTATTTCTGTAGTTCTGATTTTGTCACGGCGAGTGAGAAGAGCCGTGTGGAAGAAATGAAGGAGGGTCCAAACGCAGGCAGTCGTGAAGGTGTGAAGGTGGTTTATTGAATAAACGGCAAAGGGAAAGTGGCAAACGAAGACAAACTAAACTATACTGGAAAACAACTGAACTACAGCGCAGAAACCAGAACACGAACATGAAGGAGGGTGAGCAGAGGCAGACGATGGTAGACAGCAGGGAACACACGGATGAAACATGGTGAATACACAGACGGACCAGCGACTACAAACACAAAAGACACGACTAAAATACACTCAGAGAAACACAGGGAGATTACACACAGGTGGGGGACACAGCTGGGAGTCATTAACGAGACGAGAGGTAAAACTGAACACACTCACATGAGACGCAGACCTTCACAATAAAACAGGAACAAGAAACCAGGAACAAGAAACCATCACACTAAGACGCAGACTCGACATTGAGAGACAGACAGAAAATGACACATGGAACTAGACCAATACAAAGCAGACACAACCAAAGAACAAATCCTAAACACAAATAAACAGAAACATGAAACTCTAATAATAAACATCATAATCATTAACTCAACAAGAAAACAATCCCTGATGCAAAATTAAACCAAAACATAATAAACTCAAAATACTGGGTCCAACGGACCCAGAACCGTGACAGATTTGACACCAGAGCTTAATGTAACTGTGAGTTTGCAAAAAGACAATGACATCTCCCCTCCTCGACTTCTTTTCCCACCCGTGAAAAACTGGGTGTGAAACACTTGGCTTGTAAGTAGGGGACACAGTGAAATATTGAGACATTTTATATTAGCAAGTAAAGCTACAAGAAAAAGAGGAATACGTAAAAAAGTACTCTGTGCATATATGAATAAAACTTCTGCAGGGTCAAACATCCACCAACGATGTCATTTAAATTAAACTAAGACACGGCGACTGGCAAAGTGAAGATCAAGCAGTGCAGCTGGCTAACTGGGGAAATGCTGAAGTTCAAGAGTAATTCTAGTATTTCAGTCTGTGATTTCGTCATGTAAAGTTAAAGTTTGCATTAATTTAGCCTTAATTTTCGACTTGCATTGTGGTTCATTTAGCTTTGCGAGGCTGCAGGTAAGTTTCCATTAAGATAAAATGACTTTCCGTTGTCTTCATAATGATCTACAGGGTCATCCACTGTTTTTACATACTGAATTTCTACAAAGCCAGTCACAAACAAATTTGTATGAGTTGAATAGGACATGTTAAGGTCAACAGTGAAAAAATTCCTGTATGGAGATCCTCAATTAAGTTAAAACAGCTTAATATATAAACATATATTTCCATTTTAATTCAATTGTATTTATATAGTGCCAATTCACAACAAAAGTCGCCTCAAGGCGCTTCATATATTCATATATGAAAAATTTCCAAGTCTATCTTAAGTGGACAGTGAAAAGTTAAAGGATAAAGCATTCATAAGAACCATTAATGGGAAATGCAGCAACCTGAATAATCATGTAAGGCACATCCATCTGAATGCTACAGAAATCCTTTGTTATACGCCAGTCCTTCCGTCTTTATGTTTTTATCCTATTTTCATGCTCCTCTCTGGTGGTGCTAACCACTACAAAGTTCTTATAAATACTAATAAAAAGGGTTTTTTAACCTCTGGACCTTCAGAACTACAGAGAGCTATTCAACTTCAAGACATAAACATGTGACATTCAACCCTTGACTTAAACTTTTGTGATCACAGTAGGAATCCCGATGAAGTACATGCTTTAAAAGTCAACTCCTTTTGTCTCTGCAGATCCTGGACTCCTGAACATCAAGGTAGACATAGACGTATGTTTCTACGCAGTACAATGGTCTTTGCAATGTTTCTTCTAGATTTCAAGAACCAATATCAGGTTTACTGTTTACAAAGTTTTACTGTTTATTTAAAAGCATTAAATAAATGAAACAAGTTGAATTCTGTATCAGTCCAGTGCGGCCAGTTCGGTCCAAGTGTATGAACAAATAACGACAACGGTAACGATACTAGAGTACAACTTTTATTGCGCCATGCATTTCAGCTCAGTTACAGTAGTTGCTAGCCTCAGGCGACCACAGTACAACATCAAACAATGATCAAAGGCAGAGTTTAATGTCAGTTATGCTCTTTTCTAACTCTCTGTCATACATGATGGGGGCTCTCTTATCAGCACTTTCTACCATTCCTACATTGTTATTTATCAGATCCCTCCTTCACAAAACCCACACAAAAGAACAAAGTGCATTTTTTATGCAACATTGTGCTCACTTAAAAAACAAAAAAACAAAACGTATCACGTGCTTGTGCACTGTGGACTCCAAGAAGGAGACAAAGAACACAGTGCTGCTGCTGGCTGTCGTAAACCAATCTAATATAAGTGCCGTCATGTTCCAGTCTAACCTAGCAGCCACACTCGGATTAGGAAATAATGGGAACATGTTTTTTTCTGCTGCAGTTTTACCCCCGGATATATGCAGCATGGGACTAAGAGAACAGACACACACACACAGGACTGATGTGTCAGAGCTGAGGAGAGGTTGCAGTGGGCACCGGCTGACCTTACCTTTACTCCCGCAGGAATTTTTCAGGTTGACCTTAGTGCTGTATTGCGGATTAAAGATGGCAGCAGCAGAAATGGAGGTCAAGAAGGAATCCAACACTTTAGCTTTTAGCTGGTGGCATCTGTTGACCTGCAGGTCAGACTTGTAACAACATCAGTGGCGCACCACTATTATGCTGCACGCCCCAAGCTAACGCACCACAGGTATGAGCGCCTACTTGGAACAGCAGGTTAGCTTGTGGCAACTATCTCCGCTTCATGTGTACGCATGTGCTTTAATGCATGTGTGTGCGCTTGCTCTAGTATCCCTATGACCCACATCCATTGAAGGAAAATCCTCCAGAATGAGCAGGTTTTGTGGGCCATCTGCTATGAGGTTATTTTCACATGGCAGTGTGTATGTATGTATGTGTGTGTGTGTGTGTGTGAGCAAGAGAGTAAACACGGCCGAGTTCATCCACAAGTGTGTTTGTGTCAGCTTACAAATGTCCAGTGGAGTGTGAAGACTCATACCTCTGGTTTTCAGCGTATCAGGATCTTTATTTCCTCCACATTGCGTTGTGCTTCGCCAAAACAGAGGCCCTGCGGAGACATGCAGAGGCTCAATTATTCATTGTTGTGATTCAATAAAACATGAATATCAACTGCGTATGTTCAGCCCTCGTCATTCACGGTAGTCTGCGAAAAATGGGTCTTATACACATACACACACAAAAGACACAAAACAAAACAAAGCAGCAGATGTGTCCAGCTGGAATGAATGACCTCGATCCAATTAGCAGAACAGAAACCACAATCCCCCCTTACACAGCAGCATGGCGGCACTGTATTTGTGACATTCAACTAGTCAACAACAGGTTAGTGCGAAGGGTGCAGGAACTGCTGGCTTTAATCACAGGCCTGTGTGGTGGCCCCATTTCTGACAGCCTCTCCAGCAGGTGCATTCTGGAAATCTATTCATTCACTCGTCCAGGTGCAAATGAGACGATGCTGCTAAATGTAGGACATCATCCCTCACTGCCATCTGCCACTGAACGAGGCTTGACTGCATTCTAAGCATGAATGATGCTGGAATAAGAACATGTTGCTTATAATAATATAGTCTAATGCAACTTTACTAGTGTTTGTAGCTCTCACTGCATTTTTCAACTTACAACTTGATTTCCACTTTTGTTCTGTGCTTCAAACTGCCTCAGAGGAGGAGGGATTTTTTTTAATGGGGTAGCACAGGGTGGGGAGCACAGGAAATGAGGAAATAAATGCTATGTAGAAAACATAACATTTATAGTTTTCTACATGCCTATTTACGTCCACAGACTAATAAACCTTCACTCTTCATGTGAATCCAACAAGACAGGAGGAGGATCTGACTTTTTGGGCATCGCCGTCCTGGGATTGGCTACGATTTTTCAGGCTCCTGCGCCCTGTTATTATGTAAAGAGTGCCACTGCTTAAGCTACTGAAATTATTTTCTATTGAACAGAAGCTTTTGCAACAAAACCAACTTAAAGTGCCTAAAGTAAAACACACATACAGTACTGCGCAGCCGCCTCTCAATTCGGTAAATTTTATGCAGTTATTTTATATAGGTGCATTCCAGGTTTTTGCATGTTTATTAAATCTAGCATGTATAATATAGGGCAAAATAAAGGTTGTACAGAAAAGAAAAAAAAAGTTGTACAGATCTAAAGAGCTTGAAAGTCCATATTTGATATATTTAAAGTCTGTATTATAACGGAATACTTCTCCTGGCTTCTGCTCCTTGTCATTTACAGATGGCTTTAGACTGAACATATGTACAATTTTCCCCTCTTAATAGCTATCAGGGAATCACTTTGTTGGTTCAAAAAATACAATTTCAGTGTCAAATTGCATTACTGTTTGCATTTTTCATAGATTCAACTTGCTAGATTTTCTGTTATATGTTGACCAGACGCTGGTTCATTTATTGAGTTGGGTTCTGAAGCCTGGATAACTATTATTCATGACCACTTCTAAAAATTATAGGAAAATCTGGCGCATGGAAGCAAAATATAAGGATGGTTGCTGGTAGGTAGAATAACAACAGCAGTGGCTGCTGTGACCGCAGACATGCTCGCAAAAGTATGGTTTGACCACTGTATGGACATATACTGTGCCTCTGGAGGATATATATATATGTGTGTGTGTGTGTGTGTGTGTGTGTGTGTATTGTACTGAAGAGAGAGCTAAGTGTAAAATGGAAGCTCTTGGCTCTTGATTTACCAGTCGATCTACGTCCCTACCCTTAGCTATGGTCACGAGCTGTGGGTAGTGACAAAAAGAATGAGATCGCGGATACAAGCGGTGGAAAGAGGTGGCTAGCCTCTCCTTTCTGCCATGCGCGAGGTGGTTCAGAGTAGAGCCGCTGCTCCTCCACATCAAAAGGAGCCAGTTGAGGTGGTTCGGGCATTTGACAAGGATGCCTCTTGGGTGCCTCCTGGGTGAGGTGTTCCAGGCATGTCCCAGTGGCAGGAGGCCCCGGGGCAGACCTGGGACACGCTGGAGAGATTAAATCTTTCGGCTGGCCTAGGTATGCCTTGGTGTTCCTCTGGACAAGCTGGAGGAGGTGGCTGGGGAGAGGGAGGTCTGGGCTTCTCTGCTTAGGCTGCTGCCCCCACAACCCAGCCCCGGATAAGTGGAAGAAGATGGATGGGTATAAAGGTTTTATCTACCACAGAATTAACACAGAATAATACAACGGATTCATTCATTGGGGTTCGGCACCGCATTTCAACTCTAGTACAATGTCATTGTTCAAAGAGGACCAGGAGGTTTAGTCCAAAATCCATTCTACAGCAGTTCGTGTTTTTAGTTTCTGTGCTGCATGTGGATCTGAACCTCATTCAACTGCACTCCAAAGACACTGAACTATCCCTAAGTGAGTGACTACAGTTTACTCAGTGATGATTATCCATCCAACCCTTTTCTTCCATTTATCCAATCCAGCGTCACAGAGGGGCTAAGTCAATCCCAGCCGGCACAAAGCAAGAGCCAGGGTACACCTTGGACAGGCCAAAACACAGAGACAGAAAACCGTTCACATTCATAGCTACAGCCAACTTTGCATCTTCAGTTAACCTAAGCTCAGGCATGTCTTTGGACTGTGTGAAGAAGCCAGAGCAGCCAGAGAGAGCACATGCAGCCAGGGAGAACACACAAACTACACACTAAGGGCCTGGCCAGATGGTGGATTCAAACCCCAGACCTTCTCGGCAGTGCCACCCGGTAATAAGTATTATAATTTGGGTTTTGGTAAGTTTTGTGAAAACTCAGCCTAAAAATATTTAAAATGAGTTTTTATCTTTTAAGTCAAATTTAAATGAAACACCCATCCATGGAAGCCATAAGTGGAAAGGTTTGACACGTGAAAAATGTAATACAACAGCTTTAGACTTTCTTGTCACCTCCAATCATTCAAATTCACTTTATTCTGTTCTTCTGTCTGTTTGCAGCTCATTTTCTTTTTTCTTTGGTCTTAGCTACATATTGTCCCCAGGTATGATAAGGAGAGGAGCGTGACCATGTATGCCCACTCACACAGACTGGTCCGCATCCAATACTCAGATCTACCTTTGACTTGTCTTAATACATTAGATACTTTTGAGGTTGCTGAAGTTTATTTTAGTCCCACACAGTGTACTTTCCTACCACCTGTAGTTAAAGAAAAACCCATGTATTTTGCTCACACACACTGGTTATAAAAGAAAACAGAGGCTCTCTTTTGTATCTACAATGCTAGCACCAAGCTCTTCTTGCATTCATTTGTTTTATTTAAAAGTGCAGGGAGCAAAAGTGCGAGAAATAAAGCACACACAGACCATTTCTGACACGCTACTTTTCTTTTTTCCCCCACAAGTTAATCTCCACGCGGGCGTGAATAAACTTCGCAGTGGTTGCCAGATCTCTGACTGACAGCGGAATTACACAGTGGAGTGATTGTGTGGCAGCAGGGCCGGGGTTAACTGCATGGCGCTCCTCCTAACTGCCCTTTATTTACAAAAGACGCACTGTCGCTGCTGCCAAAATATGTTAGAAGCCATTAGCTGCTGATCTGACTTTAAAGCTCAGTCCTGCTAATCTAATTTAATCTGCCTCTGTGGTTTTGCTGATTGCTGGAGCGGATCAACGGTGACACTACAAGTGCAGGCGGGCTTTGCTGATGTGATGCAACTGTTTGTTCTGCAACAGCAGACGCCCACGCTGAACGGTGCTGCTGCTGTTGTTGGTTTTTTGGGGGGTCTCTTACATGAACACTTCCTGTTGAATTAGGCCTTCACGGAATGTCTGAGTGGTTTCTCTGGTGATAGTCAGCTGCTCAAGATCAATAAGCACGAAGCAAGGTATGATGGGAAATGACCTGAAAAAGATGCATTCCTTAATGCGCAGCTTTTGACTTTGTCTAGATAAAGTGCAAAAATGTATAAGGGTAGATATTTATTGAGGACAGCCTGGTGTAACATCTAAATGGTGCAGGTGTGGGTGGAGGTGGGTGCTTTGGCTACTCTGTTTCTTAGCCGATAAAAAAAGAGAAAAAGAAGTAGTTGAAGAGACAGGAAATGAGAGAAAACAAAGATATGAGGACAACAGGATGATGGTTTGACACTTTCTTTCCTGTGAAGTCTCAGGTTTTCACAGTCAACAGCAGCACGGTACACCTACGGACTACAAACCAGCAGGTCACAAACCTAACAGTAAATTCAACTTGTCCTAGAAACACAACTGTCTGCACTAATGTGTTTCCAATTACGGTGATCTGTACATGTGAGGGAGTCTCAAAATACTCATGATGACCTTAGCGTGTAATTGAAACCTGTGATTTAAGTCTTCTTTACCAGCACAAAATTGCAGTGTTCCCACGAGCGACATGCTTCACCATGTCGGGCCCCAGAGAAAGCGAGCTGATTCTCTCCCTTCAGCTGCAGCCCACTCGGCTGAGGGAAGGGGGGGGAGGGGGGGGGGTGTTAGTCATTCAGCCACACGAAAGCTGTCACATGACTGGCCGGGGCACAACAGCAGTCATTCTGCTCCTTCGCTGCCACTTGGCTAGCGGGACACATGAGTGGGCCGCTAAAGTGGCCGGACACGCAGCAGGATCCGGATTCAGTGTGCTGAGCTGCCACTCAGGGACAGGGGGCTGAAATACATGCGCTGCATGTACTGAGCACGAGAACAAAAATCAGGGTTTGTGCTGCTTTTGTTTTTGTACTTCATCCAAGTGAGCACAGTCAACAGCGGCTCCATATGCACATCTATTAATGGTCACAAGTCTTCTATTGTCCTTTAAAAACTTTTCAAATTCTTCCAGTCCTCGTCACCCGAACTCAGCAACCACACACAGCTACACACCCAAACACAACAGCTGCCTGTTTAGAAAGCATCCGAATACTGAAAGTGTTCTTATTCTGCTCATTTCCTGCTCCATGGTATATTCTGGAGTGGCGTTACGTGATTCACAGTTCAGCTGGACCTCAGTGCACCCCTTCACCTCTGACACACGCTGGTTTCACTTCCTTACCAAACTAACCCGACCCAACACGCGCCATGGTCGTTGCTTTCTGTTGTTAGCCCTTAGCATCTAGGTTTAGCAATGATACAAATAAGATAATAACCTAATTACAACCATGAACTCATGTTTATGCACTGTGCCACCTAGGGAATAAGCAGTGTAGTAACTGTACTATACTTAATTTAGTATACTTCTATTTTAGACAGATTTTTAAACAGATAGTAAGAATTGTAAAGAGGTGTAGCTAAACCTGACCCTTTAATCTTCATCTTCTTATTCTCTGATAACAGCACAATACCATTAATAATAGCTTCAAACCTAATATAGTTGGTTCTACTATTTGTCAAATATTACCAAGCAATAAATGTTTCAGTCTTATTAAGAGCATGCCAACTATTCCATAACTACCAACATTTCCTCTAAATTTATAACTAAGATATGAGCCACAGGCAGTGTTGGGGAGTAATGGAATACATGTACCGCCGTTACGTATTTAAAATACAAAATATGAGTAACTGTATTCCGTTACAGTTACCGTTTAAAAAGGTGGTATTTAGAATACAGTTACTTTGTTGAAATAAATGGATTACACTGCAGTACTTCCCTGTTTCATATTGTCGCGGGTCAGGCCTGTTTGGGTTTTGTTTGACAGCTACGTTCTGTTGTTCCAGGTGGCAGCGTTACGGTTGCCATGGTTACAGGGTGATGCTCTCTCTCTGCCTGTTTCCTGGGTGAGAGAGGCCTTTTTGTTGTTGTTGTGCTAAGCTAATAGGCAGAATGCTACAGGTATAGCTCTAAAGAATGTAGCATCATAGGCAGCGTAGTCCGTGCTGCAGGGAGACGTGCCATACACGTTATGTGTCTGTGAGCGAGGGAGGGAGAAGAAGGAAAAGTATGAGCTGTCATCGAGCAAAAACGGGAGCTGGAAGCATGTAAATATAATAAGAACCACTGCAGCCAAGAAGAGTGCCTGACGAGCCCAGTTGTAAGTAAGCTATTAAGACTCGACTGTACACCGTGTTCGTGTTTTCCTCCAAAAACAATGAGTTCAGTTGGAGCAGCCTTTCAACGCCTCTCTCTGTCTCTGCTAGCAAAGTTGATCCAGACAACAAAGTAAAGCTAGTTTTCGGCTATGAGCCCGACACAGAACCCACCGTATTAGCCAGAGGTCCCTTTACTACGGTTCGGAGCGGAAGACCTTCAGTAACAGTAATAAATCACAGCAATAGTACATTCATGTAGTTGTAAACAGCATGATAATATATTAAGTAATCCAAAGTATTCAGAATACGTTACTCTCATTGAGTAACGTAACGGAATACGTTACAGAATACATTTTGGGGCATGTATTCTGTAATCTGTAATGGAGTACATTTTAAAAGTAACCTTCCCAACACTGGCCACAGGGTTATTGTTCTGTATTGTTTCACACTGTCCGAATGTCTTCTCAGCAGAAGAACATCCACCATATAGCAGGAATTTCTTTCAATTATATAGTAACCTTTATATGCTACTATACAGAGTCTGGAATTGGTAAATGTATACGTTACAGTCGAGAAGTGAAGAGTTACAGCCCAGATGTCCAAGTTTTCTATCTAGCACTTGAATATAGCACACATTTGTGGATTTGTCTCACAACCTCATTTACATGTGATATGATCTATGCACACGACTCATGCAATCAGTGAGTGAAAAGACATTTGTGCTGAAGTGAGGTTTTCAGATTCAGACATATGCATTTGTAAAATAGAGCAGATGCTCTTTACATCTGTATTTGTACACAAGTGATAGGCTTGAGGATCATACCATACATGTTTGTAACCTTTTGGAGACTCATTTCCTTCCATATTTCCTTGATTCCTCCAGCAAATTATAGCAAGAGACAAGTGCAAGGGGAGGGGAGAGGGAGAGGAAACATAGAGGAAGCCACAATTCTTTGGGGACCCTCGCCAAGCTGGAGGGACCCCTGCTGGTAAGTGAACCCAAGAAGTTTCTGTGGTGGTGGGCGACTTTGTCTTTCTGACTTGTATAGTTGAACATATAGCTCGCTGTCAGCCACCCACTTGTGGTTCATTCTAGGGCTAGTCTCTAAAGGGTAAGTAGGGCACTTTGCCATTTCAATAATAGCTGCATTGGCAAAGCTTACAGCTGCAGGCTGTAGCCTTTACATGGATGTGGAGCAATCTTGCAGACAGTGTGGTAGTTCAACAGTGATTTTATATTCAGCTGTGTGTGTTTTGTCCTCCAACATTCTGATACAACTCATGGTAAAGACGTACCATGTTACAACATCCCGAATGTTTCCCTCAGAGATTTAATTTGATTGACTCACCAGCACCACCAGTGAGAGTCTGACTGGCATACGCTGTTGAAGAGTGGATTAAAATGAACCATTATCCTAACAGCACATTAGGCCTCCTCCACTGGGTTTCCGCATCCTTACATCAGAGAAGGATTTGCCAGGTGATTAAAGTGAGAAAAAAACTGAGGGTGTTCATAAGAAGAGAGAATTAACAACTGATCTTACTCCCACAGACCGCACTGACAACAGGGTGAGGGAAACTCCAGAATGACTGGTAGACAGAGAGTGGGTGATATGGAGGATGTTGTATTTTGTGTTATCATGACATACGCTATATGGCTAAAAGTCCTAAGGTGCCTAAACAGTATACCTAAAGGCGCTGCTCGGCCAGCTGTGTGCCATGACGCTTCATGTTGATGTTAATGCCAGGGGAGGTTTGGAATGCTGCAGTTCTAATTCCACTAAGTAAGAGAATGGCCTGAAAAGGCAAAACAAGAGCCAGTGTAAGATTATATTCAACTGAAAAGCTACTCTAGTACAGTATAGATAAAGTTGATATGGCATCTAAAACAAGCCAAAATGATCTCCTGTGACCTGGAGGATCGCTCTGACCGGAACTTATTCTCTTGCCGTGCTGATCTCAACAAGGACCAACAGACTGCTGCTTGCTAACTGCAGTGCAAAAAGGCATCAACATATTATTATTTATTTATTTGAAATAGTTAGAGAGGAGATTTTTAATGGTTTTATTAAATATGTGAATGAAGCTGCGCATACACACAACAGCAGTGAAAGAGAAGGTTTACAAGAAGGTAGTAAGACCTGCTATGATGTATGGTTTGGCGAAAAAGGCACAGATAAAAAGACAGGAGGATAAGCTGGAGGTGACAGAGTCAAAGATGTTAAGTTTTTCAGTGCAAGTGAGCAGAATGGACTGAGAGGAACAAGTCAGGTTGATTAGAAAGGTAAAGCTGCGATGGTTTGGACATGTGCAGAGGAGAGAGAGTGGATATACAAAACATCCATGGATGTCTGATGTGTGATTGGAGGACACAAATGGGACCCTATGTTTGGGTGACAAAACTGAATGTGAATTGAACATTTCATGTTTCAGCTCGAGTGCTGCTCAGTTTCACATCTCTTTCAGTCGGGGTCTTAGAGGAGCATCAGTGTATGGCAGCTTAGGGAAGATTCAGCTTTAGATTGAACTTTTCAACCCTGGTCGCAGCTTCTATAGACAAATCACTCATTTCTTAAGCTATGTGACTCATTACCATGCAAATCTCATTGCAAACGATTCAGATCCTTTCGATTGCAATATATTGCATTATTCCTACGGGAATCTGAGAAATGATAAAAATCCTATCAGATTCTGGACAACTGTATGGCATATGCTGATTCAAAGCTGTGGAACTCATTTAACATGTGCCAGGGTGTCCTGAAGATAAAGCTCTGTTGCTCTGCCAGCAGCTCTATCCCTTGGCAACATCACAGCCCTTTAATGGGGGCCTGGTGTAGGCCTTGGCCTGGTGTGCCAGTGCACTGCTGCTGCCAGGGTGAGCAATCATCTCCTTTGTCAGCATCTTGCAGCTGCATCAGCAATGCAGGGAAATGACGCTGCACAGTGAAACGTAGACCACAGCGTAATACGGACAGCACACGGATCAGGGGGCTCTATATAGTGGTGGAAACTGGCTGTAATAAAAACCTCCATCCATGGAGGAGTTTGTCACAGTTGCTAAGACAAAGGTAAAGGCTCAGAAACAAAAGCTTCCACACAGAAACACTCATTTGTCCACCACAATCTGACAGAAAATCTGTGGGCACAAAGCAAAACCATAAAGTCTGCATTTAAAATTCATAGAAACCATAAAACATAATTGCTTCTCTGCTATGCAAATTTCAACATGTGGCACAGTAAGGCTTTGTTCAGACAGAATCCAACCTTTGTCCCACACGTGACATTAGACGTAGCAGGGAAAATTCACAGCAACTTAATAATGCATGAAAACTCTATGTGCCGTTAGTGTGTGTACAGAAAGCACTTTTGTTTTAGTCAAAACACAAACACTCGTTATCAGTCTCAGGCCACCACCATAAACATATCATTAATAAATAATAAAGCACAGCGAGATGTATCACGCGCCTCAATCGTCGCTTCGGCGGGGAAGATCAACGCCCACATGATTGCTACTTGTGTCTGGCGGAGAAAGAGCTCAGAGATGCTCATGCTAACGCTCTCTGGAGAAGCACCGTCCTTGTGAATTTACAGCAAGCTATTCCTTGACCCAATCCAATGAATGCATTCACTACACATAATCGGCCTGACACATTGGATCATTTAGGCAGCCTGTGACGAAATATCTGCATACATGATGCTGACTACATCAAGACTCTTTGCTTTGCTTAATGTCTAACACATTTCATGCAAGAAAGATGCCCCTGTGCCCCTGAACCAGTAAAAACATATGCTGGGAAAGTTGATGGGCAGCTGATGGTTTTTCCACCAATCACAGCTCACCTGTCAGGCGGACTGGCTGAACAGAGCTCTAACATCTAGCTTTTTTCTTTCAGTCAGTATTATAGCAGTAAAAAACAGTATAAGAGGAAAGAGAGAAAAAAGATTCTGTGACGTGGAAAATACTGTACAAAAGTGACAGCGGTGTTGCAGCGCTCGGTTGTGTAGAACGTATGTTTATGACTAAAAATAGATACGTGCAGACTATAAAACATATTGAGAAGCACATATACAAATAAAAACAGAAGATTCAAATCAAATAACCTCACACACCCAACAACAGTGTGTAGTTTATGCTAGCTCTGCAGCCCTTTCTTCGCTGTCTGTCTTATTGTAGAGCTGACAGCAGCAGCACTAGTTGCTGTAATCAAATCCAATCCTTAGTAGGTGAAAAGCCAACAAGAGTCATATGAAACATCGTATTCAACAAGCTTAAGCATGAAGCAAAGCGATCCTCTCACAATCAGCACAGCTGACTTAAGAACAAGCTGTCTGCATGCAGACAACTCCTAGCTTAGTGTGATGTGTGTTTACAAAAAACTCTGCATTTAATCATGAGTTGTTATTAATCTGGCTCTCTTCCATCACCACCAAGTGGTGCAGCAGATAGCTGTCCCTCCCTGAGCCTGCTGCTGCTGGAGGTTTCTTTCTGTTAAAAAGGGAGTTTTTCCTTCCCACTTTCACCAAGTGCTTTCTCATAGGGGGTCGTTGGATTGTTGGGGTTTTCTCTGTATTATTGTAGGGTCTTTACCTTACAATATCATGCACCTCAAGATGGCTTTTGTTGTAATTTGGTGCTGTACAAATAAATTCAATAAAAAAAATGTTCAAACTTTTGTGCAGGATGACAGCAACCATCCCAACTGATGGGTGGCAAAGCATTTACTCCACTAAATCTAATAACTACTGATGCTACATTATTACAGATTGAGTTTCTCTGCAGTATATGGTCTGCAGTAATGAGCTTTATTTTGTCTGATTCTTTGCTTGTTTCTCGACACGCCTGTTAAAATATGTGTGGGGCCTGTAAAACTCTGCAGACTAGTGGTAGTAAAATGATGAACACCGCACAACCTGTTACGAGTTTGAGCAAATCTGGAATTTTATTACATAAGAAATATGCTGAATATATGCAGTTTTCCCGTGTATGTAACTGTCTCTTGGTTACTGCAAAACTACACACACAGAAAAACTAATAGGTGTGATATTTTATAAAACATACAATTAATAGATTGTATGTTTTTGTATTTTTGTGGCTTGGAAAGCCGGTTGATACGTGGGTTGGTGCTGGCTAATTAACTAATATTAGACAAATTCTGTTTAATGACAGAAACAGCCCGCACTGCTTATAATTAAGTTTCTCCACTGATGTCAGAGGAAATGATGACATGTCTTGAATACAACTTTGGCTCTCTGACAAATAATTTCCGAGAAAATGAGCAAGCAAGCAAACAAATTCCAATACAAATGTTAAGATCCCAAAATATAAACATATCTAATAATACGTTAAACCCAATATTATAGCTTCACTTGGTTACTTGAGTTCTCTCTAAGTTCTTTTTGTGCACAAACCTGCTTCGGCACTTCTTTTTACTGGCCTAAAACTGACTTTTATGTAATGACTGATCTGCTGATGCTGATACTAATATCCTTCCTTGTTTTTTTGTTATTTCTTGAAACCAAGAACTCTTTATAAACATAACTTATATGTCAGATATGAGATTAGCCACAAATAAAATTGGCATGACAAACAGATAAATCTTGACTGCTGACATCTATAATAATTTTATACATAGTCAGCATCAACTGGCTTTTTAAAACAAAATATTTGAAAATAGTTACACAGTTACAAAGTCTGAGGATAACTCATTCAGTCAATTGTATCTCTGTGTAACTGCCGAGAGGCTAGCGTATGGCTGAAGCCTGGTAAAGGAACCTATCTCTGTCTTTCCTCTGCTCCAGCTCCACTGTAAAAACTCTGGAGTGGGGAGATGGCTGGCAGAATTAAAAGATTTCTGCTCGATTTATTCAGCGGTGAGGTTTTTAAATATAGACCGAGGAGCTCCAGTGCACTGCTGAACTCATGAATAAAGGCTAAATGGACTTGAGAGCTAAATGGAATTGGAGAGATTAAAAGAAAAAAAAAGGGGGGGGGGGGGATTAAAAATGGAAAATGTTGAGCAGGATATGAGAGGCAGCCATGCTTGCTCAAATTCTCTTGCTTTGCCTGCACTCCAGATGTAAATGAGCGAGTGTGAGGGTTTTTTTCAGAGGAAATGAAGCCACATTCAAGCACCGCCGACCGACTTTGTGCATTTTAAGTACGCTGTGAGCAAACACAAAGAGTGTGGCAGGTTGAAGTGGACTGTCATGATGCGATCGGCATGATAGGATCCCTGTATTCCCCAGGTCCTTGAAGCAAGACAAATAACTCCCACTAATTGAATTCCTTTGAAGAAACACCTCAAAGATGGACATCTCCACGGGGCCTGTTTTGACAAGCTTTTTCATGCCAGTGTATCACTTTCACACATCGTTTCCTCCCTTGACATGGCTACGACGATGACCCAGTGGCAATACGTTTGGCTCATAAACATGCCTAATTCATTAATGAAGCTGATGGATTGGGGAGACAACAAAAGCAGAATAGCCTCTGTTTTTAATTAGCTGAGAGAGAAATGTAGCTGTTGTGATGGATCATGGGGGACATCCTAGAGGGAGCGAAGGCATTCAGAGGCCATCGTGTGATCTACAGCTCAGCTCCCACGTGTCACCGTATGTCCCCACTGGCTCAGTCAGAGCCTGCATTCATACACGGATCAACATTTACTCATGCGTGACAATAATTTCAGCCTGCAAGCACGTCACAACCCAACCACCAGAGCAAAGAAATAAATAAGAAACTAAGAGAAAAGAGGCACATTTCATTGGTGTGAGGTTGAGCACAGATGAACGGCTGTCTAAGATTGTGTGAGCCTGAACAATCTGACCTCCATGTGATGACACGAAGCCCTGCATTGGTTTTTCTACACACAGACACCACTCAGTTGTGCTGCTACATCTGTTAATGGAGGGCAAAATATTCCCTTAAGTATGGAAGCATTTAGCTGTCCTACCACGAGAGTTTCTCCTCTGTCAACATGTTAAAAAAATATTTATCCTAATCTTGTTTCATCCATAAATAAATTGGATTGTTGCATCCCAAATTCAAAACTCTACCGTCTTGAACAGCAGCAGTGGAAGTGGGCCTGGAGGATCACTATAACCAGAATCTCCAGCAGGTGGAAAACTGGTTCATGTGTCACTTGACTGAACTCACCAGAACAAGTATTAGCACTGCCAGCTGAACTTTAAGTCCATCTGTGGGATGAAAGACACTCATTGAAGAAGCAACTTTTTTTCTTTTTTACTAAATAAATATTATCTGCAGGTCCATCCTGCAGAATTTAGCTACTAAGGGTAAAAGTCTTCCAGAATGTCTATTTTCTGTCAGAAAAGTGTATAATTGTGCAGTAAGAGATTAAAGATTACATAAGATTGCACAAAGATGAGGATTAGCATTAGCCTTGATGCTGTCAGCTCCCCAAATCTACTCAAAATGGATCTAGCCAAATACACTGTACACAGACAGGAACCAAAAGGATAAGAGGGAATGACAACACCCGAACACCCTCCTCAAACAGGAACGCTAAGCACAATGAGAGCGCATCTGGTCCTATGTGGGTCAAATCCCAGGCTAATTTCATACTATCAGCTTCATCTGCAATGACAGAGCAACTTACCATACAATACTCTCATGATACATTCACCAGAATTACTATGGTATCATGATTCAGTGATTCTGCTGTCCTTAGATATAATGAGCAGAGGCCAGTTCTGACTGACCAGCCTCATACCAATCTAGTCCTTATTCCAAGACCAATGCTAGGATAATCCCCTTTCTAACTCTGATAACTATCATAACGCATAAAATAAACGTCATCTTTTATACAGTATGATATGAAAACAGTGACTTAGCCCATTAAATCTTTGAGAAAGTGTTTACTTAAGTCTACTGAACTCCACACAATTGGAACAGAAAGGAGTCTCCCCCCACATGTTGTAAAAAATATGGGTTTAAGAACTTTTACTTTGGCTTCACTTTTTAGACCCTGAAGAAAATGGACAAAACTGATCAATAAATATTTGTGTTTTGTCTCCTGGTGTGTCTGTGGATATGCTTCAAGTGTGAAATGAGATCTTAAATTCATAGGTGTGTTTGATTCAGATCACCACAGGAGCAGTCCAATTAGGCTCTCGAGCTGTCTCACAGTTAATTAACCCTCCAGCAATTAAGTTAAATCAAGAGCTTAAAATTACCAACTGGGATCAGCTGTGTATATAGGAGTCCCTACAGTACGCGGGTCCTACAGTACGTTGTTTCCTTCAGAACAGATATTCTTAAATGCTATAATTTAGTTCATTAGGAATTTCAATCATATTTATGCCAAAAAGGCCAAGCCTACATTATACTCTGCTGTGAATACAGACAGCTGGAGACCCCATGGCCGGGTAGTCATTCTTGTTATACTTCTTTACTCAGCCCCTGGGCTGCATTGTAATCTAAGTTCCCCACGGAATTCCACTTCCGAGCGGTCACATTTACTGTCTGTTGATGAAATTTACGTCACGCGGATCCCAGCACACTTGCAGATGGAGAGAGTATAATGTGTACATTAGGGTTAGGCTAGAGACTGCTACAGTAGTGAATGCTTCTTGCGTCTCTCAGGCTTTCAGTTCAGCTGTAGTTCAGTGCAAACTTTACAATGAAGAGCTGCAAAAATCAAAGCCTGTATTTTCACTCAGTTTCTGTAAGCATACAAAATCAGTGTCCAAAATATTTCCTAAAATTGAAAAACTTCTAGATTATCATGAAATTTTCTATGAATTGTTGACTGGAAGATGTCAGACTGTGACCATTCTGTGCATTACTGTAGGTTAGTGACAACCATTAAAGAGACAAATAGTCACTTGCAGCACGTTCATCAAACATTAAACTTCTGATAAAAACTCCACCAGCTTTTCAAGACACTGTCATCTGATCACAATCATGCAGCATTATCACCACAGCATAAATACAGAAACATCAACACTATTGGGCCATGTTGCACCCCTAAGTGTGTGTGGCTTCACTGAGCCAGGTTTTTACCCAAACAGCCTCTGAGAAGTTTGCTGGACAGAAATTTGGTGCATGCATAAGCAACTGTTTAATAAACTGCATTTTTCAGACATAGTTTGGAGAGTTGCTCAGTCTTTTTGCACAACCCACTGTCATTGTTGCATGTTTTTTGGCAATTTTTGCACACTTTGTGCTTTATGTAGTCCCGTACTGACTGTATGTTACATGTAGCATCATGGTCTTGGAGAAATGCTGTCTTCTTTCACTGTGTACTGTACTGCACACAGCTGATATTAAAACATACTGATATTATAGATTATTTAATGTAGGCTGATGGGACAAACAATATGAATTGCTTGAATTGCCAAAGAAGCAGCCAAATACAGTGCAAAGACAACAACAGGGCTTTACCCTTTTTTTCATTTAACAAAATGTGGGTGTGTCTCCTTTTGCGCACATCCCTGTTCGCTGCAGACAGAATCGACTTCTGTATGAAATTCTGCACTAGTTTGGATTTAATCTTCAATCTTTGGAAGCTTGAGGTGAAAGCACTAGTCTATGACTGCAGTTATCCACAGTTTATTACTGGCAAAATTCACTGCAAACACTCATCTTCTCCTGTTTTCCTGACCTGATCACCTCTGTGTGATAACCTGCCTGATCAGATCTCCTGGCAAAACAAGCTGTTTAAAGCTGCCTCACTAAACATGAGTGACTTCCATCAGGGACGCCGTGCATGTCTCATCTGATTCGGTTAAGACAGAGTATTAAAAAAAGCAGCCCTGAACTCAGCAACGAGTCGGACGGTGACATGTGCAATCTAGAACTTTATTGCAAAGACTGGCATGTTAAACAAATTTTTTATTTAAAATTGGTAAAACTAATATTTATGCTGATTTACAGTAATGCTTTAGATCAGCAGAAAAAAACCTGAAAGCACTCTGGTTCCAACGCTCTGTTTCCAAGACTATTAGCTGTGAGCAGATATCTGATATCATCCTAGAGATACATCCGTCCTCAGATGCATATACTGTGCCTTTACACAGTGCACCTGCAGAACCTAAACTCAGCAGACCACATCCCAGCTTCTTCCTCCTACTGCAGAAATCTTGCACTCACTGCAGGCGGAGGAGCTGCACACCAGCTGCTGGCATGCTCAAAACCAGAGGAAGCTGCCTTTCTGCAAACAGGCCATAATAGTACTTCTAAAAAAACGAAATAAAATCACGCATTACAAGGCCCTCTAGTTTCTGCACTTTCCCTTTAAGTGCCACCAAAAACACATTGATTACAACTCTGCAAATAGAGGGTCATTCATTAAGGATTGCTAATGACACATATATATACTGCACCCATTTTTCTATCAAAACACATTCAGAGGTATGCAGTTTTATGGTCTGAAGTCAATCGATGGAGGGATGCCCATCATTGTTTTAAACGGAAATAGAGGTGATGAGTGTTTAACCCCAATTACTGAAGTAAAGGAGGGAGAAATCAGCCTGAAATGCAAACAACATCATCGGCACAGAGCATAAAAATCCACAGGTACAGTGAAAGTAGTCACCGATGGAAAGTAGGAAAAAAAGACTTTCCAACCAACAGCTGAAAGAGACAGAGATTGCTTGGATCGGCATTAACAAGAAGCGAATACACTCGAACAGCTGCATGGCACTGCGTGCACGAATGCAGCCCGCTCCTCAAAGTAAACAGAGCAGCCAGGCTTCTCCCTGAAGCACACACAGGAAAAGCATGGCAGAAAACAGAGCCACTGAATCATGTGAGGTTATGTCCTTCATCTGACTTCACTGAGCATCAATGGAGAGGAGAGGCTGCTGCTGCTGAGGATGGGAGAAAAAGGGGAGGGGGGAATGGTAAACAAGCGAGCTGGAGTGGATCAAAAACGAATGCGTCAAGATGCTTTGAAGCCCCCTGCATGTCAGAGGCTCGGTTTCCATCGGTGACTGTGGATAACCTACTTGTTTAATTAGCTTCGGGTGCTGTTTCTTCATCCCACTTGTACATACTGGATGTGTGTATATTTATTCTACCATATATAAACCGGTTATCACATTCAAACAGCCTCAGCCTTTCCATACAAACTGAGCGGTGGAGCTAGCGAACGGGCTAAGCACGTTTACGTTCAAAAACGTCAATAATAATATCACCTGGGGAAAAGCAAAAAAAATCAAAGTAATTCAATCTGTTTGGGAAGCAAGAGCGAGAATGATGGGCGAAACGAAAAAACGGTGTCACTTACCAGTTCAGAGACGTCTAATAGTCCGCAGCGCTATATTCCATGGTCGTTATAATAAAATAATGTGACAGTAATAAAAGACTGCACTGCTATGGTGGCCCTGCTGTCGCCGTCCTGCTCGCCGTAGCTGCTCAGTGTGATGGCGTTGGCTCTGCAGGGCCACAATGAAACGGCTGATGCCTTCACGAGCCGTCTGATATTGTCGGCAGAGATCAACTAGGGGAAAGAAGTCTACATGGATCATTTGTATGGTAGAACGGGGGAAAAAGAAAGAAAGAAACTCCGTGACATTCTAAATATCTTCTGTTTAGTGCTACACTCGCAGGACGTAAGACATAAAAAGTTACGGTGATGAATGTGTTTGCAAATTCATTTATTGTTGTTTCTGGAGTGGTAGATGACCGTTGGTTATTTTTCAAAGAAAAAAAAAAACACTGACTAAACGCTGGTCTAATTTGTGAAGCTTGTCACGTTTGTTTCGTACTTGTTTAATACCTTGGTGTTCTTATTGTGGCGTTTGAATAATTGATAGTTAAAAATCCGTATTTTTTCAGAAGCTTCGAAGGGCACATTCGGAACCCGGCGGTTTGACTGATAGGACGTCCTTCCAATCCGACGAGAGGAAAGGTTTTGGAGGCGGAACAGGGAACTGTCCGATTTCTTCGGCGAACATTTCATCGTGACACACTTTTGACAAAAGTTTGTTTACACCAAAGTTATTGAATTACAGTCTTTTATTAGATTGTTAAAGCTCAATAAGGCAAAAATAAAATACATTTGGGAATAGTTAGAGACAGTGAAATAATGTGGGGCTTTTGTTGTTAAAATTTAAAATTAAAAAAAAGATTTTTATATCATAAAGTGGTAGGTGAATGACCTGCCATGAAGTGTTTGACTTTACAAAAGAAGAGACACACAGCTGTTTGGGATGCTGCAGAGGTTTGTTTGTTTTGTTATATTGTTGAGGCGCCATCTTTTGTCTGCACATGGAGCAGCACTTTGATGCAACAGCAGCAGCCACATGGCTAATTTAACACAGTTTTTTCCCCCTTTAGTTGCTTCTTCTTTTAAAAACAAAATAATATAAATATTTGCTAAAATGTAACAGTAGAAATATCTTCCATGGGTATAGCGACATAAAAACAGTTATTCAGTTGTATTTACTTATATTTTGACTAAATTAGCATGAAAAGCTAATGAGATTAGTTCTTTATTCTGTGTAATATCCTTATCTTTATTTAACCTATATGCTATAATATCTGCTGATATTGTAGCTCACTAGGCTGACTTACTGGAACAACAAATGAAACGGACCCACTGCCGTCCATGCTTCTTTGAAAATGTTGAAAGGGTAGCTCAGATACTCATAGATCACCATGAGTCAGTGATGTTATACATAGCCAGTTCTTAAAAACGCCTAATTTTTTGTCAGGTGGTAGAATCCTTCCAATTTTTTACTACTTATTCTATGCCAAACCTCCTCTAGTGCTTATCAGCAGAGAAAGGAGTCTCCTCAAAGAGGCCATTTCATTTTTTCCCCTGCTGAGCACCGTGGCCTCACACATGGAGGTGCTAATGCTTGTCCCTGCTGCTTTGCACCTAGGTACAAACAGCCCCAGTCGCAGTTTCAGATGGAGGTCAGTGCTAAACAAAGCCAGCAGGGACCCGTCATCTGCAAAAAGCAAAGATGAGACCAATAGGCCACCAAACCAGAAATCTTCCACTTGCTTTGCATAGGTAATCTGTTATTAATAGAACTGTGACAAAGAGCAAGCTCTGGCATAGTATGGTGCCGGTTAGGAACGTGTGTGGTTTATTGCCAGAAATTTAGATTATGCTCTTGATATGAATATATAGGGACCAAATTGCCTACAACAACAACCCTGATAATGCACAATCTCAGAGCACCCTTCTCCCAAACTGCACCAAGGGATACATAGCATATCTAGACTAGTCACACACCTTTAGATGTCCTCAAGAGGATGAAAACTGCACTAAAAAATACATTCTGTAGACCTTTCTACAAACAGGGTGGATAAAAATGGGAATGCAGTGACACAGGCTAACTGTGGAATCAGGACAGTGGTCTAGTCTTGCTCTATACCCTTTGCTAATTTAGGTTTCTGCTTTCCAGTTGATGTCTGATGTCTTAAGGCTGATGTGTCAGCGATGACAGCCACTCTACCCTCTGCCAGCTCCTTTCAACTTATATCCTACAGCTGTTCATGTTTGGCAGGATGGAGTAACACACTGAGCATTACTTACATGCTTCTATGTAAGCAGCCCTGACATCCCATACACCAAGGAACCTTTGTCTGTCTGCTCGTCACCTATCTTAGCAAGGGGACTAGAGTAAATGGCATGTTGAGTTCAGTGTCTCATTTTTGGGGTCTTGGTAACATCATAAAAGTATGTCATGTCACAATTGTTTATGACTGCATTACAATGTCACTAGTTCAGATAATAACCTAACACCTAACATGTTTGCGACACTACATTGACTATACATGATGTACAGTCACCAAAATCCAGTATGGTTGGGTCATATTACAACAACTTTATCTGTCAATACCCTTGCATTATAATGCTCCAGCTGCATCAGTTCATGCTAATATACACAAGTGTAGTATTGTAGACATTAGTACATACTAATCACCCCTAGTTCACCCTTTCCCAGCATCATTGCAGATTGACCGTGGCTAGATTCAGGCATCATAAATAAGTTACAGCTAGCTGGTTAGGCTTGGCCTGCTTGTTTGTTGATATTATTAATTGGGTGTTGTCCTGACCCAAACACTCCTGGAGCCCTCTGTGCTGTCCTTATCTTTCACAAAGGCCCAGAAACATGAATGCTTTACTTATGGAATAGAGCATTTATGTGTCTAATAGAAACTCAGTAGTTGTGGAATACTACTGGGGAAAAGAGGAGTTCTGCTACACTGACACAGCTGCAGGCCTCACTATCTCAGCACTGGCACGGGATCCTGGTATAGACAATGGAGTGCTTCACGAGCTATAGCATTGAGGATTCAATTCAATTCAATTCAATTTTATTTATATAGCGCGAAATCACAACAAATGTCGCCTCAAGGCGCTTCATAGATACAGAGAAAAGCCCAACAATTATATGACCCCCTATGAGCAAGCACTTTGGCGACAGTGGGAAGGAAAAACTCCCTTTTAACAGGAAGAAACCTCCGGCAGAACCAGGCTCAGGGAGGGGTGGCCATCTGCTGCGACCGGTTGGGGTGAGAGAAGGAAGACAGGATAAAAGACATGCTGTGGAAGAGAGACAGAGATTAATAACAGATATGATTCAATACAGAGAGGTCTATTAACACATAGTGAGTGAGAAAGGTGACTGGAAAGGAAAAACTCAATGCATCATGGGAATCCCCCGGCAGCCTACATCTATTGCAGCATAACTAAGGGAGGATTCAGGGTCACCTGGTCCAGCCCTAACTATATGCTTTAGAAAAAAGGAAAGTTTTAAGCCTAATCTTAAAAGTAGAGATAGTGTCTGTCTCCCGAATCCAAACTGGAAGCTGGTTCCACAGAAGAGGGGCCTAAAAACTGAAGGCTCTCCCTCCCATTCTACTTTTAAATACTCTAGGAACAACAAGTAGGCCTGCAGAGCGAGAGCGAAGTGCTCTAATAGGGTAATATGGTACTACAAGGTCATTAAGATAAGATGGGGCCTGATTATTTAAGACCTTGTATGTGAGGAGCAGGATTTTGAATTCAATTCTGGATTTAACAGGAAGCCAATGAAGGGAAGCCAAAACAGGAGAAATATGCTCTCTCTTTCTAGTCCCTGTCAGTACTCTTGCTGCAGCATTTTGGATTAACTGAAGGCTTTTCAGTGAGTTTTTTGGACATCCTGATAATAATGAATTGCAGTAGTCCAGCCTGGAAGTAATAAATGCATGAACTAGTTTTTCAGCGTCACTCTGAGACAGGATATTTCTAATTTTAGAGATGTTGCGCAAATGGAAGAACGCAGTCTTACATATTTGTTTAATATGTGCGTTGAAGGACATATCCTGGTCAAAAATGACTCCAAGGTTCCTCACAGTGTTACTGGAGGCCAAGGTAATGCCATCCAGAGTAAGAATCTGGTTAGATACCATATTTCTAAGCTTTTCAGCGCCGAGTACAATGACCTCAGTTGTATCTGAGTTAAGAAGCAGAAAGTTAGTGGCCATCCAAGTCTTTATGTCTTTAAGACATTCCTGCAGTTTAACTAATTGGTGTGTGTTATCTGGCTTCATGGACAGATAGAGCTGGGTGTCATCTGCATAGCAGTGAAAATGTATGCTATGTCTTCTAATGATGCTGCCTAGGGGAAGCATGTATAATGTAAACAGAATTGGTCCTAGCACTGAACCCTGTGGAACTCCATAATTAACCTCAGTGTGTGAAGAGGACTCTCCATTTACATGCACAAATTGGAGTCTATTAGATAGATATGATACAAACCACTGCAGTGCAATACCTGTAATACCTACAGCATGTTCTAATCGCTCTAATAGGATATTATGGTCGACAGTATCGAATGCTGCACTAAGGTCAAGAAGGACAAGCACAGAGATGAGACCACTGTTAGAGGCCATAAGAAGATCATTTGTAACCTTCACTAAAGCTGTTTCTGTGCTGTGATGAGCTCTGAAACCTGACTGAAACTCTTCAAATAAACCATTCCTCTGCAGATGATCTGTTAGCTGTTTGACAACTACTCTTTCAAGGATTTTTGATATGAAAGGAAGGTTGGAGATTGGCCTATAATTAGCTAAGACTGCTGGGTCTAGAGATGGCTTTTTGAGTAAAGGTTTAACTGCAGCCACCTTGAAGGCCTGTGGTACATAGCCGATTATTAGAGATAGGTTGATCATATATAAGATCGAAGAATTAATCAATGGCAGGACTTCTTTGAGCAGTTTTGTAGGAATGGGGTCTAAAAGACACGTTGATGGTTTGGAGGAAGTAATTATTGATTTGGAGGAAGTAATTATTGAATGGATGCTTTTGTGTTTTCTCTCTTACTGAATAAATGTCTTCTAGCCTTTAAATACAGTAGGAAACAACTTTTTTCACAACTTCTGCAACATCACTCATTGTGGATATGAAGCTCACCAAACACATGTAGTGACTACAAGTCTCCCACGGAAAGAACATTTAATAATTTCAGATCAATTCAATTTCAATTCAATTTTATTCATATAGTGCCAAATCAATACAACATTTGCCTAAAGATGCTTTATATTGAAAGGTAAAGACCCCACAATAATACAGAGAAAACTCTAGCAATCAGATGACCCCCTATGAGCAAGTTTTGTTTTCGATTTGAAGGAAAATCACCCTTTTAATAGGAAGAAACCTGCTGAACTGGGCTCAGTGAGAGGCAGCCATCTGCCTAACTGGCTGAGGGTGAGGGGCGAAAGACAGGACAAAGACATGTTGTGGACGAGTGAGAAAGGGAGATTAATAATAACTAATGTTTAAATGCAGAGTGATGTATGAACACATAGTAAAAAAAAAAGGTGAGCGGACAATAAACAGCTAACATACTAAGGGTTGTGCACACGCTAAACTTGTTCATAACTATTAGTTAGTTCTGCACAGACTAAATACAGCTGATGTATAACACAGTTTGAGCTTTACTCTTAAATAATTTATTACACATGAGGCTGCTTTATCAGAGTGGTCAGAATATTTTTTAATTATGAAAGTTTTTTCTGTACTAAAAACAAAAATAGGTTTATTTTTCTGTATACTATGTACGAATCTGCAGTAGTGACTATGGTATTCTAATTATTGTACACGTGTGTTTAGGCCAGGGATAATGTAACTATAGCATCACTTACTGAGCCATTAGTGGAACACTTTATGTAACAGACTCATGTAATTCTGCTCCTACAAGGATTGATACAGTTAATCCTTCACACCTCATACAATGATGCTGTACACTGCAACACATAACAATATGTGTTTTCTTTCATGTTAACAGGTTAATTGAACCTGTAGCTGTATCTTAGAAGGTAGAGCAGGTAAGCTGCTAATCAGAGGGTTGGTCCAGGACATGCTGGAGAGATTATATCTCTTGGCTAGAATGGGAACGCCTTGGAGTTCCCCCAGACAAGCTGGAGGAGGTGGCTGGGGAGAGGGAGGTCTGGGCTTCTCACACACACAAAAAGCTTTAAGTAATTATTTAAAAAAATATTTATTGGTTTCAATCAATATTCTCCTTTAATATTGATGTATGTAATGTATAAGAAACACCAGCTTAATTGACTACATCACTGCGCCCTCTAGTGGTAGGTAATCTACAAGGCTTCTACTGTCAACTAGTTTTATTTTACTTCTTAATTACTTATTTGACTTCACAGCTCGTTATGGCCATGGTCTAAACCCCAGCTATTAGGTTTTGATTTGGATTTAGTTGATTATTTTTCTTATTTCTAGATTTTCACTTATTTCTTTTTTAAAAAAATTAATATAATATTAATACAATAATATATTTTTTAATTAGTTGCCGGGGTAGAGTGTGTGCTACAATACAAATACAACAATTTCAGAAGGAACGTGTTTCACAGTCTCAATACTGGTTGTGTTAAAAATACTTTTTTGTGTTTCTGGACTGAGTCTTTATTTGTTGTAGTAAGCATTCTCTGTTGTTGGGAGGTCATAGTTAAGTTATTAAAGGTGTGTTTAGTCCTTAGCTCTTGTTACTTATGTTATCTGGCCTCTTAATGACTCTAGCCTACCCTACCAGCCACACAGCTGCACCTTTATTTTAGTTTGATCTAGTTTTTATTTTTATTTTAGTCATTTTTCCATTTTTCCATTTTTTCTAATTTCCAATGGAAAAGCAGGCCTCTTTAAACAAGAAGTCAAATCTTTCTCCCAGTGATAAGAAAAAGGCCTAAAAACACTCTTATTTTCTGGACGTTCTTTATAGATCTCTATTTATGTCTACTTCATAGATGGTTTTCACAGCAGATATTTGAAATTGTATAAAATACACATGTTGCATGAATGAACCCCATGTTCCTCCAAGTAATAGCATGAAAGAAGCAGAAGAAAATATTGATAGATTTTAAAGTCTTAGTCTCCCTTATTATCCCTTACCTTCAAAATAAATGCAGTGCAATGCAATTAACTAGAGTCATTAGTACATTAGTGCTAGTAATTAACTAGGATATTAAGTGTCTGCGGCTCTTCTTATGTTCCTGCCACCATGCTCACTCAAAACTTAACCCTAAGAAGAATAAGTAGACTTTGGCAATGAATGAAAATGTATATTATGTAAATATTGATTACTGGTTTATTGTTTCTCATTAAAGAGTAGTCACTGAACCTGTTTGACAGGTTTCTACGTGAGCATATTTTTTGGCAAAAATTGTTGTTGTTGCTGTTGTTTTCAATCTTAATCATTCTTTGATGGCAGCTTCCAGCAACACTCTGAAAGTCTTATGTGTCAAACCATTAGCCAAGGGTTCATTTCTAACCTTTTCTGCTAGTTCTCCTACATTTGTTCCACTTCTTACTAATGACTGATGAGTTTTCACAGAATAAATTCCCCAAACAAACGTTTATTGTACAAAGAAAGACAGTAAAAAACATAACAGCTTCATTCAGACTTCTCTTCTGCAAAGTCGAAACAATAAAAAATACACAAAAACAATGTAGCTGTATATAAATGCATGTAAGAGCCTTACAAAACATTTCAATGTTTGAATATTGTGTTTCAAGTATTTGTCACTAAGCTGTCAGAACCGATGTGACACTCACTGTTCACCAGTAAGTGTCAGCGTTTCCTCAAACACTGCTGCTGCTGCTGTTGCTTCTTACTGTAAACATGAGTGCAGTTTAACATCACCCATTCCCACATTTCCCACACCATTATTCTATGAAGACACTGACCATAGACTAGCACTACTTCTTCCTTAGCAAACTAGGATTTTTGTTTTTAAATGAAACTGGCTTTGTGCAAACTGCTTATAAAAGACTGTTACAACACTGTTCAAAAAATTCACTGCATACTGTAGCATTCACTTCACCAAGACAAAACAATGTTAAAGTAAGCTTACGTACGTGCCTGTGTATGTACGCAGCAATAATTAAAACTGCAGACCAAACACCAGACCAGAAACAGACCACTTATAGAGATAAACCCATGAATTCAATGTATTTCATAGCCCATCCATGCTCTACAGTGTCTTTAAGTCTCTTTTTGGATATTGGGCATTCATCAAGCAGATGTAATTAATTGCTTATGTTAATGTGCTAACAATGCCAATATTACATTATATCAGCATAAACTAGCAACTGTTTACTAACAGTTTTGGAGGTAATGCCATGTTAGCGTTGCATCCACACCTTGCTGAGCTGCCACAATGTAACCAAACAAAAAACCATAATACATTAATGCAGTTTTACTGTGCATCCTGTGCATCCTGTTCTCCTGTGCTCCTCTTGTTCCACATTTGTAATTTTAAAGTTTTATTCCAAACTGGATCAAACTCGCAGCACGGTGGCACGGTGGTTAGCACTGTTGCCGCACAGCAAGAAGGTCCTGAGTTCAATTCCAACATCAGGCCGGGGTCTTTCTGTGTGGAGTTTGCATGTTCTCCCCGTGTTTGCGTGGGTTCCCTCCGGGTACTCCGGCTTCCTCCCACCGTCCAAAGACATGCAGCTTGTGGGGATAGGTTAATTGGATAATCCAAATTGTCACTAGGTGTGAATGTGCGAATGAATGTGAGTGCGAATGGTTGTCTGTCCCTGTGTGTTAGCCCTGCGACAGACTGGCGACCTGTCCAGGGTGTACCCTGCCTCTCGCCCTATGACAGCTGGGATAGGCTCCAGCGCCCCCCGCGACCCTGAAAAGGAGAAGCAGAAGCGAATGGATGGATGGATGGATGGATGGATCAAACTCGTTTTTCACCTCAGAATTCTACACACAATACCCTGTAATGACAAAGTTAAACCTATGGAGACCTGAAAGACCTGTGCCACTCCTTAGCAAAATGCAAATGACAGCCTACTTTGAAAAACAAAATTCTCTGGTCTGCTGAAACAAGGATTGAACTAAAAGCCAAACATTATGTCCGGAGGAAACCATCGTGCAGAGAAACTCCCCAGTTGACTAGATGGAGGTTCTGCATAGAAGAATTGGAGAAACTGCTCAAAAAAGCTGCGCCAAGCTTGTAGCATCATACTCAAAAAGACTTGAGGATGTAACTGCTGCCAAAGGTGCTTCAATAAAGTACCGAGCTGGATACCTATTGACATGTTTTATTTATTTATTTTTTACTTTTAATAAATTTGCAAGAATTTGAAGCAAACTTCAATTTGTCCCTTTGCTTTTGTGTGATTCTGAGGTGAAAAATTAATTTAATCCATTTTGGAATAAGGATGTGACATGACAAAATGTGGAACAAGTGAAGCAGTGTAAATAGTTTCTAGACTGTAAGTCCAAAGCCATATATCTCTCAATAGCATGTTCCAAGCAGTATGTGCTCACAGTCACACTCATGTAATATGAAAGTATGTTCAAAAGGCTTTAGCAGAAATATTCAGGTATGCTTTAATGTAGCAAACAGGTGCTGTGACTGTTCAAATCTTTCATTGAGTGCATCTGCAATGGCACCAGTGTCTTGTTAAGGACTCCAAATGGATTTCACTATAAACCTTTACAATGTATAACACTTGGTGAGACCAAATCAAAACAACAAAAAAAATCTAATATAACACACTGACCTAGAAATGTATTTGAAAACAAATGAAATAAAAATTGTGATTTAAATCTTCAGAGTTAGGGTGACTTACAGGACCTAAGTCTCATCATGACTTCCACTGGAAACATAGACTAGATCAGTCATAGAAAACACACAGAATGTCTGTGGTCTGTGGTTGTGTTTCAGTCCATACTGGTGTTGCAGATGTTGATGTTCTTTATAGAAGTATTGAAGATGGCTGGCTTAAGACAGCTGTCCTCCTCACTAATAAAGAAAAAAGAGGGCACTTTTTAGAAGGTCATAAAAAATCGCTGGTTTTCATGGAATTGTGGAGAAGATGCACTCAGA
This sequence comes from Neolamprologus brichardi, assembly GCF_056152115.1. NCBI lineage: Eukaryota > Metazoa > Chordata > Actinopteri > Cichliformes > Cichlidae > Neolamprologus > Neolamprologus brichardi. Next base: position 28,673,972 of record NC_142118.1, read on the forward strand.
TCTACAGGCACATATAGACCCTGCAAGAGGAAGAAAGTAATGGACTCCTTGATAGTGCTGGTGGTATTGATGCTTAAAAATTTTTTTTTTTTTAACAGAATTACCTGACATTTCAGAATTAAACAAAAAGGGTGTTTTCAGGTAAAACAACATGGGTTAATAATTTAAAACTGTTCTGAAGCAATGGAGGTTGATTCTACTAATTCCTACAGGCGTTCCAACTTTCCTACAGAGAAATCGCAAAGAAAGTCAATGTGTCATTGAGTACAGTTTCCTTCAACATCTAAAGGCACAAGCTCCCATGGCTCTGGTAGAAGACCTGAGCTTGGATAGGATAAAGACACCGTCCACGGGGGCGAGAGGGAATATATATATATATATATATATATATATATATATATATATATATATATATATATATATATATATATAAGCCACTTTTCTTTTCTAGTTTCCTGGAAGTAAAAGTTCTGGTGGCCGAGCAAATGTACGTACTGGTACGTACATTTACGCACAATTATTGATCAAAGAAAGATCTATACCGTCATATTTAGTTCTTTTTTTCTTCCCCATGATTTCATACCTGTTCCTTGACACTGCAGATAATAATTCTGATAAAACATGGAATTGCTCACAAAAAAGATGCAAGTGCTGCTTCTTGATGTGGCTCCAGGCAACACTGTAGCCTCCTTGGTGCAGCAAGTATTTGATTACATTTACTTACATTGCATTCTTATTTTGCATCTCTAACCAAAAGCAAGATGAAATTGTCTGAGACCAACCAATTTTCAGTTCTCTTTCATTTTGCTTGTGTTACTGGCTTCAGAGATGATCCTAACCTTACCCCTAGGCTATGTGAATATACATTTTCTCATCAAACTCTTCCGCTAAGTTTTGGCAATCAAAGTGACACAGATCAGCAATAATTTTCATTATTTAAAAATGAACATTTTGCCTTTCTTCAAAATATAGGGTTAGGATCAGCACCTATGATGATCTTGCTCAGGTTAAGTCAACAGTTAAGTCAAACCTGTGATTGGATCCCTCAACGTCTTCAATGCTATCAGGCAGCGGCCTGTTGGCCGTCTCAGGAAGTAGCATTGTGAGGGCTGAACCCAGCAGGGGGCAGAGGCCACACAGAACCATGGGAGCGTGAGGACTGATCCCCCTCAGAAGGTACATCATGGGAGCCAGGACGCCACCAGTGCGAGCACACATAGAGCCTATACCAATCCCATTTTGTCTGAAAAATACAATGAATACAAAGGGCCCGGTTACAGGTGCTTATTATGGATATCAATGTGATCTCTGTCTACATGCCATAAAGTTTTGAATAAATTCTGATGAACTCTATTGGGTGTGGAGTTGGGTCATGTGAATAATCCATCAAGATGTGGTTTACATCCACTGACGTCTTCAAGGTCAAAAAAAAAAAGGACTCATACCTTAGAAACTATGTATGTATGTATGTATTGTCAGCATATAGAAAGTACTGTATAAAGATTTAAAATATCATGTCACATTTGACCTCTTACCAGTCCTTCAAGGTCAATAGAGTGACCTGAAATTCAAAGTGATAATAGTGCTATTTAAAACTATGCTTCTTACCACCATTGTTTGCACTGACAACAGTTAAACATAAAGGGATGATATATACTAAATATTGCATTACTTTGGACCTCTGACCTCTTCTTCAAGGTCAAATTAGGTCAAACTTTGATAAAATATCTTTTATGTTAATGATTTCCTATCAGACAATGTCTTTATGGCATTTGTCCTTTCTGTGGGGGGTCGTTTCTGCACTTAATTTCCATTACAGCTATTGCTTTCTCGCTCTCACTTTCACTCTGTATTTATAGATTGCAATGTATACCTTATATTTTCACTTACACTATTCCACCTTTCTTATCTGTGAACACTCTTTATAACAAACATGTAATGTAAATCATGCATGAATCCATCTTAGTAAATGGAACAAAGCTGGATTCTTGCAATTTAATATAGATATAGTGATTTCCTTATGCGTTAGAATGAACACATGTTTGTAATGCACGACAACAGCATTCTCAGGATTAAGATACAGCCAGCAATAATCATAAAGACATTATTTTAATGATATCTCAATAATTCCAGTTGGTATTTATGGCAACAAGGTAAATCTATAAGTGTTTAAATTCACCAGATCACCAGACACCTATATAGGTTAGGGAGGTCAGTTTTGGGTTATAATAAGGTTCAGTCCTGTGGGATTTTCATATATCTAAAGTAGGGATGTTAAACTCTTTATTGGCCTTAAAGTCTCTTCCTGCCAGTGTAAATATGTTTAACTATACATTAAATCCTATTTAATAATAGTATGTCTCAGTTTTTCTACATTATAAAGAAATGCTGATATAATAGCTGAAAGAAACATGTTGCAAATAAAAAAGCTATCAAACATAACCCAAATGCAGTCCAAAATCTATGTCCTCCTTCACATTTTTCCTGTCATCCTCCTCTTCCAGCATCCTGTCAGCCAAATAGAAGTCTGTCCGGGGCTTATGTTTGATACGCCTGATGTAAAGGAAAGCTTTTAACAGGAAAGTTGCAGCGTTTTAACCACATTCTAAACTTCGTTAGCAAAACCAATTCTAACACTAACACTAGTTAGTCAGATGAGTGAGATACTTTAAGTATCATGGGATATTTTTTTTAAGTTTTCCTAAACCTTGCCGTATTAAGTTTAATCTAGCACTTCCGAAAAATAAATGTAAACAATTTCAACATTAATCATAATGGGACAAGTCTCAAAACTGCTCTGCAGACAGTTCGACCAGTAATCCTGTGTGCCATACATCTAAAACCTGGTTCCCTGTAGGTAAGTATTTGGGCTAATGAAGCCTTTCTATAAGCCTGATAAGCCTTTTACCCAGGCTTTGATATAGTGATGTAGTTAATGAAAGAACTCTTCATGGGCCAAATAAGTGGATTTTTGGATGAGCTAACAAAGAAACACCAAAAGTCATGTTCCGATTTTTTAAACAAATATATATGTATATATATATATATATATATATATATATATATATATATATATATATATATATGTATATATATATATATATATATATATATATATATATATATATATATACATTAACAATCACTGACTGCCTCCAGTCAAACTGCTTTTGTGGCACCATTAGCAGCTGCCTTTAGAAGACTCCACAGTTCTGATAATAACACAGCCTGTTTAAGTGAAATTGCTAGCCAGAACATGTTTAGCTTTAGCTAGTGAAGGAACTCTTTGTGTTGTAAGACTCCAGGGTGTTTGGAGGGTAACACTCACCTTATAACAGTGGGGAACACCTCAGCAGAATACACATAAATAATAGACAGAGAGGCTGTGATTCCAAACTTTCCAATCATGGCCAAGACCGTTCTGACGACAGACAAATCTAAAAGAAGATAAAAGGATGGCGAGAAAAGCTATAGACTACATTTTTAGAACAAGTAGGGCAAAGAGTTAATCATACACAGTCCAGCTAAGCTGTCCTGAGTGTGTGTTCTTACCATCAGGGATGAAGATGGTGAGCAGACAGGCAGTGCCTCCAACTGCTAAGAAAGCTAGCTGGGAGATCTTACGGGAGCGGTTCAGGGTGAACAGGGTGATTGTACGCGCAGGCATCTCAACCAGACCAAAAATCATCTGAGTCAGGTATATATTCATTCCAAAGTCAGAAATGTTGAGGGACAGGCCATAGTACACAAGGACATTGACAAACCTGAGAATGTAGGAGCAAAGAAAGAAAGAAATGCTTCTGCTTGTAGGGAAATGTCATGGCAAATGTCATTCCTTTGATACCTTTGAACGTATTACTTGTTGTTCATGGAAAAATGAGATAATTCCCACTGCTGTTAGTCTTTGAAGTTACTACCAGATGATGCCAAAATAAGTTACATAGTGTAAAACAAACCCAAATCAAAGCTGGTTCACTTGGTTTTCTAAGTAAGAGAGTTTAGCTTGTTCATTAGTGTTTTTCCCCTTAGTGTGCGTTCCTGTTTTTTTTATTCTGATTCAACCCCCGTTTTTTTTTAATCTTGCGAGCATGTGAGTAAGTTCTTGAGCAAAATTCCCAACACAGCCAACTAAACCGCTTTATCTTTACTGACCATTCGAAAACTCAAGAAATATGAATCTAAAGCATAAACAAAGTGGAGCAACTCATGGAAATGTAAACTGTAATAGCATTTTTCTTTTCATAACCTGCTGATATATTTAGAGTTTTAACAACAAGACTGATCTCTGAACATCACAACGCTGGAAGGAAAACCACTTCTCGTTAGGTTGTTGCTGCATGAAGAATGTAGAATTGCTCTTTAAAGATTATGAACTCTGTTAACTGATCAAAGTCTGTTTAAGGTTCTGTATAATTTGGTTTAAATTAGTAATGCACTTTGCTGTATTGCAGCCTTTAGGATAATCACAAGGGATAAGTGATGGTTCAGTTCATTTTTGTTGTGTTACTGAGGAGCACTAAGTGGGGTTCGCCTCCGAAGGGTTCTGATAACCTCTCCCTCCTAAAAACTCAACTCAACTCTCCTAGTTGCAGCTGTAACAAACACAACAAGCATAAGACATAAGTTGTTATTTTTATTAGATTTTTTGGAATTTGCAGGGACAAATTTGCGTAACTCATTTAGTCACAAACTGAGACTGTGTTTCTTTTGTAAATCCAACTGCTTTTTAAAGTCAAAAGGAGGCTTTGTGCTACCTTATCTTTCATGCGTGGTTCTCATTTAAATGCCCCACATAAAACAATGGGGGTAGAACAGGTTGTGGTGAATTAAGTTGTGCATTTTGTAGTCCATCTTCTGCACATTGTAGTTTCTGCATCATTTTTACATTTGCTGGCTGTAAAAATCAGCCTGCTGGACTATTTTTACAACACACTGATTTACAGTAGATTTAAGGATAGTTGGAGTAACACTGCAAATCCACTTTGGTACAATTCGCTGTTTGGTACAATTAAGCAATCACCATCCACGCCAGATATGTGGCCAGTATGAAAGAAATGCAGAGTAAGGTCAGCTGATTCTGATTATAGCATCAAAACAGCAAATGGAAAAAGCTTGAAGTGACAAAAACAAAGACTTTATTGCTTGGACACAGAAGACTATCTTGTGTTTCGACAGGAACGGGGACTAAAGCAACATCCGCATTTCAATTAATAGGAAATGCATCAATAAAAGCTATTTGATGACTGTGATGCTTGTGCGATAGGGCAATATGTATTAAAAAAACACAGGGTTAACTGTTCCTCATCTGACTGTCAGTAAGAACTATCTGTAAACATGGATATTTTAGCAGGGCTGCAGCAAATATTGCACTGATGGATTCACATTTGAGAATTCCGTGTTGCGAAAACCAAAGGCACTCATCCTTAGACATGAAAAATGTGATATGACAGGACATCCTTTATATTTTTAACAGGACATTTAACCCTTAGGAACGATATAAGTCTTAATGCTTCACCTCAACTGTAAGTAGAATCAAACTAGTTCCACAGGCTCGGATCCTGGTCCAGTTTTTCCTTTTTTTCTTGAGTGAGAAGGGTAACTGCAAATTCCTTTTTATATGTGGAGTATTTACTTTGATATATCAAGTTTAAGTTCTGAGTACTAATCCTTCAGGCTGGTTGATATTGTATTTTGTTGTTTTGTTAATATTGATATTTCCACTGTAGCTTTTCATAATCAGATTAGAGGCAGAAAAACAAACTGTCAAAAAGCAAAATTCTAGACTGCAGGGAATGTTGAAGAGCCACAAAACTCCAAAATGCTTCCTCTATCTTTTTAGGGCCAAAAGTAAAACTGTGCACACAGTGTGGTGTGGCTTTATTACTCGAGGGGTTTTTCCAGCTTTAATGTTGTTTTGAGTGAGCTAATGAGTGTTTCACTGATTATAGATAAGCCCTCTGTGACTTGGTTCATGGCCTGCACATCCCAGCTAGTGGTGGCTTGCTGTTTTTCGCAACCTGTGTGACATCAGTTAGATGTGCCAGAGATGCTATCAAAGTGCATTACATATAGATTAGCAAGCCAACACTACTGTTAGCTGATAAGCTCACAGTTCGACCTTAGATATTTAGGTGCCTGACTGCTATTTCAGCCGTTTTCTTTCTACTGTAAGTCTATTTTAAGCCCAGTATTTTTTTTGCTAGCCAAAATTTCATTTTATGTCCCAGAAATAGATTTACCAAAATTAGCTAGCTGGCATTAGCATGAGCTAAGTGCTAATATTCAGACATGTTATGAAGTATATCAAATAAGTTTGATTTATTTGTTTGTTTTGAGTTCAAATTCAAATAGGTCTTACATGGAGATTTTGTTCAGATGTTACATTTTTCCTGGATAAATAAGGCTCCAGTATTTAGAAGCAAGACAAGCTTACTCATTTGTTTTTCCCATGGTCATTTTTTCTGTTGTTGTTTGAAATTTGATTGAGCTTATAGCACTAATTTGTCCTTATTGCTTTCCCAAATCCATGTTTCAGACAGACTCTTCAGCCGCTGTTGAGAGTTTAAAAGGTCCGCCTCAGACAAGACTGAAGGCCGACATGCAGAGGTGGGGATGTGGATGATAAGCATGAACCCTCAGGAGCAGTCTTGTGTTCAGTTTGACTCTGACTGAAAAAAACATGTGCTTATACTCACCACAGATAAAAGACAATCAGAGAGTGCTTCCTCATTCTTGGTGTTCGAACAAGGTCAAGGAACGAGTGTTTGTTCTTCGCCACAGTTTTCTCTTCGGTTTTACAGACCTGCTGTGAAACAAGCAAGACAATAGGTATCAGTGTCTGTGGTTGAGGGTGCAAAATATGTTCAGTAGTTCTGTTTGAATAGTTTGCATGTTTAAATGATACCCACTTATCAAAAAACACATGAAAATAAGTAGTGGCTCCTGAATAACAGAGGAGGATAAAAATAGAATAGCAGTGTCATAGAGGGAATTTTCTCACTGCTAATAAAAACTATGCTTGACATTCATTTGTAATGAAACATTATTTATCTTTGCTTCTAGTGCTTTAATGATATCTGCTCTAAGCTGTGTTTAATTACCTTCCTACCTACAACACTACAGCTGAGTGGAAAGCCACGTCTGTATAAAGAGCGTAGCATGAGCAGCACGTTAGCAGAGCTGTGTGTGTGGAAACAGTTATATTTAGTAGCACTGAATAAAAAAAGAAATGCACGAGGTGTAAAAATACATTGAGATGAGCTTCTGTGCAAATCCAGTAGTTGATTTGTGTTTTATTTTTACTGAGCCTGTGCACTTTTCCAGTAATGGTGAAAGACGGCTGGCTCCTGCTGACAGATGACGCTGTATGTGTGCTTGTCTGAAATTGATTCACACAGACTTTTGACAAAACCTGTGAGTGTCTGAGACCATGAGCAGGGCTTCAAATTTTAGTCAGTGATTTCTTGCATTGTAACATGAAAAAAATGGGAAATGTGCAGTTATATGACCATCCCAGCAGCTGGTTCACATAAACCTTTGGGACACAAGGATTTACTGCACATTCAGAGATATTTCATGGAGCAGACGCCTGTGGTTTTTGTAGTTTTCCATATGTTTTTTGCTAAAACTGTAGATGACAGTGAGCAAACAAAAAAGAGATTCTGTTTGCAAGTTTTCTTTTAAAACCTGTGAGGTGTAAGTAATGACTATATTTTGCATATTCTACAGGACAAATTCAGTTCTAACAAAAGATTAAGAAAAGCTCCACAAGATGCTTAGATGTTAAACTGGGTTACTTCAGTGGCAGACTTCTCTCTGCAAGCCAGATATTTCTAAAGTTCATATTAGTGTATATACGTTTATGGAAGCCCGTTTCTGCCACAAAAAACAAACAAAGGATCCATAACTCGAAATTTCGAGTTATGTTTCTCGAAATTTTGACTTATTAACTCAAAATTTCGAGAAACATAACTCAAAATTTCGAGTTATGGATACTTGTTTTTGGGGGTATTTTTGGTGGCGGAAACGGGCTTCCATATTCGTTTGATCATACACATGCAAAATGGGGAATTTAAAAGCTCTTGAAATGCCCTGCATTATAGACACCCAATTAATCCCAGGGCCAAAGAGCACATTTACTAGCCAAACTGCATTTTTAGACTACCATTAAGGAAAAAAGATGAAAACAAAACACCTTCAAAATCTGTAGTTTTGTCTTTTTTTCTAATCTGACTCCAGGAAAATGTACACTTTCAAGAGCCTACTGCAACTTTAATAAAGAACCTTAAGGGCATCATGTCTGTGCAGTGTACTATGCAGAACCAAAAAAACTCTTTTTTTTCTAGACTTGGAAGTATTATTAAGCTTCTTAGCACTAATTAATGCTGTAGAGTTTAACCAAACTGATAGCTGAGCACTTTACCCCCTTGTCAATTAATCCTCCAAAACAGTACTATTCAGGCTTCAAAAAACAAAGTGCAAAAAGCAGTGGGTGATGTTAAAGTGGCTACATCCACGTTCAGTGACAAGTTAGTGGGGACAACTTGGCATCTTCGTCCTTTTTTATCAGCATCAGAGGAGCACCATTTAAGTCTTGTTCACACAGGGAGTAACGAGATCACACAGAGTCGATGAGTTTCAGCAACTTCCAGTGAAGATGGGAAAATAACCACTTATTGACGCGAATTGGGCAGGTAGGCGAGATAACTTTTAGCAGTTGCTCCTTGCAGGATACTGGTGACTTACAAATGACAGAGTAGTAAATACATTACAGGGGCAAACAGCAACTGAACATCGGCTAGCAACCAACCACAAAGACTTTATCTCTTCCACCAGGTATTACCATGACTACAATGTAGCACTGTTGTACTTCATTTCTGTTGGATCAAATTTGGGAAGTGTTTTTTTTTAAACTAAGTTAATGCCATGATCCCGGGTCATTTCATTCATTCATTTGATCTTTGAGCCTTCATTCATTCGTTGTCCGATCGTCTGCTGTCCTGCCACGTTATGCCATATTTCCAGGTCTTTGTAGATTCATGCCAAGTTGTCACGTTTAAGGTTTTTTGCATGTTTATTTTGTCCTCGCCAGGTTTTTTCATGTTTAGGATGCTTCATGTTTTCTTTCAAGTTTTCCCCAGTTTTAGGTTATTGCTTAGCTTCAAATTATTTTTGCCCTTTTATTTTTTGTACTGCTCAATAATGCCATAATAAATGGCAGGTTTTCTGTTAGAATCAAGTTTTGTTTTTGCGTGCCTGCATTTGGGCCCTCCTCTTCACTCCACACAGTCTGCATCCGCACACTGTGACAGTTAATAATACCATTTTTCTTTGTTGTCATAAGGCTCATATAACTCACTCCAGAATAGTGAGAGAGAGACAGATTTAATTACATTTGGAAATTTTTCCACGTGTCTTTCATCTGTAAGGCCCAAGACTGTTCGCTTTGGCAAAACAGTTTTGCAGCTGTTGCTCACTGAATTTGGCAATTTTTGTTTTAGGTGTTTACTTAAAGCTGAAATGAATATCTGGAAATCTATAATGATCATCTAAGCACTCATGTAGGACAGCTACTTAATGAAGCTACTTAATTTGATGGGACTGTTAATAAGACCAGTGCTACATGTGTTACTAAGGATACTAAGAACTGCATAGTCAGTAACATGAAATGGCAAGTTCCATAATTTCAGCTCACGACAGGAAGAGAAACTTATTTTTTTCTATCACCAAAATGACAAAAACATGCTTACTCACTTCCTTTTGGTGGTTTCTAAATTTGCTATGTATTCGTTATTTCAACATTTTCAAACTTTCAAGGTTTTAGTGATTCCAGACATCATCAGTTTATTTGCAGTACTGTGCATGTTAGGGAGACCAAAAAGACAAATGCAGTGTCTAACCAATATGAAGAACGAAGAGTCCAGTAACAGAATCATCTCAGCTTTAGACGTATCTAAATATTTAGAATGTGACAAACTGTTTTTGTTTTTTTTTTTCTTCAAATCTTGAAATCTTCTGAGATCTATGTCATATAGGCTAATCCTAAAATTTGGTGGTAGGAAAAAAAAAGCTTTTTAAATCTTTGATGAACAAACTAAATTTTTATGGTCTCTGAAATTTTTCAATGAGTTTTTTAATGACATAGAGACCTTAGTGTGCAGTAAGACCATGAGTAGTAGTAGTAGACTAGTATTAGTAGGCTTAGTAGCCCACCATCAGACATCTGTCAGCATAACACTCAATGTCAGTTTCGAGTGTTTGCTGTTTGTTGTTCTACAATGACAGCTGTAGAAAAAAAAGCTCATGTGTAAGAGACAGAATTAACCTGTACCTGACACATCTCCAGGTCTTTAATGAGGGGCTTCCCGTTTATCTGCGCTGCCTTCTGGATCAGTTTCCATGCTTCTTCTGTCCTGTCATTGGCCATTAACCAGCGAGCAGACTTTGGCAAAACCCTAAAAAATATATTACAGATAGTTGTTCTTTACACACATACTTGACTCTCGGTGCCTTAATTGGAAGCTATGACTTGTCACATCATCTAACTCTCAAACATCTTAGTAGAATTCAGCTATTATCGACTGTAGTATTAAAGTATTAAAGTAAGGGACAAACAGGAAGAATTCAAAAGTAGGTCAGCGTGTTTTTCTGTAAGACCACACTGGCTTGTGAGGAATTTCATATAAATCACAACAGTGAGCATTGGCTGTAGGTTTTATTTTCTGAACCACAGTGTTCAAAAACTCAGTCTGTTGTTGATTATTTCCTTTCTTTCTTTGCTTTCTGATACTTTTACCAAATCATTTTTGGAAACTAGTCAAAATTCTAGGCTGGGCTGCTCCGCACTCACCAGATGTAGAAAATAAAGAGGAAGCCAGGTGCGGATATAGCCAACTGCAGTTTACGCCAGTCTCTTATGAGATATGCCACACCGGCCAGAAAAATGTAGCCAAAGCCAAAGAAGTAGTCTGTGATTATACCCGCCAACATCCTTTGTTTTGATCCGGTCCATTCTGTGCCTGTGCAGTAAGAACATATTAATACACAAAGCTTGACACACAGTACAAAATACTGTATGAAAGATATACCAAAAATAAATAAATAAGCACTGCCCTCAAAACATCAGTCAAGTCTTTGATTAAAACTACTTTCTATTTTAGAAATGTCACTGTACACATACTCTAGTACTTTTTTACAAATTTAACCTGCATGTGCCAAAAAAAAAAAGAGTGCCACCATTAAAACTGTGGTTGAGCCCAAGTGTTCATTCTTGTTAAATTAAGAGAGAAGAAACTATTTTCTCCCTTCATAACATCTAATGGTAATTATGCAGGTTTTAGTTTAGGTTTATAATGCCATGCTTTGTAATCTTGTAAGCACTGTGCACCACATTCATTTATCTTCAAAGTAAAGAAGGAGAAGCAATCTGTACATAAAACCACACCAGTCTAGCCAGTATAGGTAACGTAACATGTTTTTGTAATGTGAGAAAACTTTTCTTTGAATTACTTCCTTTTAATTCCTTTGAACAACAACAATTCATATAAGTTGATGATCTTGGTCAAAGGATAATACACATATCGTGCTAATCAGAATTTTTATCTGCACTATTGACACTTCAACAGTGAAGACATTTAGCATCTTGTTTAACTTCTGTTTTCATGTAACCACTGCAGGACACTGACCAAGGACAAAGGCATTCATGATAACACCAGAGATGGATGTTCCAACCATAAAGCGAAGGGCAGTGTAGATGTAGAAATTAGGTGCGAAAGCAGCAGCGACTCCAAAGATAGCCTGGCTAGCTAGGTTGACAAGGATAATTATCCTGCGACCGTATCTGCAACAAAAGATTTCAGAAGTTAGTCATTCCAGTAAATGACACTCAAAAAATTCTACCACTACAAAATCCTAAAAGAGTAAAGTACTTTGTATTCACATCAATGGTGCTCTGAAATGGGTATGGTATGTTTAACTTACTTATCAGCCAAGTGTCCAAACACAACCGCTCCAACAAGAAGGCCAAACATGTAGATAGATGAGCCCACATTGTTCAGGCTGGCATTATCGCACACCAGGTCCCACTAGGAGGAAGAAAAGCAAGATGTTTCATGAAAACTCTTAAACAGTGGAAAACAGGAAGGCGAAGTGGCACATTGGTACAAATGTTTTACTTTGCAAGTGATTGGAGACAATTCTGTGATTTTAAACAGCTAGAATACAAATTGATACCCACAGTCACCCTAGACAAACCCTTTACTCAAGGACATGATATCTCAGAAAAATTGGATGTGATCATCATGAAATTCGGCGAGATAGCAGGAGACGTTCATGTCCCTCACAGAATAAGGTCTAATGATAGTGGTGGCACTAACATGAATTTTTCACATTTTTTTAAGAACTCGGGAGTCATTTAAAACATTATGTTTTACTCTTGGACCTTGAGAGAGCTTGATCACATAGGGATATGTAAGGAAAACTGCACTTTGTTAAAGCCTTGTGTCACCTGACTATAATTTCAGTGGTCACCCAGAAATAAAAAGTTCATGTAGAGAATTCAAAAGTTTTAAACTACGCCCCCACCCCCCATCCCCCGGAATTTATATTTTATCACTATCTTTGGTGTTTTGGTACTCTCCCATGAATTTGAATTCAGGAATCTTTAAGTTGGGCAGCACAGTGATGCAGAAAGGTCACAGCAAGAAGCCCTAGGTTCAAATCTGACATCTGGTTGAAGTGTTTCAGTGTGAAGTATGCATGTCGTCCTCGCGTTTGCATGGGTTGTCCACACAGAGTCCAAAGACATGCAGCTAGTGGGGTTAGCTTAATTCGTGATTGTAAATTGGCAGCAGTGTGAACGTAAGTGTGAGTGGTTGTTTGTTTCTCTGTGTTAGCCCTGCGACGAGCAGTTAACATGTCAAGGGTGTACCCCTCCGCTCCCTCTATGGCAGGTAGGATAGGCTCCAGGCCGACCGTGATTCTGAGTTGGGTAACAGAAAGAAATGGATGGGTGGATTCTTTAAGTTCTGTGTCTCTCTTGTTCAGTGTCTCCGACTGGATATCTGTGGTAGAGAGAACTCTGCAGCCTTTCATAAACTTCATTAACTTTGTCTCAACAAAAGGTGCTAGAACGTTTGTAGGACGCTCTAAAAAAGTACTCTTTGGTTTTAGAACTAACATTACAGACCAGTGAGGTCCTTTATAGCATAAAAAGTTAAAATGCTCCAGGCCGACATACATCTTCTAATCGAATGATGAGTCAATTGTCCTAAATCAACTGCACTTATCTCTTTATTTTCTGCTTAGTTACTGTATTTACTGGAGATGAATTGTGTCTTACATGTGACAGTACCCTGTCCTGTTACATCATTTTGGTCATGTAACTGCTGCTGCTCCCCACCCCTCACGTGTATGTTTCAAAAACATTATCCAAGTATGTAGGGATGCCTAGAGGGCCCTGCACTGCATGAGTCCAGCTCTCAACTGTAACCCCATTCACCCCAGTCTCAAATGTCACCAGAGGCCATTGTAATAAAAGTGTTAAGTCTCTCCACATTCCGTATCTGCATGCTGAACACATCTGGGTTTATCCAAGAGGCTGCTGGATTTCCACTCACCTCAGTTACTATAGTGTTTTGAAATGTCTCCGTGCTGTACTCCCAGCCCTCCGAGCAGCTCACGGTAGGATGTCCATTGCCAAGAGATTCAGCACTGCTGTGGTTTAAAGGGACGGTGCAGGACAGGTCAGGTTGTCCATCACGGGTGGTTAGAAGGCTGAAGTTTGAAGAGGCTGGAGTCCCCGCTGAGAGCCCGGGAAAGCGGCATAAATGAGGAGGGACTGCCCCGGTGAAGACTGAAACCAGCATGTGGAATGCCAGAAAGATCTGAGGTAGACAGATCCACACATATAAGATCTTCTGGAACTTCCCAAAGCCTCCGATAACAGAGAGGATTTCATCAAAATTCATTGTGCTGACTGTTGGTGAATGCACAGTTAAAATCTGCCTTATTATAACTAATCAGATCTAATTCAGAAAGTCCAAAAGAGCTCCTAAAATGAAGCTGGAATACATGCACAAGCAGACAAAGCTTCAGTCAAATGTCTATGAAAAAAAAGGCTGGAATTTATGACTGTGCTAGGCTGATGATTAACAGGCAGAGTCACTCTCATTCATATGCAGTCACACCTGTGCTGCGCCGCACTCTAAACAGCAACCTGTGGCTATCTGTAGGAAAGTGTGCAGCTCTCTGAGGGTGATCTAACCTCCGAGTGATGGGAGTGAACCAAAACAGGAGGGAGGAGGTCCCTCGCTGTGGGAGGAGCTGCAGTGTAGTGGGCTGCTTGCCTTTTGACTCTCCGCCCCTCCTCAAAAAGTTTCATAAGAATAAATTAGGTAACCCGTTCTGACTTCTTACCAGAAATTTGTGGCTGTCTCTCCAAGTTGACAAACAACTTGATTCAGCTGAATTATTTGCCCAGCATTTCTTGCAGCAATAAATGCGGATCAAAAAAAGTTCTGTTTGTTTATGAGAAAACCCAAAGGCATCACATGGCTCTGCAGTTTCCTGTATTTCAGTTGTCAGACTAGTTCAACTTGTTGTTAGTGTGACTCAAACGGTGTGTGTGTGTGTGTGTGGGGGGGGGGGATCTTTGGTGGTGAGGCAAAGAGGCATTACCCATTTCAGAGCACTATCGAGGAGGAATTAAAGCTGCTTTTTTATGCTATTCCATCACTAGTAGCTCACCACTTCCCAAACATATCCAGTCATCTCTTGGCTTGTGCTGCTGATAGTATAGTTTAAAGAACCGCAATTATTTCTCCGGGGAATCCTCATGCATAGTAACTTATATGAAAACTGGAACAGAGCTCCCAGGGGTAATCTGAGAAGACTGGCATTCTTTGATTAGGCGTGGGGCTCCCGACACTGTCAGTGGGAAGTACAAGAAATTACTTCAGGAAGAATAGAGGAGTAGTTTCATAAAATGATCAAAAAAGACCAGAGGCAACTCAGTACAAGACCTGCTACTGAATTCTAAGCAGGAAATACAACTCCGGCACTATTACATAAATGCTACTCGTCACTTTCACAGAAGGAAAAAGTGGCGTAAACAACTTTTACGCCAAATTTTTCAAGAGCTTCTAACAGCGTTCATTTCTGTGCCACCTGCACTGCCACTCATTCCACATTGCAGCACCATCTTGTGGTTACATGGAAACAAATGGAACTGTACAAAGCTGCAAAGAATCAATATATTTTCAATACTGGAGCTTTTCTGTAGTCAGTGTGGACAGTGTGTCTAATTAATTGTGTCTGCTTTGAATGGTCGACCCCAAATATTTAAACTCTACCAATTTCAGAATTCACCTTTTCATCTGTCTCGCTCTCATTCTTAAACATCTATCATACCCTCAACAGTTTCATTCCTCTTCTCGCCAGAGCATACCTCCATGTATCAGTACATGTCTTCTCCATTCCTGAGATATCCTCTCACTTTCCAATGTTGTGTTAGCCAGTTTCCATATCTCAACAGGTATATCTGGACTAACTGCCTTTTCATTCATCACCCTTTTCATAGCTGCCCCCACGTCCTTCTTACTAATCTGAACAATCTGAACTGCTCCCAACAAACATAGATGTTTACATCAACGCTGTAACTGCAATAAGTTAGTTAATTAACCAATTCGCACTACAACCTGGTTTGCCTCTTACCTGTAATTATTTTTATTTAATTTAATAACTGTACAGTACTCTCTGTTTATAGTAACCATTGTCCTTAATGTAAATATGTAAGAAAAATTGTGTATGTTTCTGTTCCGTGTCCTGTGTACTGTTTGTTTGTATATTTGTCTTTTTGGCTGCTGTTACAACCAAATTTCCCCCTTGTGGGACAATTAAAGGATTATTCTATTCTATTCTAATCCTCTGGACGTCTTGATTCTCTATCTTTCTTCCATCCGCATTCCCCTTTCTCTCATTTTCTCATTGTTTTCTATGTAAAATGTATGTAAAATCAGAAAGCATTGATGCTAATTATTTCTATATCTATAACAACATCTTTAACAAGAAGCAGTTCAGAGCTGATCCCCAGTGTAATCCCACCCCCAGCTTAAACCCATCTGTAACTCCTACCATGCACCCCACAAAGAAGCCAAGGGATATTTGGATATTTTGTATAAAGCAGGTTTTTGTGTGTGTGGATGATGTGTTGGTGAAGTATGTTGATTGCCAATGAAAATATAATTTCACATTTTAAAGGTCAACACGCAAGTAGCAACCCACTTAAAATTAATTTACAGCTTTTTCATAGAATATCTGTTTATTTGAAGCCAAGTTGGAAAGCTCCTGAAAGGAAAAACTGTAATGCCAAACTTTGACAGAATTGAAATGCTTAGGTTTTGAAAATCAGCCTGTTTACCATGTGGCTTAAATAAAACTCAACACTAATCAAAGACAGATCCTTCGTGACCATGAGGGAAAAACACAATCAAAAAAGCCCTAAAAGAAAAACAAAAACAGCAAATGTTATGACTAAATATTTTTTATCTATGCATATGTACAGTATGTATGTTCTAATTACTGTAGGGTTAACTATTCATCGTTGAATCATGATGGAAACTAACATGTTTTAGTGCTCTTATGGTGTATAAAAAACGTTGCCGGATCAAAAAGCTTTTCACACTTTTCCACTGTGAGAAGGTATTCCTTTGGTGTTGATAAGAATGTAACTACATTACTGTGGTAGATAATGACAACTTGAACATGTCTAAACTAAAGAAATGTGAATGAACGGCAATGCTGATCCAACACATTAACACCACAACAACAACAAAAATAAATCCACCAGACCCAAATACACCAACTAAATTTAAGATCCTCTAAAATTTTATTTTAAGATATCAGAGGATTACACTCAGTTTTCAACATCATAATACCAGATATCCTGGCCACCATACTGGACCACGTTCAGATCCCCCCTGCCACCTGCTCCTGGATCAAAGATTTCCTCACCAACCAACCAACCTCAATCAGTCTGGTGGAATCTGTCTCCACCTTCAGGTTTCTGGGCACCCACATCTCAGGTGATTTCACCTGGACCCACAACACAACAAAAGCTGCACTTCCTCTGTGTCCTGAGGAAGAATAAACCTCGACCAGAAGCTGCTGCTGGCCTTTTACCACTGCCTGGGTGTTTGCAGGGGCCACAACTGTGAACAGGAAGGGTGCTCAGAGGGTAATTAGCTCAAAAACTCATTGGCTGACCTTTGCCAACCCTGGAAGCCATTGCCACTGTGTGAGTGGCATGAGTGGCACTCTATACTCTCTATACCCAGACAAGTCCTTTTTCACTGCTTCCTAGCACTTTGTTCTCCAGTGTGTGCCTTCCTTGTTTTGTACATATTCCTCTACTCCTTCTGAGTGTTATGAACATGGGTGAATTACTAGGCCATGGGGGCACATCCCTTGGAACCAGTAGGGGCTGTTACCCTTCATATTTTCATTTATTTATTTATTTAATTTCAAAGTTAAATTACACTTAATACTGACCCGGGTTATATAATCACATGTATCTGGCTAACAACACGGGGAAAGCACAGACAGCATAGATTACATTTGGCCGGTTGGCAAATTGAATTGTATTAGTGGGTCCAAGTTCAAGGCAGGATGGTGGCTTAGCCAGCAGAGAGAGACACTTGCTGAACCCTCTGATGTCACCTGTGGTCCGGGGTTGAGGAATATTAAGACAATTTAAGGCCTCCTGTTAATGACTTTGCTTTAAAGAATACCAGAATGAACTCTGCTTTAGGTAGGTGATTTTAAAGCATGCACAGAATGTAAAAGAATAGCAGAAGAAGTATAATCTCAAAGTAATGTGCTACAAAACTTTGAATGCGTAGGTGTGTAGAACCTTTGCATCCAAAGTGTGTAGTCGTAATAATCCTCCCATGGTTGCAAGTACAATAGCCAGATACTCACAGAGTGCATGTTATTGTAAAGAGGCTTATGTACTAAACATTAGCATATGGAAGTATGCAGTTGAATAAAGGCTCTAGCCATGGTTTTGGTCAGTAACCCTAGTAATGCCAGTCCCACTATGGTGCTACACATAAACACTAGCGAATCACCATCACTATTAAGATTTATTCACTTCAGACTACTACAAAATCCAATTTAAAGCTGGAATAAAAATATCAAAGACATTTTGGCCTCTCACTGCTGGGTCCAGACCTCCTCCAAACTGAAGTTTATTTACCTACAAAGAAATGAGCAGTCTCCAATTGTTATGGCAGTTCCATTTAAATTAAGAGAGACAGAATATCTACCAATAATCCAGAAAAAATGACATAAATGTTATAAATTGTTTTCAGACTAAAAATCCAACAGAGGATTCAGGAATGATTTCCCCTGCGGTATCAGTAAAAGAGACCATTAATATCTCTACAAGATTTTATAGCAACACGTTGATTACTTGTAGTTATAGAATATATATAGTTACATTGTGACAAGTTTTTAAAGTTGATAACCATCTGATGACATTCTGGCCTCTCATTGTTGGCAGTACTCATGGTAGTACAGCACGCAGTAGCAGCAATACGAGTATTATCAGTGTTTCCATATGAAATCTCAAAGGACTGCTGGTTTTACGAGAATGTAGGTGGAGAGCAGCTATGAGAGGAGCCTTTATACTCAGTGTAAATAATAATGGAATGTGAACTCAAATAGATGTCAGTCCACATTAGGTGAAGCACGCAGCTTCAGCACCGCATTAAATAAACAGCACAGAGTGAATGTGTCAACTGAGAAGACTTTTAAACATGAAATTAGGTTTGTTAAGATGTTATGTACAATAGTAGCTTATAACTTATAAAGATTTAACCCGTATTTTCATTCAGGTGTGAGTAAGGCTAAGGCTAAGACTATGGAAGTGGGCAGGTTCTGAAGGCTGTGGAGCGACCCAGCATCAAATACTTCCCCTCTGGATCAGTGAAATGGGGGGAAAGGTGTGTTTGAGGAGGGACAGAAGGGTGCTTTGTGGCCTTCCCCAGTCAGGTCAGCTCTCGCAATCTCTCCCCACCCCACCCCATTCCAATCCTCTCCCTCTTCCAGCACGCAGTCTCCCTCCCTCAATCCCACCTTCCTGCTCCCTCGTCACCCCATCTCTCTCCTGGATCTCACACAAACCTTGACCACTTGAGAGATGCTACTGCTTCTCTGCCATTCCCTCCTGCTCATCTTTGCTCAACAGGTAAGAAGAGCACTACCCTTTCACCTTTTTTTCCCTCAGACTGCAGATAAGACAACACTCGATGCCACTCAGAAACTGCTATATATAAATCCAGAGGAAAGCACGTAGCTGTATGGGATACCTGACTGCAAGTGAATACCAAAACACCCCAGTTCAGACTTGACTGTTTGATAGTATTATTTGTATGCAGGCTTTAGTAGTTTACTGGCTTTGTGTGTGTAGGGTTTATTTTAGAAGTGTGTAGTGAGAAAAGATGACAGAATTGGGAAGTCTTTGCAGTTCAAGCTCCCGTGGACTCATTTTCACACCATGAAATGAGCTCATTCAGCAAACCTGGCAGACAGGCTTCAGATTTTTGCCATAACCCTCAGTAACCCTTGGAAGCTCTGAGAGACCAGGGGTATTTGGAGCACAAGTGATGCCATGGCTGGATTTCATCACAGCAAATACCATCAGGTAAACATGGACATTCAAGGACTGGAATATATTGAAATATCTAAGACATTTTGGCCTCTCACTGCTCTGAGCTCTGTGCAGTGTGTCACTATGTTAGATGTTGAATTTTTTGGCTGTCATGCTTTGTTGAAAGGTTTCTTATATATTTTTGTTTCTATTTTGAATTTTTGTTCTGTTTTGTTTTGCACTTAGCAGTGAAAAATACAAAGCAAGAAAGACTGGGAGGAGCTGAGTTCCCCTTAACCAGACAGTCCCTGCACAGTTACAATGACAATGCTAAACTAGAAGTATGATGGAGATTAGACATGTCTAAGCCTCAAACCTGAAAGTGTGTGTGTGTGAGAGAGAGAGAACAAATTTCAATCTTTTCTGATAATTATTAAAGATTATCAGAAATTAAGTGGCTAAATGTGTTTTAGCTAAAGCTAACACATGGATCTGAGTACAGCCACTGCAGTTAGGATTTTACTCGTGGTTTTTAGACAAACAGTAAAGATAGATGAGTTTAAATACCTGAAGTCAACCATTCAAAGCAATGGACACATGAGAAAGATGAAGAAAGAAACCGGCAGGGTGGAGTGGGGTGGGTGGAGACGGGTGTTAAGTGTGATTTGTTACACACTTAACACTTAAAGATAGCAGTGAGAGAGAAAGGCAAGGGTTACAAGACAGCAGGGAGACCTGCTATGATATATGGTTTGGAGATGGTGGCACTGACCAAAAGACATGTGCACCACTCTAAATAAGGGGTACATGCACTCACTGCACCATAAAGTCATATCCTGTTAGCAGCTTTAGAGAAATTTAGAAAGCATGTACTTGTACTTTTTAGTACAAGTGCATGCTTGTATATTCAAATAACTCAAGTAACTATTATCCAGCGTAAAACTGCCAAATCAAACATGTGGACCGACCTGCTGTGGTGTGTGTGTATAAGAGAGAGAACCAAAGAGTGAGATTTTATGTTTGCTCTAGTACAACGTGGCAGTAAGGGACCCCAGGAAAAAAAAAAGCCCCAGGGCCTATCATGGAGTTGCTACTCCTGTGGCAATGAGATCATTTTTCCAGTCCAGGGGAAAAACTAAAAGCACCTTTGAGGCATCATCTGTCTCCTCACTTTCATCTCCCTCAAGCTGGGCTAAGAAATATCTGACACAAAATATTGACCTTGGCTGGTAAAAAGCACTATAGTAAAATGCAAAGGCATCTTGTTCCTTTATTCTCCCATTAGAGTGTCTGCACTGAACACTAAAGAGTTCTACTTTAACATTTTCCAGAGTAACTAAACCTGGTTGGACAAGGAGGGTCCAGAAAGATGGGTGTGAATGTAGACAGGAAGCAGATAGACGTTACTGGTACATGTAAACATTTTATTATCTGAACTGTCAATTCATTAAAAAAAAAAAAGCTACTGGTTTGAGGAGCGGCGTTTTTTACTGTACATTTCCCGTATCATCTCCATCATAATAATAAAATAGAAATAGTACTGCCAATTCAAAAATTTGACTCCTTCTGGCTGTTTTCCCCTCAGTGCTTCAGCAGGGCGCAGAACAATGGGCAGCTGCAAGCTCCTCAGGGTGGACGGGCTACGACAGAGAGGCGCCAATTCTGCCAGTGGCCCTGCAAGTGTCGGGAGAGACCTTACTGTGCCCCTGGTGTCAGCTCTGTCCTGGATGGGTGTGGCTGCTGTAAGAGCTGCGCCCGACAAATTGGAGAGCCGTGCAACGAGAGGGACGTGTGCGACCCACACAAGGGCATGTACTGTGACTTCTCCGCAGACAAGCCAAGATACGAGGTTGGAGTGTGTGCATGTGAGTGGACCTGGTCTTTTACTTTATTGCAGGCAGGGTTGCAATAAAGAGTCAAGGGGCCCAACACAGGTTTTAATCAGGCTTCCTTAGTTGCACTGCAGCAGTGACTCATGGTCAAAGCAGCCACTCATTTTACTCAGATTTACTCGGTCCCTCCATCTATTATCTTACCACGTTTATTTCATCTTCCTCGTGTCTTCCTCCCTTCTCCACAGCTGGTGCCCGCAGCAGCAGCCTCCTGTGACTGTGAGGCCTGTTACAACTTGTTGCTGGCTACTACTGTTTGCGGAGCCAATGTGTTGATTAATTTGACACAGATTTTCTTTTGGTTTTTCAGTTTCACCTTTTCACCACTAAACGATCGTGGGGCGATCGTGCCTCAAGAGTTGGTAGTTCGCCTTGTAATCGGAAGGTTGCTGGTTCGAGCCCAGCAATGCAATCCGTTATTATTATAAACCTTTACAAGCTCGTGAAAAGATTTTTAATGAATATAAATGAATGGGCTGCTGTCAGCGCTTGTATGACCAGTGTGCAGCAGCCTTTCAGATCGGCGCTCCGACCCACCGGGAATAGGGCCATTGTGCCAGATTATCAGTCCAGCTCTGATTACAGGGGTACATGCTGCTTTACTTCCTACAACTATGGCAGTGTGATGTTGGCTGTTGGCAGGCAGTCAAAAATTGTAAAAGTTGGACATGGCTAGAGTAACATATAGTAACACTGGTTTGCGTTTTAGTATTTTGAAGCCTTGACTTTAGCTTCATAGACATGGCTATCTTCATTCTTTGCAGAGCAACCGTAATGGACGGATATACCTTTAGACCACAGGTTAAGTTATAAGCTAATGCTAAGCTGCATCCATAACCGTACAAGTGCAGACTGGATTATTTTTAACTAATGCAGCTGATAAATATAGCTGCACCGTAGCTGCTAATTGATCCTGCCAAACCAATAAAATATTTGAATTTTATTCTCCAAAAACTAAAGACTTCCTGAGAGAATGGTCTATAGCACACAACAGCCTATAATAATCATGATCAAACTGACCTCACCTCTCACTTTAAGCTTTAATACAGTTCAAAAGTTTAGTTATTGGAAATTTATGAAGGGAAATATTAGCTACTGAGACCAAAACACCTTTCTGTACCAACTTATAAACATGTTTTTTTTTTTGTTTTGTTTTTAAACAGCAGTCTATGGGGCTCGCCTCACTTTTGGATTCAGCGTCAAGAGGATATTTGAGGATTCAGCCCCAGGGGCTGCTGTCGCAGGGTTACGTGTGTTGCAACAGTAATGGAATTATGGATATATTGTGAATGGCATATTTTAAAGCAGTGTAAATCACAATTACTCTACCATGAGCCAAACAACATTTGGAAAGACCATAAAAGTTGTATGTTTAAATTAGTTTTATTAGTGTTTGCATAAAGTCACACAGTGGCTTCAGAGGAGGCCGCTCTAAACCAGGTCAACGGGAAAGCAATTTAAAAAAAATATGCAAGTGTGAAGAAGCCTGAAGGGACTTTTACAAACCTCAGTGGGAAACTTAAACTCCAATCAACAATTCCGCCTACGTGAGTCAAAACCCGCTGGTTTTTGTGTCCATCCCTGCAAAAACATGTTTTTACATTCCATGTCATCATTCCAAATGTTCAAATTGGGTGCTAGGCTGGGAATCAATGCCAGCATAAAGGAGTATGCCATTTTTAAAAAGCTAATTTGCACTCAAATCTCATATTTTGTATGCTTGTGGGGAAAAAGACAGTAAAATTCTTGGTTTACAAAAACCCCCAAACAAACAAAAAAGATATTAATTTGCAATACAGTCTTAAGATCCACCATAATCAGAGTTTGAGATTTGCACCAGCATGTTTCTTCTCATTCCTTCAGACATGATGGCGGTAGGCTGTGACCTGAATGGGGTCCACTATGAGAATGGAGAATCCTTCCAGTCCAGCCCCCTCTACAAGTGTACATGCATCGCTGGAGCCATCGGCTGTACCCCTGCTTTCATCCAGAAGCCTGCTGGTCTCTTAGGCTCTGCACCACTGATCAGCAACACGCCAGCTGGCCTTCGCAGTGGCCAGAGCCCAAACAAGCACCAGCAGGACACTACCTACATGTCAGGTGTGTGTTTAGAGAATGAATTCATGGAGAAGGGCCAGGCTGTCTGGCCTGGAATGCTAACTCAAAGTTAGGTAGCTGGAAGGGAAGGGGGAGCCTCATTCCTCAGTACTGTCAGTGTGAGGTGTGACTGCCTGTGGTTAAGCTGTCTGACACATATGATTCCAGTTAGAGGAGGGACAAGTTGAGGGGAAGAGGGACAAGTTGGTTTTTATTGAAAGCCATAAAAATGTCACTTTGATGTACTGCAAAGCTTATTTAATTGGCGTGGCATGTAGCTGAACCAGATCTATCACATGATCTATATGAGTCGCATACAGTGATTTGCCACTGTGAAAAAGCAAACTTTCCCACCCAGCAAAAACTCATTGTCCTTGTCGTTGAGATTTGGCTGAAACATTTTGATTTTGATTAAAAATGTCAAGAAAAGACACGACAAGCTTACTAAGTGGTGCAAACGAGCATGACGCTATAGTCACAAAAATGCACTAACGAGATGGGAAAGTTCTGAGGGTGATCTAATAACAAAAGAAGCTTTTATTTTGGTGTTTGTGGGTCTGATCTGGTTATGGTTCGAGAAGTGTTGGTGCTAGTGGATGGCTCCGGTGCCTAAAATCTGGGCTCTAGCGCTCCACAGAGTCCTAACCCTACATGTTTAGGGTGACTCCACATATTTCTGCTCCTCAATAATGATAATAATAATAATAATAATAATAATAATAATAATATGTAAAGATAGGCATTATTTTACATGTAGCTGAGTTTGTATAGTGAGCTGGTATGTTTACAGTGTTTCAGATTCTTTTGTGTTACATTTCTATGCAGATCTTTTAATTTTTTTGTCCTTTTCTATGTAGCAGCATATCATAATGAATTCTATCAAAATCGATTAATGGGACTGCTCCCATAAGGCTCTATAGCACCTAATCACAACCAGTATTAGTCAAGTTACTTGAAAATAGTAATTTGTTACTAATTACTTCTCCACAAAGTATTCCTGTTACTTTACTGATTACTTATTTTCAAAAGTAATTAGTTACTTTATTATTTACTTTTTAAAAACATGATACATACGTAATAATGCAATAGACCTTTCAGCCAATTCTAATTTTTTTCCGGCATAATCCATCATATAAAATTGAATCAAGTCAAAAAGTCTCTTTTTCAAACTTGTTTTATTAGTTTTAATCTTTTAACTTTATACACATTGCATTAAGCAAAAATTAAATTATATGTAACATTCTCTGAGTTGCAGAAATTTGTTTAACATTTAAACCTATGTTCTGGATATTCCAGCATTTAAAATAAAATAATTTTTGTGTTTACTCTCACTCTTTCAAATAGATGCAAGAAAAACACAGGAAGAAGTTTAATTTTTCACTGTAGAAAGAAGTTTTCTTCCCACGTAGAGTGCACAGCGGACGCTAATGTTTATGTCACTTTTTACAGAATCAAACTCAAAGTAATGTCAGTAATTCCAAGCCTTAAACACTGCATGGTTGTACTCTCTGCCGCAGATCAACAGTGGATAATATCTCTATATTATCCACTATTGTCATGAGACATTAACAAACAAAATCAGTAATGCAGCATGCTTATGGTATAGTAACAGTAATCTAATTACATTTTTGGAATAGTAATCCCTTACTTTACTTGTTACTTGAAAAGTAATCAAATTACAGAAATGCATTACTTTTAATGCATTACCGCCCATCTCTGATGGAGACACAGCAGCTTGTTGGAATGATTCTGATCTGTGCTTTGCTTGACACAGTACCCTTTAACTGTAACACTGAAAGGTTACAGGGACCCTCCTTTAGCCTGGAAGAAGAACTGCCTAATCCAGACCACCCACTGGAGTCCCTGCTCCAAGACCTGCGGCCTGGGCATCTCTGTACGTGTCAACAACGATAACAGCAAGTGTGAGATGAGGAAAGACCGCCGCCTGTGCCTGCTGCAACCGTGTGAGAAAAACGTGCTCAGGAGTGTTAAGGTGGCATCTTCAGCTTTAATCTGTCTGAATCTTTAATATATTCATTTAATTTTTAAAGTTTTTTTTCTCAAACTCTTAAAAAGAAAGACACCAATTGCTATTCCCACTTCTAGGTGCCAAAGGGAAAGACGTGTCGACCCAAATTCCAGGCAAAGAAAGCAGAGAAGTTGACTCTCTCTGGCTGTACCAGCAACAAGAAGTTTAAGCCCACATACTGCGGTGTGTGTACAGACAAGCGCTGCTGTGTCCCCAACAAGTCACGCATGATCAAGGTCAACTTCACCTGCAAAGGAGGCTCCAACACACAGTGGAAGATGCAGTGGATAACGTCCTGTGTGTGTCAGAGGAAGTGCAACGATCCGGGCGACATGTTTTCTGACCTGCGTTTACTCTAAGGACCCCAAACGTCAGAGACACAGAGTGGTGCGAGCCCCGCTGTGAGAAACTAAGGACTGAAACACACATACACTTTAATTCTCCCTCAGTAACAGTTTTGCACCTCCAAAAGGACAAAAACAAAACTAATTCTGAGAAAGAAGAACGGCAGATCATTAAAAAACAAAACAAAACAAGGTTTTATGGAGCACTCTTCAGGACAGGTATGTGCACTAACAACAAGGAATATGGCCAGTGTACTAGCTTTAACATTACCTCATAACAGAACAATCAGGGAGCTTGGAAAAGCAAATAGAAGCTTTAGAGTAGATTAAACTGATGTTCTCCTTAAGTGCTGTTTGGAACACTTTGACAATGCCATAAATTAGATAACGTTGATATGTAAAAGCTTCAGTTCTGTGAGTTTGATTCCCAGATTCACAGCACAGCAGACCTTCATCTGGCGATGGAGAGTCTGGGTGCATCAGGCGTGAGTCTGGCCTTGGTGGCATCCAGATGATGATATTCTTCAATCAGTGAGTTGAGAGAGGCAATGGCCTCTGAGAAGAAGCTCTGCTCCATCCCTTCTACATGCAAGTAGTGGTGTAAGTGAGCCTAAAATGAAAAAACAAAACATTAAACTGAGTCTGACTCAGGCTGATGATGTGTTTGGCAGATTTAGAGGCTGATATGCATTTGCCAATAAGCTTGAAGAATAAACCTGAGATATCATTTCACCTGAAGACAAACTGCTTTGTTTTCTGTGGCTATACCTGCACCACATATTGAATTAAATAAAAGAAAATACACATTTTGAAATCCATGTATGCCTCTAAACTTAAACCAGTGTAGGGAGACTATATGCCAAGTTATCTTTTGTAGCTACATTTTACAGATGGGTTAAAAGGTTTAGGGTTTAAGCTAGAATTAGGTTTAGGCTAAGAGTAGACTATAGGTTTGTAATAGTAAATTTAAGTTGGGATCTGGGAATGCATTACTATTAGAGATTGTCCTTACAAAGACAGCTTGAGACGCACCTTCTTCCTGTAGAGCTTGGTAAAGCGTTCCCTGAGCTCCATGAACGTGGGCTTCACGCAGGTGTTGTTGGCCAGAGCTAACAGGGAGTGGGAGTGTCCCACAGGAGGCACTGAACACAGACTCGTCTTCCAGCCTTCCTGGTTCCATGAGACAAAGGGCAGTGATGGTCTCAGTCTAAAGCCAGGAGAGAGGGGAAAATAACTGTATATGTAATGTTTAACATGTGAGCTTCACATGACAACCAAAAGACTTTGTTTACTCTCAGTTTACTGTACTTTAAACTGTACAATATGTGAACAGTTCCCTAGCTAGGAGCTATGACTTTAAATCCAGAAACCAAGCATATTTACCTCACTAGCTTTAACAACAATGAAACAATTGGGAATGACACAGTAAAAAAAAAAAAAAAAAAAAAAATCACTTGTCTGCAGATTAGAGGACTACCAACATCTATTAGTATCCTTATAGTTAAGATACTTAGTCCTGTTTGTACATTAAGTATATATATATCTATATTAGTACTTCCTTCCTCTTCCTACCTCTTTTGCCAACAATTTTAACACAACAGTCACAGTACAAAATGTGTGTGCCAACTGAAAATGAGTTCTGTGAGGGCAGTGGTTAGAGGAGAATATAGTAAGAGCTTGTGGCTGAATGCAGTAATCATGACTTACTGCTAGTGCTCAATGGGTATACTATGGGAGAAGGTGAGCGTGTGGATCACTGGGTACGTTGGGATGGTTGCATGAAATCATTACATGTTTTGGTGTAGAATTATATACAGAAATAAAGGATTTTCCTCTGACCTCTCGATGTTCCTGCGGACATCAGAAACCTGCACATTACCCCTGACCATAAGGGCACAAGCCAGGTACAGGCTGTGCTTCGGGTCAGCTTGTATTAGCTGGTGGTCTTTACTGAAGGCATCGCTGAACATCTGATCCAGTCTAGAGCGCACGGTTGGAAGACAGGAGAAGAAAAGAAATGCTTGTATCAGTTGATCAACTTTACAAGAAATGAATGTGCATCAAATCATGTTAAATATTCCTTTTATAGCTTTTTCTTCCAGCCTCAATGAACCCGATTTTAACATGCCTTGAAGATTTTTATCAGAAGTTCAAAAAGACTGGGAACCAAGACGGCAGTGTTTGACATAGAAGAATGTTTGCACCTTTATTTATGTAGGGAAGTCCCAAAGAGCAGGCGAGATATTTTTAAGCAACACCATGCCCTGCATTCATACAGTCACATATATTTACTGCTGGGAGTTATCCAGTAAAACCACCACTCTTTTTGACCAATAAGCATCTTCATAGGAGGAGAGAAGGTCTCTGTGGCTCACACAAGGCCACTTTTGTGGCAGCTGTTGCTGGGAGGAGGTAGGCAGATTGTTTTTTTTTTTTTTTTTTTTAAATCCTACGTCTGGAAGGCTAAAATTGAACTTGCCGCTTTTTCACATAATAAAAAGAAAGCTGGGGCTTTGTGGTGTTTTAAACTCTTATGCTTCTGTTTAACTAAGAAGAAAAGTGCTGTTCTGAGTTTTTAGCACCTTGGTTATTCAGATCAGGTGAGTTCATTAAAAAAAACTAGTTTTATATTTAATACAAACTCAAGGTCGAATGTAAAGTGTTAAACCTATTTGAACTGGATCTTACTTTAATACTATTTTTCAGTAATGATCAGCAGAATTTCTCAACTATTAATCATTAAGTACTGTATTATTATTTAAACCATTCACAACTCTTAGCTACGCCTCTATTTTCCAGCTGTTTCCCCCACTTCTGCATCACTGCTTATATTAACAGAAGTGTCAAAAGGTGTTTGCCCCCTTCCTGATTTAGTATTTCTTGTACGTTTGTCACAATTAAATATCCATCAAACAAATGTAAATATAAGACAATATATGTTTATTATTATTTGGCAGTTTAATTCTACATCTGATCTATTACTTTTACCTAACTGATAACCTTTCTACTCAAACTTGAGGCATTCAGTTCTTTACTTTTCCAATTTTTTTGTGACCAGACAAGCTAATCTGTCACTCTACCACTTGGACACTAACCTGTGGGGTGTTTGTACTTTGGGTTGAAAATCATAGACTAACCAGGTCATTCATAGAATCATTTTAAAAAGAAAGCTTTTACAGGAGATAATTAATTGATCATGAGCAAGTTTCACTTTTTTCACTCTACCACTGTAAAAGCAGACATTTGGGCAGTTTGCCACTCTGAAGCATTTAGGAGTGTGCAAAGAGCACCACACTCCCCCACAATTCTTCCCAAGGTCACCCCATGCAATGCTCAGAGGAAATCCAAAAGACCCAATGATGTCATTGTGTATTTCTTACAGGAGTTTGGAACTATTGTCCTGACAAAACTGAAATGTGCAGCACACTGAAACTATTTAAAAATGTCATGTTTAGTGTTCATCTGTAGCTGAATTTGGGGCAAACGGTCAATCATTTCTTTCTGTTTTCATAGCGATTTTGTGTTTAAACCAGATGTTAAGGATGTGGTTGTCTTCCTTATGTCTAGAATGGTGTCAGGGACAGGAGTTATGTAAGCTGCAAGCTTCAGCCTATACTCTTTCACATGATTCATATCAGGAAAATATTTGAATCTAAATTATGCCACTAACCATATCAGCCACCCCATCTGTAGGAAATCGTGAGTCAGTCCTGCTTGACTTGTGCTGTTTCATCATCATGTTACAAATGACAGTTTAAGTTTCGGTGTAAACCAAACCGAAACCACTTCTAAATGGTCAAGTCATCAATCGAGGGGTTCATGTGAGGAGGAGCTCTGCAGGACACACAACAACTGTCAGGTAAAAATAACTGCACCGATGGGCACAAGACTTACCTCCTTGTGGGCACATTAATATCTGCTAATGTGTAGAGGGGTGTGAGACTGGGCACCAGGTAGTGTAAACGAGGAAAGGGCACCAGGTTCATAGCAATCTCATTCAGATCCATGTTGAGGGAGCCCTCAAAACGGGCTGAGCTGCAAATAAAAAAAGTTATAATGACATGCTCAATTTGACTGCATAATAGCGTTAAGTTCCACTAATTAGGCATAACTAAAAGAGCAAATCTAGAATATCTTCTTGATACATAACACTGTACAAAAGATCAAAATACTTTTATTTATAAATAACTTCCTAAGTTGACTTGTGTGACAGTACCAAATCTCCAGGTTGACTCTCAAGCCCTTGCAGGACTCTGTCACAGAAGCTTTTAATGATAAGATAGCATCACGCGATAAACACCTGAAATGCTTTGACATGTCTGGTTAGTGTCTTATGCTCTAACTTTGGCTGACTCATAGGGCCAAAGTTAAAACAGACAGGAGACTGCAGATGAAAGCCCAAACTGGCTTTACTGACTGTTATTATGAAGAGAATGGATACTAATGCATTTATTATGGCAATCTTATGGACTAGAAAAAATGGTCAAAAGGGTGTTAATGTTTTTCCTTAGCACACGGGCTTCTACTGTATATGAGCAAACAGTAATACTATACCTGGTAATATTGAGCAACAGGTTAGCCACAATGTTATTCATAGCATCAAAGGGTTTTTCTGCCCCACTGAGGCCTCCCTGTCCAGAGGTGACTGCGCTGTTTCTCTTGATATCTAAACCGGGCTTTGTACCATGAGACATAACTTTAATCTTGTTCACAATGTCAACCAATGACTGGAAGGGGAGAAATGAGGGAAAAGAAGAAATCACATTCAGTTTGACAGTTTTGATTTATGTGTGTTGCACAGACATTTGCAGGGAGAGAGGGGAGGCATTTCTGAATCCACAAACCTGGTTTTCCACTAGCAGGACACAATCAGCGTGCTCTGTGAGCTTGTTCATGGCAAGGACACTGTTGTATGGTGAGGTGATTACGTCATCTTCCCCAGATGGATAGATGGAGGTGACAATGCGACACACCTCAGGGAACTCCTCCTCCAGCAAGCTGAGCACTCTGGTTCCCAGGCCAGAGCCAGTACCTTAAATCCATAGTCAGTAACTAATTAATTATCAGCTGTCTACAGTAAAATCCTTAATTTACTGACATGACAATTTAAATCTTGTTTCTACACTGCTTGAAAAATTAAGGGAACACTTTGATGTATAACAGTAGAGCTGCAATCGTGGACACTGAAGATGAAGGGACCGATCAAGCTGGAGGAGACCTATCGGGTTTGGTTAGCCTGTGAGACCTCAGAGGCAGCTGATTGGTACTGGCAGGCCAAGCAGAATATAGCTTGGGCGGTGGGTGAAGCAAAAGCTTAGGTTGTGGGAGGAGTCCAGTGAAGCCTTGGACAAAGACTTTCGGTCTGCCTCGAAGTGTTTCTGGAAAATTGTCAGGAAAGCAGTGCTCTACTCTGCGGGTGTAGTGCTGCGGACTTCAACTGAGTATATAGTCAGACAGTGGAAGGAATACTTTAAAGACCCACTTAACCCCACTGACATGCCTTCTATAGAGGAGGCAAGGTCACTGAGGTAGTTAAACAACTATCGGTGGCAGAGTCCTTGGACTAGATGATGTTGATAAAATTCCTGAAGGCTTAGGAATGTCATCATCATCATGTTGCAGGGCTGCCTGCTTAACACACCTCTGCATGGAGATCGAGGTAATGCCACTGGACTGGCAGTCTGCAATGGTGTTTCCCATATTCAAGAAGGGGGAGCAGAAGGTGTGCTCCAACTACAGGGGGATTACACTCCTCAGCCTCCCCAGGAGGGTCTAGGTTTTGCGCAAACGGCCTCAGAATTTGATCTCTGCATTTTGCAGAATGGTCCTGTTGCTTCATCAGGGAATGGCCTCCTTAGAAATGTGGACGAGGCCCCTGGGGTAGACCCAGGAGACACTAGAGAGATTATATCTGTTGGCTGGTCTGAATAAGCTGGAGTACGTGGCTGCAGAGGGGGAGGTCTGGGTTTGTCTGCTGCCCCCATAACCCAGTCACAGATAAGACAAAGAAAATGAATGGATGAATATTTGAATATATTATTTCAATAAGTTTTGTCTCTAAATTCTAGTTTCTATTTTATTTCAGCTAACTACTCTTACAGCCTTCACACAGATCTAAAAGTAAAGAAGAAGTTACGTGTGTGGCAACAAAGATACAAAAATTAAGTAAGTGAAATGAAATCATGCACAAATGTATTCTTATTGGCTTTATTCATTTGTTTTGTCACTACAAATCTAACATGAATTAATTGAAGTAAAGCTTGGAGTACTGGACTGTGAAGCATAATGCAAGGATGTCCTTGAATCAGAGCCTTACCTCCTCCCATAGAGTGAATGAGAAAGAAGCACTGCAGACAGTCACATTGCTCTGCTGCCTTCCTGAGCTTATCCACTATCTTCTCCCTGTAGGCCGAGCCGTACGTCATGTTTCCAACTGCCCTGAATGACAAGCACAAAACGATACCTTGGTTTTTTCCCCCTAATCATAAGATAATGCCAAAAATTGAACATTAATGATAAGTATCATTTTTAATGCTCAGGGCAGATTTCATATTACTTTCGTCTTTTATGATGATCACTATGTCAGATTAAGCAATTATATTGAGTGATCAACATGACAGACTGCCCGTTGCTCCCACAGAATGCATGATGTGTTAGGAAGTTGTCAGTAGCTAGTGTGTTCATGGAAAGGAAAGGTAACAGACAAAAGCAACTGAAGGGGCTGTCAGGATGTCCTGGAGCATCCCATGTTGCTCTTGTGTTTTTTTCATTACGACAAACTATGCAAGATAAAAGAGTCAAAGTTCAACTCTCCCTACGTTATACGTGTTGTAGGACATATGAAAGAGTTTAGTGCAAAAGTCATTCATGGTAAAAACAATATTAAACTCAATATAAGGATTTTTAAACATAGGGTATAATTATGTGGGCTAATAAAAAGATTGCCGTGCAGTGTAAAGGCTTTCTCGCCTCTAAGCAAGAAACTGTGGGAATCAGACTGACAGTCTCAAATTGTTGTGGCATGCCAAGTACAGGATTTACCACAGGCGTCATGGATTGACTACATAATCCATTGGTGGTTCATTCACAGGCAATGCTACACTGTAAACAAGTTGCACTTTTTTTGTGCAGACAGAAAATAAGCCACGGCAGCTGAGAAAAATTTAGAGAAGATAAAGATTATTTGAAGAAATTAAAAGCGTTTGCTAATATAACTCTGTGTCAAGAAGACTTCCTGTTAACATCCCATAACATTCCATAGTATCTGATATCACTGTGGGCCTTCTGCTTGACCATTTCCAATCTGTGAATCTGTGAAATCTTACAGTCATATATTAAATACTTTACAAGAGATATATACTTTTTGAAAAATATATTGGCTATTGGCTCATTAACATATGAAAAAAAATGTAAGAGGTCCTGTAAAGTCCCACATTGGAGCACACACTAGATAAAAAGATAGTACA
Organism: Neolamprologus brichardi; assembly: GCF_056152115.1. Classification (NCBI taxonomy): domain Eukaryota; kingdom Metazoa; phylum Chordata; class Actinopteri; order Cichliformes; family Cichlidae; genus Neolamprologus; species Neolamprologus brichardi. The sequence goes on from NC_142118.1 coordinate 28,707,448, forward strand.
TAGTTGTATTTCACAATAATGGATGGAGATCTGGTCTACCTACAATTTCAGGTAGGTAGACCAGGGAAACCATACAGAGAAACTACTCACATCAGGCTGATCTTTTCCCTAAATTATACTCTGCACAATTGAGAATGTGAAAACTGAAAAAACAACAGTTAAGCCACCCGTGTTCCTCTTTCAGATTATACAAAATTCAACATATAGTGGATTATTAAGAAAACATGTTTAATTCTTTCAGATAATTACCAAAAAATACTTTCTTTGCAATCTCTTCAAAGACTTTTCCCTGAATACCACTAGAACTGCATATAGTGTAACAGCACGTGAGCAATTGTAACACAACTCGAGCAGGATTTAAATTATGGTGTGCAACAGTTGATAAAGTCCACGTGAGCTCGGTGGCATCCTGGGGCTTGTCTGTCTCTTACCAGTTGTTGCCTGAACCTGACACGTCTGTGAGTAGTTGCGTGCTATCAAACACTTCTCTTAACGGGCCCTGCAGGATCTGGTTGACCACACCCTCTTCCATGTCCACCAGGACCGCCTGTGGATTCAAATATGTGAAAATGAGTCCCGCTCATACATTTCAATGCAGCTACTGAGCACATTCCTTTTACCCCAGTCATTTCATAATTCACCCAATGAGTGCTGAACCTTTCAGTAAGCTCGACTCCAAAATAAAATGCGAAAAGAATGCGCATATCACTCAGTCTTAAGCTTATTATTATCCATGTTAAAGCCGTTTATCATTTTTCTTTGGGCCAAAGTTAACCCCAAAGGGTGAAATTTGAGATGTGGCAGCCCTTTGCTTATTTCTAGTAGAAGGCTTATTTAATGGAAACAGAAAGACGTGGCACCTCTGGCACAGCAAAAGCTACAGTCAAACTCAATGACTGAGAGAATCAGATATGGAATTAATTTGCATTTGATACAGTTGACCAGGAGATGTTCACAAAGAATTTACCTTCAGTATCAGTCCATACTAGCAGCATTCAAAGCCTTATGCTTTGCATGTAAAAGACACTTGACTATGCCTGCACTGCTATTGTGAATGTTCCATAGGTTAAAATGTTTGCACGCATAGGCTAACATAACAAACTTTTTTTTTGTTTAACTGTGGTATAAAATAATGTGATTCTATTTTTATTAGTACCAACTCTGAAATTTCTGAAGTTCTAGCTTCTTATTTCCTTAATTTTTATCCAGTTTTGACACTGAAATTGAAAATTAGGGACTCGAGAGTCCTTCTAGAACTTACCCTGGCCTTCAGGTGTTGGATTCTCCCACCGACAGCAAATGCAGCCCCGTCACTTTTGCTGGAAAAGGACAGTCAGTGATTTAAAAAAAAAAAAAAGGGAAAAAAAGCAATACATTTGGAACACTTATACGTGAATGAGCTACTGGAGGAAAGCAGGTTTAACATACCTGGAATCCACATTTCGGAAAAAGCTACTGAGGGCTTCATCGTACAATCCCCTCTGAGGATGAAGGGGAAAAAAAAAAAAAAGAGTTTAGGAGCTGTGAGAGTCATGTCTGTTTCTTACAGGACACACAGAAAACAGACATCCCTTAGAACAAAAGTTTAGTGAGAAAACATAATGACTTCCCTGATTATCATAGATAAGATGTTAAAAAATTTACTGAAAGTTTTTCTTGGTCACTTAAATCTACAGTGCTGTGAACAAGTATTTGCACTCTTCCGGATTTTGTTTTGTTTTTGTTTATACCAGCTGCATCTACATTTTTCATTCACTTAAACATAAGATTATAGTAGATTAGGCCTGGGTATCTGGTGAAATGGTGAATCAGTAGTTTCTACATAGTTGACGCATTTTACCTAAACCGTGAGAATTACTGCACATATCACTGGAACACTTTCAGTTTTACCATGATAAAATTCATGTGAAATCAGGATTTCATTTTTGGAAATTAAATTAAATTGTTTCTAGTGCTTAAGACCAACATCCCTAAAGCTTATGAACTACAGAAGGCAGCTAACATTTAAACTGGAAACCAAAATGATTACAACTTGGATAAAGCCAAGGTAAATGTCTTCTGAGTCTCTGTCACACTAAAGAAATGAGTTATTAACTACCCGGCTGAAATACAGCGCTGAAAAATGAGGTTTCCTAATCATTAAAAAAAAGAGAAGCATTCTCTGAATCACTTAGGGCGTGTCTGCTGAGGCGTCAACTGACAGCTCTCACATCATCTCAAACAGACTGCACAAAGCAGACAAACAGAGCTGGAATTGATTTAACCCAACCACGCAAGTCAGAGAAGAAAATTACAATGTGTATTATACAAGAGTGTTTGACACTTATCTGCTGTTTTTCTGTCACAGTCAGTTTGGAATGCAATTTAAAAATGACATGACAATGTGGTTGGAAAGTCTGGAAATTATAAATATACACCAAGATGAGAAAAAAATAACACCCACACTAATTATTAAAGCAAAATACCCCACTATACATTATAATTCCTCAACATAGATACATTCAAGCACATAATCAACACTTACTGTGGACTAAGTTACCAACTAAAGATAAGCAAACACAAAATCTTTCACTCTGCAATGACAAGTATAACAGAAAATGCTGGCGAGACAGGAGGAGACAGTTGGTTTGGGTCTGTTCACTACTAACAGCTGGTGAGTCCCAACTTATACAGTGTAAAATAATTAGAATAATGCTAATAGAAATGTACATTTGCTGATAATAGTCAGACATAACATTATGACCACCTGCCTAATATTGTCTCAGTCCCATTATTGCTGCCAAAACAAACCTTATCAAGGCATTGACTCCACTAGACCCCTGAAGGTGTGCTGTGGTATCGGCACCAAGATGTTAGCAACAGATCCTTTAAGTCCTGTAAGAGGTGGGGCCTCCAGTGGATTGGACTTATTTGTCCAGCACATAATAATAATAATAATAATAATAATAATAATAATAATAATAATAATGGATTGGATTTATATAACGCTTTTCAAGGCACCCAAAGCGCTTTACAATTCCACTATTCATTCACTCTCGCATTCACACACATCCCACAGATGATCGACTAGATTGATATCTGGAGAATTTGGAGGGGTAAAAAAATGCCTCAAAGTCATTGTTGTGCTCCTCAAACCAGTCCTGAAGTTTTGCTTTGTGACAGGGTGCATTATCCCGCTGACAGAGGCCACAACCATCATGGAGTACTGTTTCCATGAAAGGGTGTACATGGTCTGCAACAATGCTTGGGTAGGTGCTACATGTTAAAGTAACATCCATATGTATGGCAGGACTCAAGGTTTCCAAGCAGAACATTGCACAAAGCATCCCACCGCCTCCACCAGCTCATCTTCTCATAGTGCATCCTGGTGTTATGTCTGTGAAGGTTCTCAGTCATCCAGGTCATTGTAGTCAAAGGAGCTTGCAAAGAAAAGCATCTGGACTTCTTTAAGTTGCTTGAAGACGTTTCACCTCTCATCTGAGAAGCTTCTTCAGTTCTAAGGTCAAATGGTGGGGAGTTTGACCATTTAACCTTAGAACTGAAGAAACTTCTCAGATGAGAGGTGAAACGTCTTCAAGCAACTTAAAGAAGTCCAGACGCTTTTCTTTGCAAGCTCCTTTGACCATCCTGGTGTTATGTGTTCCCCCACTAGGTGATGCACATGCACCCACACCTCACCCAGTTGTATAGCCATCACAATTTGGCCCTTTTCAACCTCTCTCAAATCCTTATTAAATTAAGGAAAGCCTCCAAGCCCCTCCTTAACACATGGACAAACATCACAGACTGAGGAAAGCAGACAGTTTTCCTGCCTTGGTTGTTGGAGGTGCATGTGACAGAGGTTAATGACACTTTTGCTGTAGTCTAAGAAATGCTAACAGTTGAAGGTGTGTTTGTTGCTCCCAGCTTTTTGAATGAGTTTCTCCTCTGAGTTGATTAAATATGCTCAACTTTAAAGGTTTTCCTACACTAACTAAAGTTACTTGTACTTGAATTACATTTTGCTATTTTGTACTTTTACTACAATGCCTTGACATGATCCCAAAGGTGCTCTACTGGATTGAGGTATGATGGCTCTGGTAGCCATTTGAGTACAGTAACCCCCTTTTCATGTTCAAGAAACCAGCTTGAGATGATCTGAGCTCTGTAACATATTGTCTTATCCAGCTCAAAAGCACAGGTGTAATTATAAAAACGTTAAAAGCGGCTGTGTTTCACCCAGAGATGCTGTGTCTACGGATTTTTGGTTGTATAGTCTGGGTCACCAGAACATTAGAAAGACAAACATGTGCTTTTCCTGCCGTAACAAGTCAGACTTCATTATTATTCGTCGGATACCTTCGTTGTGCTGTGCTGTGTGTGTAATTGCACTTACTTTATTGACATGGGCATGCTCTCGCAAAGCAAGATCCCAAAACCTGCAGCCAACCTGGTTGCCGCACTGTCCAACTGCAGAACGGAATTTCAGTTTAACTTAAAAAACACAATTAGTGGTAATACAGATTTCATTTGTTAAAGGTATGCAGCTACGTCACATAAAACGGAACTACTTGACATAAACACCGACCTGGGGGCTAAGCTAGCCTCCTACCTGTCATTTACCGCGCTGAATTTCACTCACCTTGGACCACAACGGACTGTGTCATGACAACAACACCACATGCACGTTGTGAAAGTGCGGAACTAATCCATAATGACTGTTCCGTTTATGTTATCCATCAATAAGATCTTCACAAGACTTTTGAACACCTCTTCTTCCTCGCGCCTTAGCTATGTTTGGTCGAGCATTGATGACGTCATTTCCATGGAAACGGAACGTACGTTTCAGCCACTGACACCCCCCCCCCCCCCCAAAATGACTAACAAAAGAAACAATAAAGACATTTTTAAAAAGAAAAACAAGAGGTTTGTAATAATATAATATAGCATTTTTGTAGAAACCACACAGAAAATTGACATTTAATGATTAAAATCTCTTCTGTAGTTTAACTTCCATTAATAAAGTTAAAATAAAGGATGGTATGAGTTTTTAAAAGCAGAATAAAAGCATTTAAGACTAAACTATATTTTGTCAGTGATGTTACATTATGGTTGAATTTTGTGTCTCAGCGTGGGTGCCAAATTAAGGTAGGTGGGATGTTTTTCCAACATTAAAACAATTAGAAAACGAAGAGTTTTCAACCGGTTTTCCAGTGTTTTGCCTTGGTATTTATTGCTTGTCTGTGATAAGGCTTCCCAGTTATTTCACCTTCTGTCTTAACTGTCGTGAAATATTTCCCCCCTGAAAATGATGTTCTTCTGAGTAAAAACAAAATAAAAAACATTTTTGAAAGAAAAAAACAAACAAAAAACAGTTACTGAACACTTATTATGACTTTTCATCTTACATCACGAGCATGCTCTAATTTTAGGACATATACTTATTGGCCGCTTTGATAGGTACACCATCCAACTGCTAACTAAACAGCCATTAGACTGCTGATCCGCTTGGATTGTTGTGTATGTGCGTGTGTCACCATCTAGTGGCTGATTAAACTGACTGCAAACAAGTTAACTACCTTCGACAAGATTGTGACAGTTGTTTAATTTTCATCTGAGTCATTGGGTGGACACTTTGGATGTACATGTCACTGGACTGTGGGAAAAACCAAAAGAAAACACTCCTGTGTTCTGACCATTTTTAATTTACTGAGTATATCTGTGCATTGTTGCATGCATATACGAGCTTGTTAAGTCAGTCTCAGCGGATTTTGGTGAAATGAACAAGTGCACTATAGGAGAACACACACGTAAAAAAGCTTCAGTGGAGGTAAAATGTTATTTATTATCAGAAATGAAACAGTACAAAAGGAAAGGTCTGAAAATGAACTTATACAAAAAACATGTGCCATCAAGATTATGAAGTGGAGTAAAGGAACATACAGTAACACAGTAATGTTAGTGTGCGTGTGTGCTTCACACTGTGGACTGGAGGAATCAATCTGATTTGTTTATTTATAACGGGTGTTTGCTTTAATTGAATGGACGTTTTGGTCATACTCTTGGTGGGAGTGAAAAACAAAAACCGACAACTTCTACACAAAAAGCACACAAACGTGTCAGAAAGGAAAAAGACTGATGATATGGGGTTTCTACCATGCATTTGGTCATTGCTTTGCTGAGCTAGAGATCACAGAAATCTTATGCTGCTGGACAGGTTCCAACACTGACAGCTCCGCTGACCAGGACCGCTTTGCTGAAGTTTACTTGGCTGTTGTTGATTGTCAGGTTTCTCATGCAGCCCACATAGGCCTTCCTGGTAGCAGCACTTTCTGGAAGGAAACCATCTGAGAGGAGGTAGAAGGCATTATTAACAGCTTTATACCGACAGGACAAAATCAGGAGGAGCAATTGTCACCAGCTCACCTGGAGTGCCACCAATAAATACAGGCTTTCTGCTATCTGTGGAGCTGGGGCTCAGAGGTCCCACCACATGGTTGATCTCAGAATCCACATCCAGCTGGACAACGTTGGCATCCCGTATCACTGAAACCAAACATTACAGAACACTTTCATTAAACATTAAACTTGACTAGCTACTGTAAAAAAAAAAAAAAAAAAAATTGATTTTTTTTTCATTATGACACAAAATGTTTTGCCTCCCGCCCCCCACAACCCTGAAAAGGATAAGCGGAAGCGAATGGATGGATGGAGACAAAAAGAGTGACTGAGCCCATTAACTCATTCCTTGACACAGAAAGCTATTTTCAGTCAGTCTTTTTGAAAACACAGGCCTCGCCCCCTGGTGGTCTTTAAATAGAATGCTGGATTAAGGCATTTGTGTGTTTATTCCTTTTTCAGACGTGGAAGACGTAACATTGCACATACAATATACAATGTCAGATTATTTTTCAGAGAGTGATGTTAGTGTGACATTAACAGTGCTGCCACAGAACACATCAGTTCTGAATAATAAACCTACAGTGTGATCACAAAGGAATTCTTACCGGTAATTTTGTGCCAACTGCCTGAACACACTCCCTGTTTTGGTGACACCTTTGTGAAGAACTCACGAGTCCCATCATTTACAAGAACCACCACCTGCAAAAACACTAATGCTATAATCTGTCTAGAAGACGACAGTTCTTTTGAATGAAAAAAAACTTCATTTGAACCAACACGAATGTGTGTATTTTGTGTAAAAACGTACCGCTCCTTGATGAATGTACACAGTGAAATAGTCATCTGCTGAGTGCACATGTAGTAGCACCCCTGATGCCACACGAGGGCGCACCTCCATCACCAGCTCAAACCTCGGTCCCAGGTTGAAAGAATCGTCTGAATTAGGAGGAAGATGACGTGAGGTCTGAGTTATTCTTATTTATTATGGCCCCATAACCCTTTAGCTACGTTCATCAGTTATTCTGAGGTGGGTGTGAGTGTGAAATCATTTGAGTCATTGAGTTTCTTAGGGCTTTCAGCTTTGCCTTTTCCTCTTTTGTGCTTCTTTAACACTCACACATTTTTACCACAGCTGCACTTAGGCTATCGAGTTCCCTCAGCCAGCCACACTCTCCTCGTGAACACGAGAGAGACTGTGGGCCTTGTGAGGCTAATGAACTGTGTAAGTTAACAGATGCTCAGTCTGCAAACAGTTGCAGATAGTGGAAAAATATATGTGGTGTTACTCACTGTGAGAAGATTGCACAAAACTCTGCATACAACATATTTCTAGGTTACAGAAAAATAACACAGATATTAAATTGCTAGAAACACACCCAGGACAATGTATCCTCCTTCTTCTGAGAAGTATGTTCCTCCCTCAGAGACTCCATCAAAGCATGGAGTGACCCCAAATGTGTCTGCCACAGAGGAGAGCTGCTTTCTATCAAGCTGAAGGTTCTTTATACAGCCAGTAAAGCTGTATGCAGAGTTTCTCTGAAGATGAAAGATAACAAAAAGAATGATTAATTAAGATAATCCACACAGAAACAAACCTAAAAAGGCATCACAGAATATTTTAAAGAACTACTAAATAACACATCCACTTATCCACAGTAGTTCTCATATACTGATTTTTACTCTAATGTACTAAGTACTGAAAGTGCTTTCTACTACAAGCCTCAGTCACATACACATCAACACACTACTTTTACTCTAGGTGCTCTGTCTAACATTCATGCACACTTTCACACTCCAATGAATGCATTGGGTTCAGTTTCTTCTGTCTTGCTCAGGAATACTTCAACATGTAGGGTGGAGGAGCTGGGGACCGAGCCACTGACCTTTCAGTAGACAAACTATAATGGTAGAGTAGAGCTCTACTTACAAGCAACACAACAAACTCCTGATCACTACAGTATATTTGAGGACCCTGCAGCTATAGCCCTATTTGGTCTGGTATGAATAGTGGCTCTGTATGGCTAATGACGGCTAATGCTGAGCAAAGTTTAAGTGAATGTAGCTGTGCAACCTTAGTGGTCTGTTTGATAACTTTATGACTCTTCCCTTATAAGCTTATCTTATGTAATTTCAGCATTCAACAGTAATCCCCACATTTGACCATAGTAGTTGTCATATAAGCTGTGTTTAAGGCCGCATTAAGCAATATTTTCATAGTAAGACTGAGTCATTTGGTGACTTTATGCAATGTACAAGACATTGCTTTTAGGGTCACACCCCACAGAGAATTATCACCTCACACATTTTATCAGCTTACAGTGAAATGGAGCTAGTACATCAGAAGAATGCAGCAATTATTATTTTAAACTGTTTGCTAAAGTCATTCTTATTCATCAGGAACGATCTCTGAGTGCCTTGTGCTCCGCCCACATCTGAAAAGCAGCCAATTTTTGAACAGTGGGATTAATAGGAAGGAGAAGGGCTCCACTATATCAGCTCCAATACTCAAAACTGAGAGGAAACCTTCTTTCTTAGGGTCACAATAGTGGTTTCCTCTTGTCTGTGGGAACAGACAGGGCTGGATGTCCACACATTTTCCGGACAAACATAGGGCTATAAATAAAGTCCTTTATAAGATTCCAGTTGTCCCATTTTTTTCTGTTGTTTAATGTTTTCCACATGGCAGATTTTGACTTGTACCTGAATATTCTTCTGGGCTCTCCCGGCAGGAACTCCTCCGACATAGAGGGGGCTGCTGATGTGCCAGGAGACGTTGTTTCCCTGAACGCTGTCTTCCAGCATTGTGAGCCCATCAACTATTAACCGCCCCACATTCCCGTAATGGCTAAAAATAACCTTTGGGATGAGAAAAGGTTGTCTCTTACATAAACAAACACTCATGCTGGCATAAATATAAAATTCAGTGATGGAACGAATTCATGAACTTACACTGTGCCAGGCACCATCATTGTATTTGTCTTCACTTTTGATTTTAACTTTTTGGTCTCCTACACTAAAAGTGTACACAAGTTTCCCATGGGCCAGAAAGAGTGCCATGAAATTGTTCTCTTGGGCATCAGATACATAAAAGATGAGGCCAAAAGATGAGTGGGTCTTCATTGACAAGGAGAAGTGGGACCTGGAAGAACAAAGATGAATTTAATCACACATGGAGACACAAGAATATGTGCAGCTTTAAGCAGACATGACACTGAGGTTAAAGTTCTTGTCTTGATCTACCTCTGAGAAAGGGAGTCTGGGAAGTCTGTGTAGTGCTGCCTGCTGTTGGCAATGCTGCTGAACCGGAAGGCGTGGTGAATCGATTTGGGACTTGAGGAAAGAAAGCAGGACTTGATGTTTGGCTCTGCTGATTCCTGGTCATCACTTCCTAGCTCAGTCAGCACTGGGGGGAGGCTAGATTTATCTCTGGTGACCTATGAGAACATTTATTAAATATCAGGTTATCAGTCAGCCCAAAAATGTTTGTAGAACACATTCATATTTAACTAAGGTCTGCTGTATGTGCTATTTTCACTTCACCTTTTGTGACTGTTTGCTTCCAGAAGTGTTAGCCCTGTGCCTTAACAGCAGTGCAGCCGGGGGTCGCTGTACAGGACAGCCCTCCAGGGAAATCTGGACCTTCTCTGGGTATCTCTTAAAGTCCTCAGGCTCAATGTCCCGGTCTAGTCTACAGTGACATGGCAGAAGTGTCAAACACTCTCAACACATTATTCATTGAATAGACTGTATATAAAAGATGAAAGCAATAACCATAATGTCACCTTTGGTTTCTGCAAGCGTTTTGGCTCCCAAAATATTGTGAGTTGTTTTTGGGGTTTTTTGTTATTATTTGGAATAGCCAGAAGTGAATATGATTTATATGGATGACAGGAGGAATTACTAAGTTGCCAGCTAATGCTATCAATTCTCCAATACACAATTCTCGAATTAGTGCCACATAACAAACAAAACATCAGTTTTCACTCATGTCTTTATCCTGTCTTCCTTCTCTCACCTCAACTGGCTGCGGCAGATGGCCGCCCCTCCCTGAGCCTGGTTCTGCTGGAGATTTTTTCCTTTCCACTGTCGCTAAAGTGCTTGCACATATGGGGTCATATGATTGATGTTTTGCTGGGCCATATCATACCGTTCACGGTAATACCGGTATAATGTTGGGCAACGATAAGAAAGTGAAATATCGCGATAGAATTTGGGTAAAACGCGCATGCGCAGTGCCTTTGTTTTCATACGCACATGGTGGAAAAAGAATGGCGGCGGTGACGGAGAATGAGAAGGGCGAAAGCAGATCGTTGAATGAAACGGATGAACCAGAAGTGGTTTGTAAAAATGCTGCAACTTCAGTGGTGTGGAACTGGTTTAGCTTTCGACCGTCAGACACACAACAAAGCACTATTTTTGGTAGAGCATGCTAGCGGGCCGTTGTCATTACCGTGTGGCACACTTAAAATCAATCCTTTGAGTTTTCTGAAAATCGACAGTGCCCCTTATAATCCCGTGTGCCTTTTGTATGAATTCTGGTTGTGTTTACTGACCTCGAAACGATTTTATGTGGTACACAGCACTCGAAAATCAAAAAAAGGTATACTGGTGATAAACTGAGCCGATTCTGCTATGCCTGGTGCATGGGGAAAAACTATCATTATGCTTTTTGTGACATTTTTGTTTGGTGGTGTGTCGTGTGATTTTTCTAATGTGAAATACGTGTTGTGGCTCCAAAAGGTTGGGAAACACTGATTTATCTATCTAGCCATGAAATGGCTTTTTAAAATTTACTTCACTAGGACAGTGGAAGACACACAATGAATGGTCTCAGGGCAGATTCAAACCAGGTGTCTGCATTAACCTCACAATATATTTGTCACTTACTCAACCGAGCGAGCTAAATGAACACTCTGCAACACTACTGCTTTCACCATAGATGGTAGAATTACCTACAGGGCCCGCTATACGGTTTACTTAACCAAACTGTAAACATGTTTTTTAATGCTGCTCAATATGGTAACATGCATTTGTTTTGGCAATTTTATATTTGCTAAATTTTTCATCTTTTTAGCAGCAAGCTCCATCTCCTCACAGTTTAACTTGAAATAACATAACACCCCCTCTTCTACTGGAGAGAGGGGGTGACTTACCTGTTGATGTAGGCATAGCTGATGCAGCCCGTGAAGTTCTTGGAAGTGCTGCTTGGAGATCCTCCATAGTAGAAAGTCTTCACCTCAGAATCGTATGACGATCCCGCGGCTGATGTCGGCCGCTTCTTGAACTGCTTGTCTTCGTCATCCACCAGCAATGAGTACCTGAAGTAAGGAGTTGAAGCCCCTCAGAAGATTTTCTTTAGTTGTTGATGCGCCCCTTTGGGTGCAGGGGCGTTTGTGACCCATGTTTATAAAAGGATCACCAGATCTTATCAGAGATGCAGGGATCATGCGCTGCACTAACGTGTTGTTTTATTCTCGTGCTGCTGTTCTTATTTGTTGTTGCATTGCCCAAAGTTGTTATTTTCCTGCAAGATATTGTCTATGCCACATGCAGTGTACCACATGCTGTAATTGTTGAAGATATATAAGGTCTGCTGAAATGTTACATATGTGTGCTTTCGGTCTTTTTAGCTCTAATATCCTCATATTTAACATTTTTGACTAACTACTATCAATAAACAAGTAAATTGATATAATGTGATCATTAATAATGTTTACTAAATGACAAATGCATTTGCAACTTTACAGTAATCCAGATGATGTCCATTGATCATGTTTAGAATACTTATTTTAAAGCACATATTAGCTGGTGGATGTAGTGGCTGTGGTGTCATTCTTTTACTGGTTAGTTGTGTTTTTGCATTCACATTTGCTATGTGTTTGGAAAAAAATGGGGTTTGGATTAAACTGCAACAAGCTGTGACTAAGATATTTCTATTTACCAAAGCATTCTGACGTCTTTCAGAACCTAGCAATTTAAAATATTGAGATAAAATAATTTTTGTATGACAAAAACCATGATCTAAATGTAATTGTGTAATATTACTGAGTAGAAAAACAAACAAACAAAACCCACCGTTAACGTGGTTAAGTTCCTATATGAAGGTTCATCCATTCTTCTTTTGAGACTTTATTTAAATGTATATAATCGAGAGGAAACAGGATGTGGAGCCTCAAAGACTAACACAGATGTGCACCAGAAGCAGCTGCCAACAGTGAAGTTAAATACTTACTTCTGATTGTTCACTGAAGCCAGTAAGAAGTGCGACCTTCCATCATTGTATTGTTTCTTGTGTGATTTGACCTTTACGCCTCTGTTGTTTAGGACCACTGCGCCATTCTCCAGGGAGATACTGAACTCGTCAGACTGAAGCAAAAGAAATTTTTTTTAAAGCAAGACAACGCTGCTTTAACATTGCAAAAGCATTTGTTTTGCATTTGAAAATGCGCGTCCTAATACGCAGTAAACATGTATGTACATGTAGGTGTGTTTACCCCTTCATTGTGGTAGAACAAGAGTCCGCTGGGCTGCAGTGTTCTGAAGTTGAGTCCGCCCTCAAAGTTGTCAAACGGTGAAATCTTTGCTGTGGAACCGAGGTAACTCTTTCCAGAGAAATAAGCTTTGCGCGACATCTGTCAAGACGAAAACACATTTCAGTGACTTATATGGGCTAAAGCTGCTGGACTACACTCTATCTTGTCTGTGCAGATGTTTACTATATTTGGTATTGGTTTCAGAGGGACACATTGCATTATCACTTAAGATGTGACGTGGTAGATGCACAACTTACAAAGGACTCCTCTGGGCAGCCGCTGCTAATACCAATGGTGCCAGGTTCTTCCAGCAGGTTGAAGTCTTTTCTCTGGAACTGGAATCCTTTCACACAGCCCTTCAGGCCAACCACAGAGGACAGCTCTGGCCTGTGGGAACACATATATTTCAAATTTAAAGCTGCAAGAAACAAAGTCAGGAAGTTAAAAAAGAAAACTCTATCTACTCCAAAAGTTCTGCTATTAGAGAAGAAGGTGCAGTCTCCGGAAGCAACTGAGAAAAACTAACCACTTATTTAAAATGACATATTATGCAGTTATTGTTGGAGATGGAAAGCAACTTTCTGGCCATGTGATGAAATAAGTCAATTTTTAAATGATGTATTAGCTTTACATATTCTACAAAAAGCTGTTAACAATAAGAATATAGATGATAAAGAATAGAGCTATTTCCATTTGGAGTAATTTATAGTTAGCTGGATGGCTATATCTTGGGACTTAAATGATAAATACTATTATTCTTTGTTTGCATGTATGTTTAGCTCACCTGGATTTCAGGATGCTGGAGGGAGCTCCACCTATGTAAATATCTGCGAAGGGCAGGGTGGTTTTTGGGTTCTCCATGGACTTAACATGACTCTTATCCACCAACAGTATAACCTTTTTTGACTGATGGTAGATCACTGACACCTGAGGAAATGTCCCATCACAGACAGTTATTGTAAGACATTCGCATTTTTAACTTGGGATTATTTAAGAGTTTTAATAAAGACACAAAAAGCTACCTCGTGGTATTTTGCATCATTTATTTGCAGCTTTGCTAAGTTGTTCTCTAAAAGCTTTGGCCCATTGCTGAAGCCAAAGTCATACATTAGACGCAGGAGGCCGTTCTTTAATTCCAAAAGAAAGAATTTATCCTGAAAAAACAGAAATGAAACATATTTATATTGGCCTTATACAATTGTCATAAACCAGTTACTGATGATCATTATTACAAGGTTTTTTTATGAGAATAGAAATGTTGGCAGTTGACCTGCTTTACAGACGGGTAGCACATGGGTAAGAAGAACTAAAAGCTTTCGAGATGTGAGACTCTTGTTAGTTTTCCAGATGACTTACCTCATTGGCCATGAGGAAAAGTACACCATCACTTGCGATAGTTCGTACTGAAATATCAAATCTTGTGACAGCACTAAACGTCCCCCTCCTCTCAATATTACTGATGAGTGCGTAGCCTTTTCCATCAAATAGGTAGCTTGCAATGCGACTCTGTGAAAATGCCAACTTGTACCTGAGAGCAGAGTTGGAAACATGATTTGGTACCTTAGACAATTTCAAACCATCTATGTGACAAATTACGTTAAGATACATCCCCTGAAAATCAGACAGGCTAAATATGAACTTAATGTTTGAGATGTCAAAAAAATGTCAGATTTCTGTAGCAATGTTCAGGTAAGTTGTGTTTAAATTATACAATGGGTGTCAATGCTTGTTGAACTTGTATATTTTTGCCCTTGAGACCCTTTGACACATACATTTAGCCATGCAAAAGTTTACCTGGGACACGGTGGAGATGTGGTTACATTTATTTTGTGAGTCTGTTTGAAATTGTAAAGACTGATGACATCGTTGTTCATCGATGACAATTCAATACAGCCCACGAAAGGTGCAAGGATCAAAGGAGGTGGAAGCTGGTTTGTAACAAAGAAACAGTCACATGTCAGATTTCTAAAAGAAAGAAAGATTTCTTTATATTGAAGAAATGTTGTAATTTACATTACCTTGACATCTGGTGGGACACCCCCAACAAAAAACACTAGATCTTGGGGGTCAATGTCAAACAAGGATTCAGTGCCTGGAGCTTCACCTTTCTGGATAAACTTCTGTTCATCAGTGGAGCTCTGACTTGGGATTGTTAGGAAGACTTTTCCATGTCTGCCCAGTCTGCAAGCAAAGATCTGCAAGTTACCACTGTGACCTCCTCCTAGCTTGAACTTCATGAATGCTATCTGCTTAGCTTTCTCAAAATTTGCTAATGCACAACAAAAGTTAGCCACACTAACTGTGATGTGTGTTAGCAGGATTTCCCTTGTGTTTTGAGGAGAAAGGAAACCACTGGGACCAAGAACAAATTTTCAGTTCCTTGTCAAGATCGGTGCATTAGTAACTTATATAGCAAAGATTTTAAATATAGCCCAACAATATGTATCATTCTATGACTCTATCACGCTCACCTTCTTGAGTGAGTGTGAAGCCAGAAGGTGCTCTAGCATATGGGACATTTTTCCTGGACTTTAAATATTTGGATATAAATGGCCCCATAGTGCTGCTACTGTTCAGAAACTTCACGTGATATATGTATATAAATTTTAGTTAGTTTAGTTTCAGGTGTTGAATCTAGCCCCAACTGGATCCTAACCCTATATTTTATTACATACTTCAGTTGCCTAGGATTATAATCATTAGTACTGGGGTTGGGGTCACCTCTGATGACGATTTAGGCTTTAGAAGTTTCAGTCACTTTTGTGTGCTACAACAAATCTGTATGTATGATTTTCAAATAATGCCTAGCACAATTAAAATGGCAACCACTTTTGGTTAAAGATTTGGGTTGCTTTTTTTCTTTTAGCCACATAAATTTGAGTGTTTCAAAGACATAAAAAGTAAAAAAAAAAAGGGGGCAAATGATAACCCAAAACCCAGCCTACCCCAACCGTAACTACAGATATGCTGCCACTGATCATGTGGCTGTTAAGAGGTTCATTTACCTCTCTATTTTGACGTAGTTGAAGACTGCCGGCCATTGGCTGACAGGCTTTGAACTCAATGGGATCTCAATGTCTTCACCTCCAAGTTTATAGACAAACACCAGGATGTCATTCTTGGTGGCCAAGCCCATGTAGTCTTTTACACCCTGAAAGCAGGAGCAGCAGAAAACAGAGTGTTCATTTTACTACCAAGACTTTCACTGTTTCATTTTAAAACACTTCAGCATGTTATAATGGTGGTACGAGTTTCGAACTGTGTGGTGTTGCTTTATTTCAGTGTACAGTGGTTTCAAAAGCATAACTATGCATCATTTGTGACCAACTACTGCTGGGCCTATTATTCTACAGTGAAAAACATCACTGCATAGATTACAGTGATGGTAAAATCACCAAGGTGAAGCGCTGTTAAAGAGAACAAAGAGGCCTCACATTGGGTATGTTGTACTGTTTCTATACCCTGGCAGACAGGGGAAAACAGTATTTATGTAAATGAACTTTGAAGGCACACAGATGCACCATTGTCTCAGGCGTCTCTTGGACATCTTTTGAAGGGGGCAAATGGGTGCTTTCAAAGCCATTCAAAGCCATTTCTGTTCTCATGATCACAACATGCTATTCATGCACACAAGCTCCTTTTCATCTTTGAAAGTTGGCATTTATTTTATCATAACTGATGACCCAGAAAGAGAAAGGAACAAAATTTATTCTGCCTGGATTCCTCACATTTCTGTCTCCCAAGTACAGGATGATTCGGTCCTCTATGGGATCCTTGTCAGGGTCCACCCTCATGAATAAACTGATGGATGTCATTGTCTTCAGTTCTTCCAAATTGCTGTGAGGATGAACCTCCACTGAGGACTGTCCGTTAAATTTCATGGAGACCTGGACCTGGGGCAGAAAATAAAGGAAACTGAGTTCTCTTTGTTTAGCAATTATCATCTTGATATCTGACAGCAGAACGTGAATTTAAAAAGGTTTACAGCTTCATAATGACTGGTGTGAAAATTTTAACTGGAGTAGTGGAATGGAGTAGAAGAGTTTTATTAACTAGAAAAATTATAGGGAAGAATTTTGATAGTCAAGAGGGGATGCTGAAATACTACTTCAGAATTTAAAATGAGAACAAAGCTAACACGTCAGGTGTGTGGACAGTTTTTACTTTTCTTTTCTTTTTGTAGTGGTCACCTGTGTAGACATGGTAAGAAGAAATTTCATTTCTAAAATTTTAAAGAAAAACAAAAAATAAGCAGAAATACAGAAACCATGTGTGAAAACTATGTATACCCAATGATTCAATAGATTATTATCGCATAGAATTTAAGCCCACTCTTTTTTTTCTTTTTACAATGTTCCCTCAGTTGACCGATGTTTGCATCTATACACAGTTCACTTAAGGTCTGACCACAGCATTTCAATTGGGTTGAGGTCTGGACTTTGAGTCATTGAAATACTTATTATTTTCTTTTTTTAGCTGTTGTAGATTTGTTGTGTGATGCAATTATTGTCCTGTTTCATGACCGAGTCTCTGCCAAGTTTTAGCTATTGGACAGGCAGCCTCACATCTGACTCCAGAATACGGTGGCATACAGAAAAGTTCATGGTCAACTGGATGTCAACTCGTGGTCAACTCATGGTCAGCTCGATGACTAAGGTGCCCTGCTCCTCTGGCTGTACAACAAGCCCAAATAATTTCTCATGGGAAGTCTACAGAGTCAAATATTTGCCAGTTTTGTCAATGTTTTAATTTATGCACACACAAATGTTTAAGGTGCAAGGAACTTGGATTGTTCTTATTAACTAATATCAATTCCTCTAAATATTGTGGTATAACAACATTTTGTTTGATTGGGCCTTAGTTACAGGCTAGCTAAAGCTAACCTCAATGCTCCTTAATTATCATGATCATATATCATCATCTTTTATATTCTCTTATTAATATTTTGTTAGCTTTATTTAGTCTGCAACTACAGTTTGTGGTTCTGCTTTCTGTTTTTGTGTTGTATTGCTATATTTACTATTTTACTATTTTTATTTAATAACTTCACTCCCCCCCGTCTTTTAGTCCAGCAAAACAATTTTTTAATTGAAAGTGTTTAAAATTTTTTCAGATAAATTTTTACAATTGACTGCACCATATGGCATGATTTTAAGCAACTTTATACTAGCCACAGCTGCTGCAAGCCACTTTAAAATCCACTTCCAGTCCAGCTGATCCTTATGTAATTTGCCTAACTGAATCAATGTGATGTTGCTGTTCTCCCTCTTTTGTCTTTTCTCCTATGGCTCAACATGAAAGGGTAGGAGGGGTGCAACAACAGAGCCATGTCATCAAATATAAAATGATTGCACATGGAAGTCAGTCATCCTTTGCTATAGTGGTAATGACTAAATTGGGATATCATTACTAAGTGTGTCAAAAGGAATGAACGAACTTTCTTGGCCACACTCCGGGCCTGGGCTATGAGCTCTCTGATCCTCATGATGTTGGTGGTCACGTTGTTGACAGGCTTCTTATCCTCAACAACCTTCAGCTTGTCCAGCAGGGTAGGAACAAGCAAATGCAGGTTCTCCACTGCCAAAAAAATAATGAAGAAAAATCAACTTTAAATGTGGTGTGGAAAGGAACTGTAAGTCAAAAAAGCAGATAGGAATAACAATAGCTAACATGAAAACCAGTATAGTGTGTTCTACTCATTAAATACAAATCATAAAATGTAGTAATTTTGATATATACCTGCTTCCCCTGCAGAGGCAACAGCCTGTTCATAGGCAGCTGTGGAATATTCGTTATTTTTCATGTTGTTGTTCCACTCCTCTACTTTGCTGCTAATGGGGGTGATAGATTGAAGAACTTCCACTGAGCGATTCAGAGTCTCTGAAGCCACTTCTGAGGTAAACTCCAGACGTTGTGGTGTTCTGTCTGAAAATTAGTGCACATTTATAACAAACTGCAAATTTGCATGTTTAGCAACTAAAGGATTCAGTTGATGGAGATTTCTGCCAATGTCCTCCTTAGTCCTGATAATGCAGACACTTTAAGGTAAAGAACTAATTTGGGTCCGTATTGCCAAACTATGGGAAAAAAATTGCTATGGCCAAAACAGAGAAGACATATCTGTGACATGAGGCTGTCCGTACGTATTTTTAAAATAGGGGAACAGAAATTGTGGGTGCATGTAGCTAAATGAGTTACTAAACCATGCACACAGACTAGGAAACTGCACAAACCTAAATGCAGAATTTTTGGATGGAAGAAGAAAAGATTATCCTTTGGACAAAGTGGGCCATATGCTAGGTTTTTTATGCTAGCTGACAACAGATCACGATGTTGTCATAGTTTATTTGAGAAGGCTGTAGTTAAAGTAGTTTAATATCAAAATCTGAACATATTGTTCCTAGTATGCATTCCTGACAGAGGTATAGTATTTGTTTAAGTAGCAGAGCGTATCGGTCAAGCCCGCACCCATGTGTATATGCAAGCTTGAGTTTCACCATTTCACAGTTTCATCAAAGTGGCAACTTTATTCAAGTCAGACTGGATTATAGAATAAAAGGTCTGACCATTTTAGCTGAATTTCAACAGATCAAGTTAACTGTGAATATCCTCTATTGCTCCTGTAGTTCTGTAAGGCCTATATCTCTGATTTTCAAAGAAAGCTACTTAAATTTTAGCTATATAAAACCCCTGGGGGATTCATACATCGGCTGACTTTAGGACCAAACCACTCAAGTAAAAGAACTTTTTTTTTGTGTGTGTGTTATTTATTTATTTATTTATTTATTCGATCACATATTCAATTGGAAAACCTAGCAAGGCCTGCCCTGTTAGCTATTCCAACTGTTCCAGTTAGCTATTCCAACTGTTCCAGGCCTCCTGAAACGTATAAGAAAAGTATATTCTTACCTGTTTGGAGTTCACTGATGTCCTGCACAATTTCTGAGAGTTTTTTCACGTTGTTTTCCATGGTCTCTTTGGTCTCCTCAATGTATTTTAGCTTGTCAGTCACCTCATGTTTTAGCTCTGTTACAGAAAAATGTATTAGACAACAAAAATACTATGAACAGTATACAGCTGAAATATGACTAATATGTCCGCAATATATAATTCTGTTGAGATCCATACCAATTTGCTCTGAATGCAGTGTGACAGATTCCTTGAAAACATTGTCACTCTGTGTTATGAGGTATTCAAGCTGCGCATTGATCCCACTGGTGGCCTAAAAGACAGATGTATGAAGAAAAATAACAAGGACTGATAGAATGTTGAATGCAGTAAATGAATGCCTTAAAACTGCATGATCTGACATACATCTTCAGCTCTTTCGGATAAGTTGAAGGTGGTGAGTGAGGTGATGTTGGCATCGTCAACGTATTTCACTATGTTGTTGTAGACGTTGGCAGCAGTTATAGCCCTCTGTACAAAGCCATTGGCGTCACTCTTTCGCAGGTCCCTGGGGGAGACAGTGTGATTCATAGTCTGCTACCTCAAGCTCAGTGAAACTGCAGAGCAGAACACGGACTGCTGTCACTAGTTGCACTGCAAGACAGCAGCGTCAGAATCTGTCCACTCTCTGGAGAGCCAGCTGATTCCTCCTCCACAATGCATATATGACATCACTTAACAACTAAGTGTGTATTCCATATGTTTATCATTGTTACCAAAAAACATGCAAAGAAACTGTATTATTCTAACATTTTATATATGATAGAAATTAGGAAAAACTTCATAGGTCACAAATAAATACTATATGAAGCATGAAATGTTTAATACGTTTAATAAATGGTTCCTATCCGGGCAAAAGTTTACTAAAAGCTACTATGTGCAACTGTGTGCTACATAGGTTTATTTCAGATGGATGTCTCACTCTTCCAGCTCATTGGCTTGTCTCTCCAGCGCCTCAGCGTGTCTGTCAGCCTTCTGAACCAGATCTCTGTCAACCAGTGAGAGGCGCTCCGTCTTCTCTGTCAGCTTTTGGCTGGCGCCATCAATTGCTGCATGGTACTCAGTCACGTTCTGTACACAGATGCGCGCGCGCGCACACACACACACACACACACACACACACACACACACACACACACACACACACACACACACACACACACACACACACACACACCTCAATTACCTCGAGACGTGCTTTCATGTTCCAGCCTGTAACATTCAGTAATCTCTGTTTAGCTGGTAACTACTGTAGGTACCAATATCAGAAAAGATTTTTTAGCTTGAGATTATTTCAAGTCCAAAAAGCTACAATATATATATACACACACACACACACACACACTTGCTAACATTGTTACTTTCAGATTATTGTAATTCCCTCCAGAGTAACTTAATACAGAGCTACTTGACTAAAACAGGAAAGCACTTTGAAAATGCTGCTTATTCAATTTTCTTTCCAGCAATCCATAAATTGCTTCCAAATCAAATTGCCCAGCAGTGCAATGTAACACAGACCAGGTCAAGCCTTAGGAATCATTTCTGGAATGAATTCAATTTAATCCTTGGGATATTGGGATATTACAACCCCATTTGGCACCGTATTAGATTATGCTACCTTGGTGTGATACATAGCCTTTGTTCAGTAGGCCATAAAGAAACCTGACCATCATTAAAAAAGTAGGGCCTGAGATATTTTTAGTCTCATCAGACCGTAATTTGCCTCACCTTTCCCAAAGCGTCCACCTCAGCCACAGTTCTCTCTGATTGGGCGATAAAGTCTCTGGCTGCTTCCAAAGTGTCGTTGACGGTGTCATGGTTCTCCATTAGCCTCTGCAACTTCACCTAGGATGCAGGGAAAGAAAGAGAGCACCATTTGGTTTTTTTTGTTTTTTTTTTACCAGAGTCCAGTACTTCTTGGAGGGTTTGTTTGTTAGATATTCTTAACATGTTAAAATTCTAGGCTTTCCTGCAGATTCTGAAGAAAATACTGCTAATAAGTGCCAATATGTGATTATCATTGAATAGGTTTACAAAAATACATATAAAATTCACAAGAAGATTCTAAAGATTTTCCTGTTTAGTCCTGTTTAAAGACTAAACAAATGTTAAAGTGGTTATAGAGGTCAAAAATCAATGATATTCCCAAAGACTTTACGTCAAGTTTTGAGTCGGATGCATTTTTGAAATAACTGCTTTAAAAAGACTAAAGGGCTAAGACACTTCATCACTGGCTTTACTTTGGAAGCAATGTTAATCTTTCATATGCAGTGTAGAAGTATTTGTGTTTGCATATATTTTTGTTGCAAGTAATTTTAAATGTCACATAGTTAATAGCTATACTATTTAATAAATAGTCTTATTTATTGGAATCATAATATTTATGCTGTTCCATTCAAGCAGTATGTTAGGCATGTATGTTACAGATAATAGATTCAGCATCCACACCCCACTTTTAATTTGACTGCATGACTGAGTATTGCACAGGGATGAGATCATCTGATTGGCTGTGGTCAACCAGCAGCATACAGCAGCATACTGGTGTCGACCAGTCTGCTGAGGCTAGGTAGAGCCCTGGATTAGGAGAGGCTCTGTGTTTGGCTAGGAAGCTATTCATGGCAGACAGCCTGATCATGGAGATCCCCACTCCTGATAACACGCATGCTCACAAGTAACCAAATGTCCAACAGGAGCTGCTCTGCTACATCCCTGGATTTCGATTATGACCACATGTTTTTATGTTGACTAATTAAAATTTAGTCGACATAGCTTGATAAAAAAATGGTTAAAGGTTATGTCCTTTGTTCTGACCAATTAAACTTTAAAATTAATTTTAGGACTCATAGAAATCCCTCAGTATCTGGTCTGAAGAGGAGAGATATTGGGCTATTCCATCTCAAGTCAGCAAATGTTTACATTTTCTGCTCAACCATCTCTAAATTGCCTAGAAGTTTTATGGAGTATTCACTAGTTAAAAAAAAATATTTGAGCACACACTTGCTAACTAACTTCACATTGCAAAAAGCAACTAGTGACAATGTCTGAATACATATGGTTATATTTCATAAAAATGCAAAAGAAAACTTATAATATTAATATTAACTAATAATATTTTTTTTAACATGAAATTCTTAGTCACAAAAGGAAGGAAATTATATTTTAAATCAACTTTCATGCTGGATTGAACAAACACAACAAGTTGTATTGTGGAAATATCTCTAGATAGTGTGATCTGAATGGAACACAATTCTGGAATTTCCAAAGGGTATTTTAACTATAACTTAGAACATAGTTTTGTTAATTACGGACACATTTTTTATTTTTATGACCTTTTCCTCTCCTCTTATCCAACCTCTCAGGGCAGATGGCTGGCCTTCCCTGAGCCTGCTGGAGGTTTCTTCCTGTTAAAAGGGAGTTTTTACTTCCTGCTGTCGCCAAGCGCAACAGTAGGTGTCATCTGATTTGAACTGAACCTACTCTACGACTCTGAGACCTACTGCCCTTGAGGTCTCTGATAATTCAAGTAAAGTGTGAAATATACTAGTTGGCATTACAATGTCATGACAAAAGGGATCGTTTATGCAAGTAGTCTTGCAATGCCAAGCTGTTATGACAAACAACAAGATCCATTCATTCCAACTGAAATAATTTTAAACATTTGCTCTTTCATACAATTGTGTGATAGGAACTTTATAGCAGTGGGAGATATTGCAGATGCGTCAAGATTATAATGAGGAAGCTATAGAGTAAATGCTTCCCAGATGTTTAAAAAAAACAGCCCCGCTCTCGGTCTATTCAACATGTACATTATGTGCATCTTAGGGTTTTTGCAGAGAAGTGTTTTGTTTTTTTTTTTTCCTCTTGGGAAAAGACTTGGCTGGGTGCATCATGAGAAAGTCAGTCAAGTTTGTGTGGGTAGGCTGTGGATATTATCGTGGGAAAAACACTTGCATTGCAATGTTGCTTTTCCCCCTGTGCAGGCCCCCTTCTAATGTAACTCCCACAGATGGTTTTAAGTTTCTGTTCTCATCACCTAAATACCACAGTAATAGAGTTCTCTGACATGACCGGCAAAGTACAACCAGATCTCCTTCTCTCACTGCTCTTTTGCAACTGTGCATTTCGGACTAAGGACACGCTGTACTTCTGTCTTTAAATGCCAGGTACTAGTGTGAAAAATCACAACTCAACACTGTTTGAAGTATTCTGAGTTGAAAAAAGGAAGAAATAAGCCATTCTATAGAACAAAATACTAACAGAGAATCAAACATAGCGTAGATGGGAGAGGGAAGTAGGGCACTGTAAGAGCTGAGGGGGGTCATGGGAAATTACCTCATGCCTTTGGAATTTGAGGACACTAGCTCGGTTCTTATTCTCCGTCTCGTGCACATTGCTGTCTGCTTTCGCAAGAAAGCCTTGAGCTTCTGACAGTCTGCCGGAAAAGCGGGACAAGACCTCTCGGACAGACGGGAGGCGGCTGTTTGTGATCATCAGCTTCTTTTCCAACTGCCGAATGCGGCCCAGCACTGCAAACACGACCAGAAACATTAGCTGACATTTCATCACCACTGCTAACACATTGGAGTGACTCAGGGTGCTGTTTTTGTAGAACTTGTGAGTCTTTTCATCCACAGCAGTTATATTGTAAATGGTAAATGGACTGATTCTTATCTAGCTAATTTTTACTCTATCTGAGCACTCAAAGCGACCTGCTACATACATTTGTATGCATTATGTGATGCAGCAAATGTATTCTTTTAACCTTTTAACATCTACCAGGTCATGACTGAACCACTGAACCAGTCTCTTACATACATGTTTGGCCTTACAGTTCTCCTGTGGTATGATTCCATTGGGCTATAGGGGGTAGGTATGAACCCAACCCGATACCTTAAAAGGTTGCCACCATTCAACTCGATGCTAAATAGTTAAGGCCACCAGCCTGTTTTGCACATGTGCATGTTTACAAAAAATGTGCATGCTTTGAATATCAAAATAATGTTCATATAATGTCGCATCTCCAACCCTTGCTCACTACAGTGTAATAGGTATATAGTGAGGTAATCATGTGCAGGTGTTTGCTGTGTAACTGTTGCGTGTCTTACAGTCATGGGCCTCTGTGGACTCGCCAGTGGCGATTGGTTCTCCTGGAGAAAGGTCTATTTTCCTCATCAAAGCCACTATTTCCTCAGCGTCCGCTGAGCTCTTTCTCACCACCTCAGGATCCACTTCCTGCTGGATACTGTACACCTCCCAATCGTGGATCATCTCTGTATGAACGTGTAACATCAAAACCCAGTTAAGCTAGGTAAAATACATTTAGACATAGCACACAATTTCACTATTTAATTCACCGGACACAGCAACAAAACAGGCTTTTGCGTTTGAGAGTTGTTCGATACCTTCAATGCGTATGTTTAGATCAGTCAGATTTATGCTGAGCTGTTCAGCGAGTGTGAAGGTCTCCAGTGTGTCATTATCCAACATGTTCCACAGAATGTTCACCACACTTTCCTGAAAAGCCACAAATAAAGAGATAAGTCAAAGCCTAAAATCAAACATTTTAATAAATGTAAATAAATGTAGCATCTTAAATGCTGTGACAGGTTATTATTTATAAAAGCATAAAAATATGCGTTGGGAAAGTATGACCTGCAAGTTGAGTAATATAATTTCTACATTATTGTAAGTGAAAAAATAGCCAGACTGCAGACACACAAACACTAGCTTTAAACATCTAAAGGTTTGATGGTGCTCACCGATTTCCCTAGCTCTCTGATGTCCAGTACCACAACATCTGTGGCCTCTTTCAGCTCCTCAGTCTGGGCCTGCACTACAGACGACTTGTTTCTCCAAACTCGATACCCAGTCTGAAAGGAAGACAGGAGTGAAGTAGAAATAATGAAAACTCACTGCAGGAATTCATGCATCAGAATTTAAATAGCAGCATTTCTGTCTGTCTCTGTAGAAATTTCTTACATTCCACACATTTAAAGCTAAAAATGTAAAGGAAGCTACAACTATCATAGAGCTAACATTGTAATATGTTTGTGCAAAAATAAAGCCGAACTATCAGAATTAATTTGAAGGTGAACTATGAACAGAAACTGAATGTTGTGGGTGTAGTTGCTAATTCTTGCTAATTTGGTGCTATGCAAATTGTATTATTGTAGGGTCTTTACCTTACAATATTGTTGTGATGTGGCGATATATAAATGAAATTGAAATTGAAAAATCAAATCAAAGTTGTGAGGTCGAAAACCAAAACAATGAGCTTAAACAGTGATGCTACTGAAGCTAAAATCCTTCATACATTTTTGCGGCAACTGTCAAGCTGCATGACAATTCTTAGATTCATCAGTATGAGCAATGTACTTCCAGCACACAAACACTTTTGCACATTATATGTATAAAAAGTTTTATTTTATCTTTATAGCAGTAATACATGTAAATGTGCATGTACCTGCAGTTGATGAGCAGTATAGTTGTAGTATTTCACTCTATCGTTAGCAGCAGCACCTGTGGTAATGTTCAACACTCCAACTTTTAGCTGGTCCAGTGTCTTATTAGAGTGCTCCATGTCTTTAATCAGATGCCAGACACACTGATCACAAGCTAAAGTCAGGAAAAAGAACGAAAAACCCAACATGGATCACAGCTGTTCACATAATTTTCCTTTAGTTAGTGAATTTCTGCTGCTGTTGTTTGTTGCACTTACTGATGTTGCACAGGTTGACCGTTGAAGACTCTGCCAGGCATCCTCCTGTATGCATATCACAGAAGCCACTCTCACAGTCACACTCTATTAAAAAACCCCAACAAAAACAGACACTTCATTCAGTTTCAATTTTTCACCAGCTGGAAACAAGACATTAAAATCGGCAGATGTTCACTTGGCTTGAGGCCTGCACATCTGTCTTGTGGTTTCTTTAGTGTGTGACTCCTTATTTAAGCAGCTGTGTATGTATATAGATTTGGAATTGGGCGGTGATGTCATCCAACTCTCACAGTGATAGTCACTGGCCACAGAGACTATCAAAGCTTCCAGCAGATGTTCCTCTGACATCATTAACACCCGAGGTCGAAAGTAAGAAAGTAAAACACTTACTGTTACTGTCCCTACATTGAATCTTGGACGTCTGTGCTTTACTTTACTTTGGATTCCTTACTTTTTCCGAAAAGCCTAATTACTATTAGGTTTAAGACTTTTGAGGGGAATACATTATTATGTCCAGCACCTACACAACAGATTAAAAAGGCATAAAAAACACATCTAATTAATGATGTCAGTCCCCTCTCCCATGGGATCAGGTCCCAGTGTGGACTTTTAATTAGACTTTTAAAATTTAAACCGGCCACAGCAGATGGGTCTGTTTCTATCGAAGGTTTTTTGTTAAAAGGGAGTTTTTCCTTGAGCGTCGAGGTGGCTGTTGAAAAGTAAAACTGAAAAACGCAACACTCTTAACAGCTCAGCAATATCAAAAAATGTGAAAAATTTATATTCAGTTAAATTGGTATTTTTTAAAAATATTATTATATTTCAATTTTTTACCAGAATGTTTTTAAAAACAATTTTTATTTCTACTTAAGTGAAGAATTTGTACTTTTACCACATCCAATGAACATTAAAGCAACAGTGGGTGTGGGAACATGAGCATTCAGTGCAGTCTTTTCCTCTGGGAATCTACACTGAATGTTTTTAACAAATGCTGATTATGTCAAGTTATCTGACCTACTGTGTACAGGCAGATAACTTACTCTGGCAGCCAGAAGGGCTATAATTCCAGTATCCTGGGAGACAGCGCTCGCAGTAACGACCTCCAGCCCCCGGGCGACATGGACAGCTGTGGGTGAGAGGATGGCAGGTGGACCGGAGGGAAGCTGGCCCACAGTCGCACCTCCGGCAGCCCTGACAGCTGGAGAAACCCGAGTAGCCTTCCTAGATTACAAGAGTGAAAAACAGTGTTAGACTCCAGTTATTGGGCTCTTCCAGTTCATTTTGAAGCATGCTCTGTGCATAATATAAGAGATAAATGCTGTGCTCAATGTTATTGTAAGGGTCAAAATACAGTTCGCAGTAACTACTGTAGATCTTAGAAAAAAAATGTAGGCAAATCATTCAGCTGTAACTGCTTCCATCTTTTTTATGTTCTCACTTGAGAGTTCAGCTGCTTTCATCTGCAGCTTTCATGCTTCATGTAACAGTTGCCCTGTTTTCAGTACTTTTCCCTTAACCTCACAATGACCCTTGCAGACATTTCGTAACTGCAGCTTTTTGTGCTTTTGCTTGAACTCATGTATCGACTTCTTTCATCTTTTCATCGACACACGCATACATACACTCACAAAAAACAAACTAGACCTATTTTGGCTTTTATGTTGGCCTTTTCTTCTTTTTTTTTTTTTTTTGCCTGTCCCATTTGGTTCTTTAGCCGTCAGAATTGTTGTCTGAAGACCAACAAGGATACCCAATGGATTTATTTTGCCAAATGGATCATCATGGCATTGCCGTATTGGTCCATTTGATCGACCTTTGTTTTTATTATTTATTTTATTTTATTTTCAGTTGTTACAGACGGGACAGACATGAGTGAGGGATAGGAAAGGGAGAAAGAAAGAGGAAGGAAAAGAAAAACAGAAGGGGAGAGGGACAGTGAGAAAGGGGGGGAAAAAAATATCTCCGGGATCACCTGTTGAGAGAAAAAGAATAGAAAACAAGCAAAAAAAACAAAAAAACAAAACAAAGCAACATACTATACACAACACCATCGCATTAATCTAGCTAAGTGTAAACAGCAGTAAATACTAAATATTGAATGTTGTTGTGCAGCACGCAGGACAGACAGCGCACAATGTGCTTTGAAGTAGCAGCCAAGAAAGGTGTGATTTAAGTCTACAAACAGTGAACACCTGTGTGCACACCTGTGTGGGTCGGCGCGCTTGTATTCAAATGGTTTCCCCATGTAATGGTCTGCAAGAGGATGTAGAGAGCCATAGCCCTGTCCCTCAGGGCATGAAGCAGGCATGGAGGAGATCCAGGCCCCAGACATCCAGAGGTCCCAGAGTGCAAGAGCCCAAGGAGGACCACCGGAGGGGCATCCGTGCCACCTTCATGGGAAGGGCTGAGGATACCCAGACGAGGGGTCACCCAGTAGCCACCGGGCAGAAACTAGAGGGGGCTGTACCGGCGTGCCCGCCGGCTCCGCCGGCAGCCAGCTGTGCCAGAGTGAACCGAGCCGCAGGCACAGAGGCCGGAGGCCCGAGGGCCCTCCGCGCCCCGGAAGAGGCCTGACTGAGCAGCAGGCGCCAGGCCCCGCCAAGTAGCCACCGGGAGTGAGCTGGCACATGACCTGAGCGCCCATCCCCGGACACCAAGAACCAACAATGCACCGACCCCTGAGGGCATCAGTCACCGGCAGGGAGTGTGGTGAGGGGAGATAGGCCTCCACACTTGGAGGGCCTGGGAGTTCCCAGAGAGGTGGAGTCTAAGACCCGACCTGACATATAGACACAGACAAACAGGCACACACAGACACAGACATGCATTCCCACCCTCATGCACACATATACAAACACTCAGCACTCACCCAACGTAGGAATAAACGTAAATGGACATGTACACACAATCACACTCCCCAAACATACTCTATACCCCGGGTCCAGGTATCCTCGCCCCCAGAGGGGGAAACGGCACCCAGACCCAAGAGATGTTACCCTTCCCTCCGGGGTGGAGGCTAGCAGACCGCCCCAGGCTCCGCAGCAGCAGGGAGGCCAATCGGACAGCCAGCATCTCTTCCCAGCCCCCCCGCCTCGATGGCTAGCAGAGAACGGGGGTGTGTTAAGACCCCATACCCTCCTCCTCCCGCTCAAGTGTAGTGTTGCTGCGTGTTGCTCTAAAGTGTGTTTAAAACAAGGGAGAGCATGGTGCTGCTGCCAGAGAGCAGCAGGTGTTAGCACGGCCCCTCCCGAGAACCCTCAATGTCTACATGGATTTAAAATTGAGAGGTGGGCACCGGCGCCAGAGGTAGGTTTGAATACACAGACCGTCTACTGGACGCCGTTAACGTGCCCACCCTCAAGGCCCTATATATATATATATATGTGTGTGTGTGTTATGAGAGTGTAAGTAATGTGGATGTCTAAGTTGTGAGATAAAATTGAGGCACAGGTGGCCAGAAGAGGACAGAGGGGGGGGGGAATGTCTCCCCTGCACCCTGGTGACACACCCGCACCCCAAAGCCCTACCTGTGTGGGTGGGTGTGGTGGAGCGGGAAGAGGGAGGCAGCCGGGGATGGGGAGGAAAAGAAGGGAGGGGAGGGTGTCCCTCCCTAGGGCCAGCTCCCCCGCTGACCCCAATAGGCACCCCCGTCCTCTGGTATCCACCAAGGCAAGGGAGCCCAGGCCCATCCAGACCGGGGCCTACGGCAGCAGCACCGCCAAGCCCCACAGGACCCGGGGCAGCCCACCCCACCCCACCGCAGAGGAAACTGTACCCACCCCAACATTCAATCATCTCCCAGACTACACAAGACACAGACACCCAGGTTAAGTTTATTCTCCACCTCTCCTATGTCTCTCCCCCACCTGCAGAGCGGACTCCTGCAAAGATGGAACAACCTCCCTGCCAGTTGAAGAGCCCCCCGGTTAGGCCGATGCACAAGAGGCCCCCTGCGCCAGGGCTGAGCCCCCGTGCACCCACCCGCCCACAACCTCGGCGACACACCGACGAGGACCGAAGCCCCCAAGGCCCAGCCAGAGCCCCAGCACGGAGGCGAAGCACCCCCGAACCCCAAACCCCCACGCCCGCCCCGGATCCACTCAGGGGCAGCCAGGCCACCAGGCCAGTAACCTACGTCCGCCAGCACAGACCATCCTCCAGCCCCGCTGCACGCGGCCACGAGGAGAACAACCTCTGAGAGCGACCAGAGCCACTAACCAGGTTATGAACACAACCCAGGGATAACGTCTCTAGGGGTCCTCCAGGTGCCCTAAGCCCATCCCAACCTCCACATCAACCACAATAGCCAAGGCGGGACCAAACCACGACCCCCCAACCCCGCTAGGTGATGGAGCCGATCAAAGGAGCCCAGAGGGATTGATCTAATGTGGTGGCAGAGGCTATATCGAGACTAATGTGATCTATTAGATAGTTTCTATATTGGCTAGAATTAAGATTATTTTTATTTTTCCAGTTCATGAGGACCGTTTTCTTGGCGATGCATAGGGCAGTAAAAACCATGTGGACTGTATTAGTTTCTGTAGTGACATCATCCAAATTTCCCAACAAGCATACTAAAGGGGAGGTTGGAATTTTACATTTCAGACACTTTGATAAGTCTTCACATATCTCGTGCCAAAACTTCTGCACTGGTGGACAGAACCAAAGAGCGTGGATGTAATTGTCTGGTGTATTGCCTTGACAGTGTGAGCAGTTGTTGGCGGATGTAAAGCCCATCTTGAACATTCGATGACCTGTATAGTGCACTCTATGCAGTATTTTGTATTGTATTAATTGCAGATTGGGATTTTTAATCAATTTAAAGGTTTTTAAGCACATCTGAGACCAGACGTTTTGGTCTAAGCTGACTGATAAATCTGCTTCCCACTTTGCAATAGGAAGGGATATTGATTCATCTATTTTAGAAAGTGTTCTGTATATTTTAGATAATAGTTTGGGGGATTTAAGAGTAAGAAATTGAACCACACTTGGTGGTGTTTGTAATTCAACTTGACTGAGGTTAAATTTCTTTTTTACTATGGATTTAATTTGTTTATATTCTAAAAATCTTTTCTTGTTGATCCCATATTGTGTAACTAGTCTGTCAAATGGAATAAATTCTGTTCCCTCTAATATATGTTCTAAGTATTTAATTCCTTTACAACTCCATTCTGGGAAATTAATCTTATTATTGTTTTGTAATATGTCAGGGTTATTCCAGATAGGTGTACGTTTGCATGGGATTAATGAAGACTCCGTTATTTTTAGAAACTCCCACCATGCTGTCAGAGAAAAGCTGATGTTCATGCTTTTAAAGCATTCATGTCTTTTGATGTTTGAGCTAATAAATGGTAGGTCTGAAATCTCTAGATCATTGCATAGTGCCTGTTCAACATCTAGCCAGGGCTCATCTAAGAGGGTACATTTTAACCATTCTGAGATGAACTGAAGCCTGTTGGCTAAGAAGTATTGGTGAAAATTAGGCAGATCTAATCCTCCTCTATCCTTGGTTCTTTGTAGTGTTTTTAAGCTGATACGCGGGGGTTTATCTTTCCAAAGGAATTTAGAAATATGTGAATCCAGAGATCTGAACCAATCTTGTGATGGTTTGTTGGGGATCATTAAAAATAAGTAATTTATTTTTGGCAAGATCATCATTTTTATAGTGGCGACCCTTCCCATGAGTGATATGGGTAGAGATTTCCATCTAGTCAGATCGCCTTCTACTTTCTTTAGAAGTGGGATGTGGTTTAATTTAATTAAGTCTGAAAGCTTAGGAGAAACATTAATACCTAAATATTTAATATTTCCAGATTGTAGTGGGGCAGAAGATGAATTATGGAAGGAGCAGTTAATGGGAAGAACTGTAGATTTTGGCCAATTAATTGAATAATCTGAAACTCTTGAAAACCAGTTTATTAGAGTAATTACCTCAGAGAGGTTGATTTGTGAGTTTTGCAGAAAAAGCAACACATCATCCGCATAGAGACTGATTTTATGTTCTACGTTCTTACATTTTATGCCCTTAATTGTTGTAGCCTGTCTAAATGCTGCTGCTAGAGGTTCGATAAAAATTGCAAAAAGTGAAGGGGAGAGTGGGCATCCCTGTCTGGTGCCCCTCATGAGACAAAAGCTGGAGGATGTCTGGTCATTTGTTCTGATACGAGCTGTTGGGGAATTGTATAATATTCTTATCCAATTTATGAAAGAGTTTCCAAAACCAAATTTGTGTAAAGTTGCAAATAAAAATTTCCAGTTAACTCTGTCAAATGCTTTTTCTGCATCTAGAGATAATATTATGGTTTCAATATTTTTATTGTATGAGTAGTCTATTAAATTAAATAATCTACGAGTGTTTGTTGAGGAGTGCCGACCTTTTATGAAACCAGTTTGGTCAGGATGAATTAAGAGGGGGGTTATTTTCTCTAATCTCTTTGAGAGAGCTTTGCAGATTATTTTAAGGTCTACATTTATAAGGGATATTGGACGATAACTTGAGGGAAATAAAGGGTCTTTTCCTGGTTTTAGCAGGAGATTAATGTTGGCAGAATTCATATTTGGTGGTAGTCTGCCATTTTTCTTGATTTCCTGCAACAATCTATGGAATACTGGTGCCAAAATTGTCCAGAATTCTTTGTAGAATTCTGCAGGAAAGCCGTCTGGACCTGGAGCCTTGTTATTGGGCATACTTATCAGGGCTTCCTGGAGTTCACCTGGCGTCAGTGGCGAATCCAGTGCTATTGCTTGACTGTCTAGTAATTTTGGAAGAGTTACGTTGTCAAGAAACAAATCAATTTCATTTTTAGACGGGTTTATTTGTGGTGAATATAAAGTTTCATAGAAATCCCTAAAAATGTTGTTTATTCTTCCAGGGTCATATATTGTGTTCCCCGATAAATCTTTAGTAGCACATATAGTTGTTTTTTCTTTATTTATTTTTAACTGGTTTGCTAGAAATCGACCTGATTTGTTACTGTGTTCAAAATTCTGCAAGCAAAGTCTTTGTACAAGGAATTGTGTTTTTCTATTAATAATTTCATTTAATTCTAGTTTTGTTTTGCATATTTTGTTCATTATTTCTTGATCTTGGTGGAACGCGTAGGCTTCTTCTAAGGATTTGATGGTTTTTTCTAATTCCTGAATATTTTTGTTTTCTTCTTTCTTTTTGTGTGATGAGAAAGAAATTATTTTACCTCTCATCACAGCTTTTCCTGCTTCCCATAGAACAGAAGCAGATGTTCCGGGAGTGTCATTAAAGTCTAAATATGAAATCCATTCCTTTTTAAAATATTTAATAAAGTCTTCATCTTTAAGTAGTGATGTGTTAAATCTCCAGTTTTTACTTGGCGTAGTATTATTCTTGTGCATTAGTGTTAAAGATACAGAAGCATGATCGCTGACAGCTATAGGGTGAATCTCAGTGTCTGAAATGTCACTCAGCAGTGAGCTGCTGACCAAAAAATAATCCAGACGAGAGTAGGAGTGATGAACATGTGAGAAGAAAGTATATTCCTTACTGAGAAAGTATATTCCTTACTGAGAAAGTATATTCCTTACTGAGAAAGTATATTCCTTACTGTTGGCCTTTTCTTCTAAAGACTCTTAGCTTATTTATTATATGTTTGAACTGCCTTCTTGAGTCTGCTCCTCGTATGTTCTATGATGTTTAATCCTGGGCAGTGGCTGAGTGATGTAATGGTGGTCCTGCCCTGTAGCCACTCCATCCCAGTCTCATAACAGAATATGAAATAGTCGGAAAAAGGCTTTCTGTTTGTCTGGGAGGATCAATTTATAACTTGTCTATTTTGACAGACACATTTGTTTGATGTCAGAGAAAGTTGGAAGGTGTTACCATGGTAGCCAAGAAAACAAAGTGCATTTTAACCCAAACCACGATCTTTTATTATTATTCTTACTTAACCGAGGAACTTGCCTAAGCCTAGATGTCAGTGCCTAATTGTACACGAAGGGACATATTTTTTATTAATAAAGAAGAAATAAGAGGTGCAATAAAGAAGCTCACGTGCTGTTTCTCACCTCACACTGGTCGCACAGCCGTCCAGTGACTCCTGGCTTGCAGTGACACACTCCTGTCCTGTCGTCGCATGAAGAGGTGCCACATTTGTCACACTCGCACTCTAGAAAAGACACGGGATGTATGGAGTGATGAGAACACCAGAGGTCAAATTATGTCACGAGTATGGTGGAAAGGGTTATTTTTGGACTTGCAGGGCCTCTAAAGGCATACGATAATCCTTGATATGGAATTGAGACCATGTGTCTTTGCCACAGAGCAACTTCAAGGTTGTGTGAGGCTAAAAACTGCACTTTTGTCACCTTTTGTCATCTCTTTCAAGCAGCTATGGTTAAACTGAGTAAATTAGTTGTAAAAAATATTCCTCCTGTGAAATGCTTTATGGCGACTTCAGGACAGTGTTACACAATAGTGCAGCTCAGTGTGTGCAGTCTCCAGTGAGCTGTTGGAATGCCTGACTACTGTCACTGAGTTTATGACAAGAATGTTGAACAGCCAGCCAGAACAACTGCATCAACAAACTTCATTAATCTCCCATCATTACATTTCACACCCATCTATGCGACTGGCTTAAGATACAAATTACATTGTCGGGGTATCGTGTGAGAGCTGCCATATAACATTGAGGAACAATACTTTCATGCATCAAATATTAGCTATCCCATAGGAAATACCCCCAAAGTATGGGTATTCACCCATTATCCCCACCTCTGCAGTCCTTGGCACTGATGGCATCGCCATAGAACCCTGGGGCGCACCTCTCACAGTTGGCACCGGCAGTGTTTCCCCAGCAGTGCTGGCAGTGGCCCGTCACATTGTGACACTCGTTAAAAATCAGGTTGGGGTCAGTGTTACCATTGCAGTCGCACCTCTTACAGGCACTACCAGTCGTCATCGGGCTGCCATAGTAACCTGGAGCACACCTGGATGGAAGAAACTGCAGATGACTGAGAGCCTCAATGTCTAACACAGTAAAGTAAAATCTACTTTTGGATAGTCTTTTTGACCTTTGTTACAAGACAAGCAAAGTTAATGATTGTTGTAGCTTTATGCCTAAATTGGACATTATTCAGTTTTAAATGTTAACACATCACAAAAAGCTCATGACTTTCTTCCTCGTTGTTTAAAAAACAAAACAAACAAAGCTAAGGCTGCTCTCATGAACCAGTGATCCGTAAGCTTTAGCAAATTACTAGCAAAATCGATTCATCTTGGGTGTGAGCATAAGTCCGATGCATATAAATGACAGTGTATGTGATGTTGCACTTTACAGAGACCTCATGTTTTCATGAATGTTGTGGTGTTTAAAAGTTTTGGACTATATATGGCAGTTGGAGTTAGATGCTGTATAGATATTTAAGTAAGTAAGATAAAATAAGTGTGAATGTTGTGAACCTAAATATATTTTATGTGTTTCATTGACATTGACTCTGCTCAGTCTGTAACGTGTACCTTTTTATTGAATGCGCAGGTAATGCAGTTGTGTTATAATTGATTTACATAATTTACTGATTGCTTGTTCAAGGCCTTCTCAGCACAGACCTCTCACAGTAATTTCCAGAGTAGCCCTCTTGGCACTTGCACCGTAGAGTGGCACCTCCTTTGTCACAGTGCACTGCAAAGCTGGGCGGACACACAGAAGAAAACATTTTTGAGATGTCTGTCAGTCTTGTGGCAACACAAGCAACAGCAGAGCAGCTTACTTATTGGATGGGATGGGGAGGGGGCAGGCACATGGTTGGCAGGTGTGGCGTCCACGCAGGCCAGGAGTCAGAATGTAGCCATCTTCACACATTTCACAGAAATCACCCATGCTGTTGTATTTGCAGTTCTGCGAGAGGAAATATTATGTTCTTGACAACATTTGTGTACCTGGGCACCTTACTGAGTGAAAGGCAGTCAACTTACTATACAGATGCCAGTGATGTCTTCACAGTAGTCAGCATGCCCCTTGCAGTTACATGGCAGGCATTCGCTTTGCTCACTGAGGAAAAATCCCCTGCCACACACCTGCAGTGGGAACAGAAATGTCAGTTTTCTGTAAAGTAAAAATTTGTAGAAAACTCTAGTTGGGTTAAGTAGACACACTAACTGCAGGTAAGAGTTGAGGAACTCTCAAAGTTAAGTTGATTGGTTGTTTAAACTTGTGTTTAAACAACATCCTCAGGGCATGAAAAGTGGAATAACAATGCAAAAACTGTGGTTCCTTTACTGGAAGTTTAAGACTTTGACTGGTGGATCTTGGCAAAGGCAAATGTGGCTGGCAGCTGCCCTTTAGGCTTCTCCTTGAGTCACTGAACTTGGAGCATTTATAATGAAATTATCTGACAAACAGTTTGTGGTACAGCAGCTACAGGAAGTTTGTGCTTCAGTTTTGATGAGTAAAATTTGAATATATATATATAGTCGCCTCCAGCTCCAAAAAAACAAACGAAAATATAACATGACAAAAAATAAAATACTAACATTGAAGCCAAGTGTAAAAACAGTGTGTGAAACATCAGCGGTTAAGTCCATCTGTTATATATAGTCTATTGTCAGGGTAAAGCAAAACCTAATACGAGTGAATCTGCCACATAACTAAGTTTTATACCGGGATTCAGTTATATGGTAAACTGATGTATATGTCATGTGCCACGTGCAATATTCATTCATTAAATGCAAAATGTTGACTGATAGTGGTGATAGAGGGAGAATGTTCGGATGCATTTTCTTCAGGGACTGAGCTACTGACCTTAGCATTTAGCGTTGGTGCTAGGGCTGATGTCATCGCTAATGATGACTGCACAGAGTTAATCTCTTAAAGCTGATTAGGGTTAGAGTTAAGTTTACAAATAGACCACAATAAGAGACTTGATTTGAAATGTAACATCTCTCAGTTTCTTAAACTATGCTGCTTTAGCATGTGGCTAAAATGCAGCTTAACTTTAATCACCAAGAAGCTGCTTGATGTTCAGTTCCATTAAAATATTATAGAACCAAATACAGATAAATACCGCTAACATCTCCTGTGCTATCTATCAACATATAAGAATGCTATTGACCCAGGGTTCTCAGTCATGGCTCTCACTTTCTGGGCATTTTAATCGATGGTTGATAATTTAGCAGTTTCAACACACAACACGATAAAAGTACAGCATCCTGACATTTTACAGAACATCAGTACAAACACTACATCCTGTCTGATGTTTGTTCACCAGGCTTTCTGACGACAATGTGATGCAAGAGTTCAGAGGCGTCACGCACACACTCGGCCCTCTGAATATCTTTGATTTTCTGAAGCAGCACCATTCAGTGAGGTGTACAGTAGCACTTTGTTTGCAGTAGTCTGCAAGACCACCATAGTTTGATCTCCTTGTTCCACTCACTCTGCTGGACATTGATGCTTTGCATTCAGAATAACCAGACGATGGAACATTCCAAAGACATACAGTAGTGTATACCCACATGTGATTCATACTCTCCTTTGATTTATTCACAGATGGGCTGCGACACAAAGACGTTATTATGTTGCAAGCTGATGTGAAACATCCTGCAAACAGGAGCTCTTATTATTCTTGCTGATCCATTTCCTGTAGGCTTCCCCTAGTCTACAGGAAAAGCATCCACAGAGACATCTATTATTATCACGTAAACACTTATGTGTAAACCTTCCATGTATACACATACTCCTATTAAATGTGGCAATGGGATCAGTGCTCAAAGGAAAAAAAATATAAAATAGGCCCAAATGTTAGTTTAAGCTATTAGAACTAATGAGTCTAAAGTTTATGGGAAACCCACAAAGATCCTAATTATCTATCATTTGTAAAAGCACATTAAAGTCTTCTGAAATAGTTCAGACCTATTAACTGTGTGACAGTCTGTGATGGGTCAAACAGCTGCAGTTCAGATACACAGGGGAATAGAGGAAGGGGGCTGAGGGCCGAAGAGCAGATGGTATACTGCTAGGACTTGGACATCTTTAGACTTGAATGTTAGGGACTATATCTTTTTACAAGAGAGCCTAAACAGAAGAAAAAACAGTTACATTATACATTATGTTTATCTCGCCATAAACAGAAAGACAGAAGAGAAATGCAAATCACATTCATACTTAAAACAGATTTCTTACAGTTGATATGAATACAAATCATCAATATCATATGACCGTATTTGTCAAGTGATTTTTGTCACTTTGCCATGATAATCTGACATTTCCCCAAGAAGTACAAAACAGTGGTAACCAGATAGCTTAGGTCAGCATAAAGACTGAAGTAGATAAAACTGATAACCAAACTTCCCTCTCTGCACAACCTCATGCAGCTTGTCTGGGGAAATGCTGAGGCATTCCCAGGGCAGCTGATCTCTCCAGTGTGCCATGGGTCTGCTCTTCCTTTTGGTAGGACATGCCTGGAATACCTCACTCAGGAGGCATCCTAATCAGACGCCTGAACCACCTCATCTGACTCTTGTCAGTCTATCTTGAGAATCACCAAACTCAGCCAATTTCTAAGGCGGAGACCAGCCAAGCTTCAGAGAAAGCTAATTTCTATTGTGTCTGCAACCTTATTCTTCCAGTCACTGGGGAAATAAATCGACCGGTAAATCGACAGCTTTGCTTTTACAGCTCAGCTCTCTTTTCACTATTACTGACTTGTGCAGCATCTGCATCACTGCTGACATGGCCAAATCTCCCCTTGTTCATGAATAAGACTGCAAGGCACTCTTTGAATAGCCACTTCTCCCTGACCAGGGTGGGCCCTCCACCGTTTTGCGTCCTGCTGCTTCACACTCAGCACCACCTGATGAAGCTAATAGGACAACATCATCTGCAAAAAGCCAAGATGAAGCCACCGAGGGATGAAATGTTTCTCCCTTTGAAAACGCTACGTCCAGATGAACAGAATAAACTTTTTGGGATTTCTGCCACTTGGTTAAGTGTAGAAATTCGGACCATAACAATTACGAACAGAATTGGTGACAAACAGTTTGGATCAATCTTACAACTTTACTCTCAGCAAAATATTTAGGTGTATTTTAGGTGAATATTGCTTTTGACTACAGTTTCAACATACTTTGATTTGTAAGAATGCTTATGTTGCTCAAACAAACTTAAAAAAAATCTATAGCCTCTCAGCCACTTCTTTAAAAAAAATAAAAATAAAAAATAAAAAAAATGAAAGAGGGTAAACGAGCCACATTTAAAACAAGCATAATTTCAGAAACTGCATCTTTCAAATGAAGTCTGCGGCCTCACAGTGTTTGTGTTATTAGATTTCCCCTTGATTATGCCAAATAGAAATAGATTTGATAGCCTTGATAGAAACTTAAACCTGAAAAAAAAAACCCCTTAAACCTGAAAGCATCAATAACATTCACAAACATCTGAAGCTCTCTGCCAGCTGTGAGCACGCTTAGTAATGTGAACAATCTCTGTGGCCCTCCTACACTGGGAGGGCAGGACAAAGCTTACATTCAGTATATTATATAACCTCGATTTGTTTTTTAACTGAAGATAACTTTTCCAATGATTCACTCTCTCTGACATTTAGGTATTTATCAGTATCTGTGTGTTGACCTAGGCTCTGAGGATGGACCATAAGGCAGGTATCACACGCAAAAAACAATTTATGGCTCCACAGATTAGCTCACCTAAAATCAACACCCTGTCCCATAATATAGGTTGAAATTTGTACAGCCATGTGTGTACATGGAGCTCTTATCGTGGATGTGTTGCTTATAATATATGTACTTCTGCCTGCTTTTTGAGATTTTCCTAGCACAAGGGCACTATAAGTTATCTGCTGTACTTAGACTGACCTTGAAGGGATGGTCAGATGGTGGATTTAGTCATTGTAACTCTTCTGAACGTCCGGATATAGCCTGGGTCATGAGAATCTCGTCAAATATCTCAAATATCCCTATTTGCTTAAAGTGCTAGATTTATCTCTAACTATAAATTTATATTATGTTAAGAATGTGTTGCAAGCACTACCAAGGCACCACAAAAACTTAATTTTTGCAGTGATTTGCAGTATTATACAGCAGTCTTGAACCACCCACCGATCATTTTTTTATACTTGTGATTTTTTTTTAAAACATGTATATATTTTTTGGAATTACAGTATAGAATGTAAAAACAGCGTTCTAATGAGCTTGAAAATCAGTATTTGGTATAATCAGCTTTTTTCTTTAATAAAGTCTGAACCCTCTTAGACAGGTTTCCTTGTAATTTCTTTTACCAGTCTTTTCTGATTTCATAATTCCATCAATTTTGACAAGTCTTCCAACACCACTGGCTGAAATACAGCCCCAAACTATGATAGGGCTTTGAACGTGTTTTAAAGATGGCTGAAGACACACATCTTCTGTACATACTGATGATGATATGGGCATAACATTTTACATTTGTAAAAGTACTCTTTCACTGAGACCATCTCTGATGAGGCTCCAGCAAAGTCCAGTTTCCTCTCTACTGTCCTGTGTCAGACCTTTGCTATATTTTTTTCTGTTGTTTAGACAAGAAAAGCAAAGCTCAGCAAGGTCCGTAAACACTGCCCTTAACCATAACCACTTTCGAGGTCTAGTAATTGCACAAGACAAGGCAGTCATTGTACTTACATCAGGCACTGGGTCGTCATAAACAGAACAGCCTATAATGAAGATGCATAAATGGACTTTTAGAAGTCCGTCAAAGATTTGAGTACTTGTCGGTTCGGAGCAAACTTTGATTTCGAGATCTAATAGCAAGTTTTTCTTTGAACACTGAAGGAAAGAAACACATTTTTGACTGCTTTGCCAGAAGACCAGCTGTTGTCTGCACTCACAAATAAACACCGGCCTGAGTCGTATTATAACATAAAGAAGAAGAAAGAAGACTAGTGTTGTGCTGTATTATCATGCCAGGGTTTTCATATTATGTGAAAATGCACATGCAGCAACTTCATTATCACATTATTTATCTCCATGCATCTTTCCCCACAATCTAAGTTTATTATGATCATAAATTCAATACTTTTAAGTTAAGCGTGTGAGCTTACAAGTATTAAAGCTATTGCCAATGGAACTGTAGAGTGTGTGCCAGTAGTCCTTAATGGCTTCCATGCCCTTACTGCATATTGTGCCCCCTCCCCGTGTTGTTGCTCAACATTTTGTAGCTGCTTTCCATTAGAGAACTGTCAGGGAGGGGCAGGAGGAGCAGCCTGTGCCTGAATCACATACAGCAACTCAAAGCCTATCAGAGTTGTTGCCTTGGGGTACCTCTGATGGTATAAACACACATGCGAACCCACTGCAAGACCACTGTGAAGTTTCTGTGTCCTCAGAGAACTTTGCAAAGAATCCAAACTCCCAAGACATCATTTCCAGCTTTCCAAAAGCCTGTGTCAATCATAACTCATAGAAAGTCAGAAACTGACAACATTCACAGTATACAAGCCAAAAAGAAGGAAAACCAAATGTGTCTTACTTTGAGAACTGACTGCTGTTGTTCCCCAGAAGTTATTCTTGCAATCGATAAGAAGATGCAGAGAAAGCAGAAGGGCAGAGATTTTGCTGCCATATTTGTATTTGCCCACTGATCCTCCGTTTAAGTCTCAATCAGTGTCCTCTGGTTGTAGGGAAGTTCCTGGGCAGCTCCTTATGATCGGCTGCACCCTCTGGCTTCGGTTTTCCACAGCTTGCGACGTCCAGATCCACCACTGCCCCTTCCCGGCCCTAGCTGAGTCCTGTAAAAAAAACTTGTGTTGACTGCTTCCCTTCCTCTCTCTCTCTCTCCCTCCCTGCCCCGATTCCTCTCCCCTAGTGGACCTGCCTCTCCCCTGAGCCTGTGCCTAAATCACATACAGATGGGAAGACTGGAAACCGAGACAAACAGTGAGAGAGACAGAACAGCAGAGGGAGCGGGAAATGAGCCACAGAGGGTTTGTGTCTGCTGAGCATGCTAGGACAGTGCAGCCATCCAAACTGTTCAACCCTCAACTCAACTGTCAAGAGTCAGACTGAGTGTTAAACCCTCGTCTCCATTTGCAGGACTTTGGCACCCTTTTCACCTTGAGCTCAACACGGGATCCCTCCTTCTGTTGTTTCCCCCTCCCCTTCCCCTTCCCCTCTGGTCAGCCAGGGTGGGCAGAGGGTCTAAAGCTTCAACACTCACTCTGCGCTCAGCAGACCGAAAAGAAAAAGCTGCTCTGATTTTCTGGCCCATCTTCTCTTCACAGTCCCAGACATGAGCCTTCTCTATGTTTTGCAAGGTTAGATAATCAAAAGCTGCAAAGTTTGCAGACACAGTGTGAGTCTGTTAACAGGAAGAGACTTAGCATGACACTTCCAGCACAAAGAAGGCATTGTCAGAGTCTGAGGAAGGTATTTTTAGATTCAGATTCAAACCGATGGGTAGGTATAACTCATGACTCTGCGAGTCACACTGGTCCTAAGACAGACTTTTTTTTAACACCACAAAGATCGTGTTGTAGGCAGTTCCAAATATGTCCCATTATGTACCATGTCTCAAGTAACCAATAAACACTAGTTATGTTTGGCAGTGATGCATTAAAACAACAGCATTAAGAGGCTTGTTAGGCCAGGCTAGGTTTACCCCTCTGAACAGAAAATTGACATAAAATCTGAATTCTCCTCACTCCTACAGTATTTTAAGTATTACAGCTATTTCACATGATCCATATCCAGTCTGTCTTTGTCTCTGTGTTCTGTCTTCAGCGTCTCTCCTTAGTGTCTGTGTGCTTTCCCTGTCTTGTCCTGGTCCATGTGTTGTTTCCTTCCTGTTCCCACATTCATCCCTCTGTGTGTTTTCCCTTTATTGCCACAGTCCCAGTTTCAAGTTCACGTGTCTTAGGTCCGAGTGTATGTTACTTCCTGTTTTATTTTGACATTCCCTTGTCTCCCATGCGTCATGTTCCATCAGTTAGATTATGTTCAGCCATATTCCCTGGATGTGTCCTCTGCTCTGATTAACTCTTGTGTATATGTTGTCTGAGTCTTTTGCTGTTCTATGTCATGTTGTCATGTCTTCCCTCTCGCTGTGTGGTCTAGTTCTTAGTTCTAGTCATGCCTTGGTTTTGTGTTGCATCTTGTTCTAGGGTTGTGTAGTTCAGCAATAAAGCTGTTTCTCTAATTCATGCCTGTCTTTAGAATCCTGCACTTGGGTTCTTCAATTAAAAGGTTGTTTTTGAATTTGACCATATTTAAACACATAAGCTACTAATCTAAACTATTTTCTATGTTTCTGCATAAATATTCTCGAATAAGCTAGGCATAGATTTTTTGTTTGAATTCTTCTTTTTTCAAAACTGTGAAATTAGGACATTAAAAATCTGAGT
This sequence comes from Neolamprologus brichardi, assembly GCF_056152115.1. Lineage (NCBI taxonomy): Eukaryota > Metazoa > Chordata > Actinopteri > Cichliformes > Cichlidae > Neolamprologus > Neolamprologus brichardi. Next base: position 28,751,383 of record NC_142118.1, read on the forward strand.
TACTTTTTTCTGAGGAAAAAGCATTCACACCATTTAAGCTACAGCTTTCTTTTTTTTTGTTTAATAGCACTAAAATGGGCAAATCTGAGTAAAAATTAAAATATAAAGTATCAGTCCTGACTCTGAATCACTTTTTTTTGGCCTAGCATTGTGTTACCTGCCTGAAAAAGCAGTAATGCCATATCAGAGTTAATTGCTGCCTTAAGAATAACTGTGTACTTAAGTGAGGACTTTCTGAATGCAATTTCAGCCTTCATAAAACTTCTATGAAAAGTAAATAGCCTTAAACTGCGCTAACAACCAGGAGGCTGAAGTTAATGTTACTTCATCCACATTCTGTTTATTTCACCAGCTCACTAAGAGGGTGGAGGCTCTCTCTCCATGTTTGGTCGGCTTCACATTGGTATTCTCAGCACAGCCACAGTATAAACACCAACGATCAGTCATGGGCCAGGGTCATAGGCAGTGATAGGGGAGGTTTTCACAGCAGCAGCACTGCATTCTTAACTTCTCCACAAAGCAACGAGGTTGTCCCTTTGGGTGGTCTTCTCTGCCAACCTATTCAGCTAAGGCTATTCATGTAATCAAAGGCCACTGCTGGGTCTGGCAGCCAAGGGATACAGTGTGCGTGGCACAGTGTATAACACAGAGTAACACCGCCCTCTGAGCCAAAACCAACAGGGAGAAATCCATCTGCACTGCTTTGACTTAATATAATCGGTAAAGCTTTGCCACAACCACAGGGAGTTACTGACAGCAAACACATGTATTTCTGATGTCTGTACTGCAGTACAGCAAATTCTAATAATTACAAATTAGATCTTGTGAACTATTTTGGCTGTACATAAAACCATTGCAAATGGTTTACAAACAAACCCTTATGTTTGAGCAGTTTGAGCATTCATCACAATTTCTCTAACTGACATCCTGCAAAGTTACATTTGAGTAACAAAGAATGAATTATTAATTTGCAGTGATTCTGAAAGCAGCCTGCTACATGCTTCTCCACACTGCTTTTAGTTTCAGACACCTAAGAGTCCAAAAGGTCCAAGGGGTCAGACCTGCGCCTCCTGCCTGTGGTGTTTCCTTACTCTCTGAACACAGAGAAAACTGTAACCTCTATCAGAGCAAAGACCTCCGATCTCAGTTGTAATACAAAAACACACCATGCTTGACAGAGTGTTGAAGACTCAGTATGATCCTGTGAATAAGATGGTGGGAGGGTACAAAAGCGCTGCAGTTACACTGGAGTGAAAAACCTGTTACTGATTTTCACTGGGTAAGTACTTTGACTTCTACCCACTGATTAGGTTTAGGTACTAAAAACTAATTGACTATGTTTAGGCAAGACTGTGTAACAGCAACACTAGACATTCAAAAATCATGTGCTGGGAGGGACAGCTTAATTTTACTAAGGTCATGACCAGGCATGTCGCACACCTCTGCCAGCTGACCCCTCGAGTGTAACTGAGAAGCACTGGTGGCTTTGACAAAAGTACATTATTTTACACACCAGGAACTCAAACGGTGTGAGAAAGACTTAGTGTTGTGAGCATTTTGCTGAATTGATTCAACTAAACTGGAATTATTCAATTCAATTCAATTCAATTCAATTTTATTTATATAGCGCCAAATCACAACAAAAGTCGCCTCAAGGCGCTTCATAGATACAGAGAAAAACCCAACAATCACATGACCCCCTATGAGCAAGTACTTAGGTGACAGTGGGAAGGAAAAACTCCCTTTTAACAGGAAGAAACCTCCAGCAGAACCAGGCTCAGGCAGGGGCAGCCATCTGCTGCGACCGGTTGGGGTGAGAGAAGGAAGACAGGATAAAAGGCATGCTGTGGAAGAGAGACAGAGGTTAATAACAGATATGATTCAATGCAGAGAAGTCTATTAATACATAGTGAGTGAGAAAGGTGACTGGAAAGGAAAAACTCAATGCATCATGGGAATCCCCGGCAGCCTACGTCTATTGCAGCATAACTAAGGGAGGATTCAGGGTCACCTGGTCCAGCCCTAACTATATGCTTTAGCAAAAAGGAAAGTTTTAAGCCTAATCTTAAAAGTAGAGATAGTGTCTGTCTCCCGAATCCAAACTGGAAGCTGGTTCCACAGAAGAGGGGCCTGAAAACTGAAGGCTCTCCCTCCCATTCTACTTTTAAATACTCTAGGAACAACAAGTAGGCCTGCAGAGCGAGAGCGAAGTGCTCTAATAGGGTGATATGGTACTACAAGGTCATTAAGATAAGATGGGGCCTGATTATTTAAGACCTTGTATGTGAGGAGCAGGATTTTGAATTCAATTCTGTATTTAACAGGAAGGGAAGTCAAAACAGGAGAAATCTGCTCTCTCTTTCTAGTCCCTGTCAGTACTCTTGCTGCAGCATTTTGGATTAGCTGAAGGCTTTTCAGTGAGTTTTTTGGACATCCTGATAATAATGAATTGCAGTAGTCCAGCCTGGAAGTAATAAATGCATTAACTAGTTTTTCAGCATCACTCTGAGACAGGATATTTCTAATTTTAGAGATGTTGCGCAAATGGAAGAACGCAGTCTTACATATTTGTTTAATATGTGCGTTGAAGGACATATCCTGGTCAAAAATGACTCCAAGGTTCCTCACAGTGTTACTGGAGGCCAAGGTAATGCCATCCAGAGTAAGAATCTGGTTAGATACCATATTTCTAAGCTTTTCAGCGCCGAGTACAATGACCTCAGTTTTATCTGAATTAAGAAGCAGAAAGTTAGCGGCCATCCAGGTCTTTATGTCTTTAAGACATTCCTGCAGTTTAACTAATTGGTGTGTGTTATCTGGATAGATAGAGCTGCGTGTCATCTGCATAGCAGTGAAAATGTATGCTATGTCTTCTAATGATGCTGCCTAAGGGAAGCATGTATAATGTAAACAGAATTGGTCCTAGCACTGAACCCTGTGGAACTCCATAATTAACCTCAGTGTGTGAAGAGGACTCTCCATTTACATGCACAAATTGGAGTCTATTAGATAGATATGATACAAACCACTGCAGTGCAATACCTGTAATACCTACAGCATGTTCTAATCGCTCTAACAGGATATTATGGTCAACAGTATCGAATGCTGCACTAAGGTCTAGCAGGACAAGCACAGAGATGAGTCCACTGTCAGAGGCCATAAGAAGATCATTTGTAACCTTCACTAAAGCTGTTTCTGTGCTGTGATGAACTCTGAAACCTGACTGAAACTCTTCAAATAAACCATTCCTCTGCAGATGATCTGTTAGCTGTTTGACAACTACTCTTTCAAGGATTTTTGATATGAAAGGAAGGTTGGAGATTGGCCTATAATTAGCTAAGACTGCTGGGTCTAGAGATGGCTTTTTGAGTAAAGGTTTAACTACAGCCAGCTTGAAGGCCTGTGGTACATAGCCATTTATTAGAGATAGGTTGATCATATTTAAGATCGAAGAATTAATTAATGGCAGAACTTCTTTGAGCAGTTTTGTAGGAATGGGGTCTAAAAGACACGTTGATGGTTTGGAGGAAGTAATTATTGAAGTTAACTCAGAAAGATTGATTGGAGAAAAAGAGTCTAACTTAACATCAATGGAACTAAGAGTAGCTGTAGATAATATTACATCTGTGGGATGATTATTGGTAATTTTTTCTCTAATGATAAAAAATGTATTTGTGAAGAAGTTCATGAAGTCATCACTAGTTAACGTTAAAGGGATGGTTGGCTCAAAAGAGCTCTGACTTTTTGTCAGCCTGGCTACAGTGCTGAAGAGAAACTTAGGGTTGTTCTTATTTTCTTCAATCAGTGACGAATAGTAAGATGTTCTGGCTTTGCGGAGGGCTTTCTTATAAAGCAACAAACTATTTCTCCAGGCTAAATGATGATCCTCTAAATTTGTGACACGCCATTTCCTCTCCAGATTACGAGTCAACTGCTTTAGGGTACGTGTTTGAGAATTATACCACGGAGTCAGGTACTTCTGATTAGAGACCTTAGTTTTCACTGGAGCTACAGTATCCAGAGTCGTACGTAGTGAGGAGGTGAAATTATTAACAAGATAATCGACCTCTGTTGGGGTAGCGTTCAGATAGCTGCTCTGCTCTGTGTTGGTACAGGGCATTGACGATGATAACAGTGGGTGGATTATATTCTTAAACTTAGTTACAGCGCTTTCAGAAAGACATCTACTTTGATAAAGTCTACTCTCCATCGCTGTGTAATCAATTATTGTAAATGTAAATGTTATCAGGAAATGATCAGACAGGAGAGGGTTTTCAGGAAACACTGTTAAATGTTCAGTTTCTATGCCATATGTTAAAACAAGATCTAGAGTGTGATTAAAGTGGTGGGTGGGTTCTTTTACATTTTGAGAGAAACCAATTGAGTCTAATAACAGATTAAATGCCATGTTGAGGCTGTCATTTTTAGCATCTACATGGATGTTAAAATCACCCACAATAATTATTTTATCTGAGCTCAGAACTAAATTAGATATAAAGTCAGAGAAATCAGACAGAAACTCTGTGTAAGGCCCAGGTGGACGATAGATGATAACAAGTAAGACTGGTTTCTGAGTTTCACAGCTGGGGTGGACAATGTTAAGCATCAGGCTTTCAAATGAATTAAAAGTCTGTCTTGGTCTTTTATTAATTAATAGACTGGTGTGAAAAATTGCTGCCACACCACCCCCTCGGCCTGTGCTTCGAGATTTCTGGTAGTTAGAATGACTCGGGGGTGTTGATTCATTTAAACTAACATAATCATCCTGCTGCAACCAGGTTTCTGTAAGGCAGAGTAAATCAATTTGTTGATCAATTATTAAGTCATGTACTAACAGAGACTTGGAGGAGAGAGACCTAATATTTAATAATCCACATTTCACTGTTTTACTCTTTGGTTCAGATGTGGATACTGTATTGTTCTTTCTTTGTAATTGTTTATGTTTAAGTTGCTTGTTGCTGGTTTTTAGTTTGTTTTTTGTCTTTTTGGAAGCTGACACAGTCTCTATGGAGATGGGGTTTTTTTGGGGGGGGGGGGGGGGGTAGCAGGAGGAGAGAAGCTGCAGAGAGGCGTGTAAGACTGCAACTCTGCTTCCTGGTCCCAACTCTGGATAGTCATATTTTGGGGGGTTTAATAAATTTGTCCATATTTCTAGAAATGAGAGCTGCTCCATCCAAAGTGGGATGGATGCCGTCTCTCCTAACAAGACAAGACAAATTCAAAACTGACTGGATTGATCATCACAGTGCAAATGACCCAAAAAATACTCCAGAAGCAGATCAAGAGTTTCTCAAAGAAGATCTTCTTTAATGGCCAAGTTGGTCACCTGCATTCACCCCAATCTTATCTTTATTAAATGCAAAATACATGCAAACAGACCAACCAGCTAGGACTAACTGCATTTGGCTGCAGTAAAGGCCTGGCAGTGCATCTCAAGAGTTCAAGACTTCAGGCAGTCATTGGGGTTTTCATCCAAGTATTAAAAACAATCCTTGTATTTAAAATTATGTTATGTTATGTTTTCCCCAGTTAATTTTGAGTATCTGAAAATGGGCTTCTATGCATGTGTGAAATCTGAATCAAAGCTGCAAGTTTGTACAAAAAGCAACGTGGCGGTATACAGAGGAAAACCTATAGATGTGTCTCAACGAATTTTGGACCTAATTGTACTGTATGTTACTGTCCTTGATCAAACTGGACACATTTCAATGGGAGCACAACTACAACCAATGACTGAAATCTTTAGTTATGTATTTGTCAGTGCCAAACAGCCTGACATGATTCCCTCGAACACCCAGTTGAAACACAACCACAGATGTTAATTTTTCTGAAATTCTGGACCTAGGTGTTGATATACTATGACAAAGAATACTCCTGTGGGATCCTGCAGTCAAGGTCCAGCTTGCAGACTGCTTTCATGACTTTCCTGTGTGTGAGTTGCCTCTTCAGGGAAGTGTATCTTGGTTTTGGCAGAGAGCGTTGATTAGAAACAGATGGAAGGAGGAGGGGGTGTGAGAGAGTGATTTCAAAAATGTAGAGCAGAGGTCTGACTTGATGGGAAAACTGAATGATTTAATCTTCACTCATGTAAAACTGAAACTACCCGACAGATAAGATTGCTGCAAACCACATGTGAAAATGCTGGCAGTGCCATAGTGATTTGCTGAGTGGAGCTCAGGCCAGTATAATATAATATCTTAACTCTTAGTTAAATCTTAACTCTTAGCATGTAAAATGCCACTGCAAGTTAAAAGATACCTAAACCAGAACCACAGGTGCCTCCACTAGCCCGAAGACGCTTTTGTGAAGTGGAAAACTGTGGACTTACCAATCCAAATTAGAAATTCTTTTTGGAAATCATGAATGTAATATTAGTGCTTGTTATCCTTTAAAATCTTTTATCCATGACTGAACAAAAGTCTTTATTTTATATAAATACACTTGGGCAACTAATTAAGTACATAATTTGACATAATTTTGAACACAATTGAACACATTTTGGACAGAGAGGACAGATGGTTTGAAAGAGGAGTGAAAGAAGCCATCTATGTCCACTGTGAGCGACCATCTTTGAACAGAGGCGGTGGTTTACGACACCAACTGTCAGCCATCTATAATCCAGTTTTGAGTTCCCTCCCCAGACGCCTTAACGCCCACTCACATCCTGGGCCATCTGACCTCAGGAATTCGCATGATAAGGGTGGGCAGGTTTCACAATGAGCTCACCCGAAAGCTCACCTGATTGGGACCCACACCCAGTTTCATACCTTGGCTCAGGCGATTAGAGGATCATCATGGGGTCCTTTTGTCCCTCTGTGGGGGGATACTCCCACTAGGTTTAAATCTGGGACTCCCCACCATTTGACCTTAGAACTGAAGAAGCTTCTCGGATGAGAGGTGAAACGTCTTCAAGTAACTTAAAGAAGTCCAGACGCTTTTCTTTGCTCCTTTGACTACGATGACCTGGATGACTGAGAACCTTCACAGACATTTTGAACACAATTATTTTGTATTTATGTGGAAATGGTACATGTGAAGCATGCATTTTACTGTAGTAAATTTATTTAAATGTTAGTTTTATGATCAGAAGGGTTTTTCTTTTGTTTACAAAAGAAATCTGAAAAATTGTACATGTATTAAAATAGTTATATATTTAAACAATTATAATCTGTTGCTCTAATGTACATAACAGTCAGAAAGTTACAATATCTATATATATATTTAGAATCCCTATTTACCACTTCCTATATGCTTATATGTTGTCAGTACTAACAATGGCAGTAGGAAACATAGTATCAAAAAGCTACACAAAATTAGGATATATGTTAAAAATCAAATGTGTCATATTTTGAATATTTATACAGTAGAGTCTTCACCTTATAATATAAAGTGCCTTGAGGCAACTGTTATTGTGATTCAGTGCTATATAAAAATACAATTGAACTGAATTTAACTGAATATGGCTTTCTGTCAATTTTCAACTGATAAATCATTAAGTTAACCTTGGAGACCTTAGTGGATGTAAGCCAAATTGTAGTCGATTTCTAACATGTCCCCACTCTCCACCCCTAAGAAGTTTTATGAGAATTCATTCAAAACTTTTCAAGTAATCCGGTCTTTAAGTAACTGGCCACACTCCGCTTTTGGTCCCAAAAGTCAGAGTCAAATGAACACTGCGGCATCACCGAGAGTTACAAACTGTCTAAATTCTTTCATCTTTAATAAAATGAACAGTGTGGCTGCTCTACACGTCTAACAATAAAGTTTAACATGCAGGCATCCATGAAAACAGAATTTATGAAGTTTAACAGAGTTACACAGCTATGGTTAGCATAATATAAAAACAGTGAAGCTAGAGGATGAACGCTAACTTTTTTCCACTCGATAAAAGTTAATGTGAGGGTTCCCAAAAGTTAGGGACAAATGCAATCGCATGGCACGATGCTGTAAATGGACCAAACTTCAGTCAAGAGAACAACTAAGATCATCCATCCACAATATGAGGTTAGTCATCAATATACTGCTGCATGGGTTGGGCTGTAGTTACATCTTAAAGTTTTAAAAACTGAGCTTTAAAATGAATAGTGATAATAAAAACTGAGACAGGTCGACAGTGATCACTGACTTTTTTTAGGGGCTTGTTCAGATTAAATAGAACAAGATACAAACAACCTTAATAAACTCAGAGTAGTTTGGACCCGGAAGCAGGAATCATACATCCTCACTTAACAACCGGATCACGTTTACTGTCAGAAGGATGACATGCATGTATGCACACATCCAAACACTACCAAAAACACAACCTGATGAGATGGCAAAGGACATTATCATCAGACTACCAGAAGTACTGTTTCTTTAAACCATTACATTTTAATAATTTTAACTGACAAATTAATTATTAAAGTTATGAAAACTATAGTTGTTTGTTTTAACCACAAATCTGATCTTTTATTAAACACAGGACTTTTAAAGAAGAGTTTTAAGCCCCTTAGTTTCAAGCCCAAAGATGCTCAGGTCTACTTATTCTAAAAACAGCCACCTGGTCAAATAAAGTCAATAAAACAATAAAAGTTTGAATTGCACAGGGCCACATTTCATTATTTTCTTTAAAAACTGTGCGTCCAGCTAACAATCAGGTGACTTTGAAATTTGTACTGAAAAAAATTGTACTGCTCATCAAATTGACAATTTATTTGCTCTTTAATATTTTTCTAATGACCTGTGCATACTGATTTTTCCATCACATAGTAGAATGTGTTTGGCTTACTCTATATGCATTCAGACAAGACTGGCCCATTCACAGCTGGTTCCACTAACCTCTTTATCTTAACCTCTCCACCTAGCCTTAAGCGAGTCACATATACATATGGTCAAAGTTAGATTGCATAGCCATTATAGACTCACTGACCCCACACATCAAGGAGCTGCAGACTCCACTTCAGTCTATCTACGTACTGTCCACTGCTCTGCTGCTGTGAACACAACACAGTCTCTGAGTGGGTCCAGCATCACACATTGCCCTAAAAGTCCAACCAATCTCCACCTAAGACAGACCAAGCTCTCCATCAACCTGTCAGCCACTGCACAAAGTCAAATTGACTTCATTTTATTTCCATCTTCCTGCTCCGTATCTGCACCACTAACTTCATCCATCTCTCCCATCATGAAAAACCAGGCCTGCAGAAATTCTGGGTCACCAAATTCATTTTTATCTAAATGGTTTCACACACTGACCAGATGCTGTCAGTGTCTAGTCTGGCAGGAGTAACAAATTGCTTTTCATTTATCTTTAGAAGGGAGCCTCACAGTGAGTCCAGCGGGCCGCTCGATCTGCCAAGTGAAAACACACATCTTCATTACTGTTTGACACAGTCTGACTTCACTTAAGCTGATTTTAGTTATCTGAAATGCGTGTAAGAGTTATAACCAAGAATACAGTAAGCCCAATAACAATACTAAATAATACGCTATATGTTTTAACATTCATAAATAACAGACCCAAGGCTTGTTGGTTGTTCTCTTTGTACCTCTGCTCTGGATATCGTCAAGTAAAAAAGAAAGTGGCCGATGTTGTGAAGAAGACTTATTTGATCAGTCATGCATTCAAGTGTTATGCATGTTTGCACAGCCTGCTTTGAGGTGCCTTAGACTTTCCTTAACTTAGCACAGAGATGCTGACTCTCAGCTGATTCTCACCTGACTAACATCTCTCAACTTCAGTCAAATCACATGAGCATCACCAAATCAATACATTAATTACAATAACTAAGCCTTTAGTGCCGGGGTCACCAACATTTTACAAACAGAGAGCAACTTTAAGGGTACTAAGTAATATGGGGGGCTCCTATTTTGATACAAACTTCCTGAATTAAATCCTTCCTGAACTTATGTCTTACCTTTACCTTGGAACTTATGTTTTCCATTGCTTTCCATAATATATACACATAATATATACAGTATACTCATGAATTAATGTAAGAATTGTCAGGTGGGGAAGCCCTGTGATCAGATGTAGGAGTATAGCATGGGGAAAACACTTGGCACAAAAAAGGCACATAATTCCTTTGGTGTTGTGGATTTAATCAATCAATCAATCAATCAATCAATCAATCAATCAAGGCTTTATTTGCCACGTGCAGGTTGCCCTGCAGTGAAATAATACCCCCCCCCGACCTTACACACACAACACAGACATCACATGGGGATACAGGTCAGAGATCGGTAGCATTACAGAAAAAAAAAGCACTGAAATATACACTACAATGGGAAAGTACAAGAGGAAAAAAAGAGACCTCTACTCATGCTGGGCTCCTGGGAGGACAGCATGAGAACAGGAAACAAAAAAAGTCCTCTGCACAAAAAGCACATAAATGTCCACACCACAACAGTATGGAACACGTGACAAGCCACAGGGTCGGGTGGGGGGTGAGGAGTAATCCGAAGCAAACACAGCAGCTATCCTGCCCAGCGCTACCATTCCAGCGCGGGCTCAGACCCGCCGTGTTCCCAGGAGGGAACAAGCATCGAAGGCGTTTGGAAAGGGAGGAGGGATGAGTGTGTGCATATCAGTGTATATGTATGTGTGTGTGTGTCCAGAGTTCAGCTGAGACAGTGTCCTTCACCCTGCCAGGCTAAGTAAAAAGTCTTCCAGCCAACCCAGGTGGCCTTGCATGGAATGGGAAGGAACAGACTAAACACAGTCGTTATCAGGGTGTTTTTGTTCAGCTCCAGCCTTGCGACCGCACCTGTTACCGAAAGGGTATCCGTATGAAGTGATGGTGCTTTTTACTTTAGTGCGAACAGCTCATATGAATTTCAAAGCTGTTCTACAGTCCAACACTGGTCTCGCAATCTCCCGTTGGAGAGCCGAGGGCTTCGCCATACTTGTGCTCTGTGATGTTGTCATTCTTGTGCTCAAAGAGCTGATTCTGAGAACTCTGTGCCTCCCCGAGATGTCATCCAATTTGCGTTCAGGGATGTTATTCCGAGCAAGCCCTTCCAAGATTTAATCCAGTCTGCACTCAGAGATCTTATTCTGAGTATTCACGGCAGCTGTAAGCCTTTCCAAGATCTTATTCGTGCTGCACTCAATGAGCCCATTTTGAGAAACTCACGCCTCTCCCCATCGTTTCAATCCCAGCGGGCAGCCTTGTGGGAACAGCCGGTTCCGCTTTGTTTATTCTTCGATAAGTCAGGGCCAAGCCAGCTCCGATTAGCCAGAATTTAGCCAACGATTTAGCTGGATTTAACCATTAATGTAACCTAACACAAAAACCTACCTTTTCTGTAGCAGTCCAAAGAAGCGTATCAATGTAATCTTTGTCATAATACTACACACTACTGTAGTTATAGTATGTGTGGAAGGTAAAAAGCAGTGTGTGAATGTGTGTGAGTATGGGTGGATGACTGGATGTGTAAAGCGCTTTGGGGTCCTTAGGGACTAGTAAAGCGCTATACAAATACAGGCCATTTACCATTTACCATAAAATGGAGTGTTTTTTATATGCACTTTTCTTCTTGGGGATGGGTGTAGCTCAGCAGGTAGAGCAGGTCATCTACCAAGGTTGGTTGTTTGATCCCCAAGTCCAGTCCTCATGCCAAATATCCTTGTGCACACCCTGCATCCTCATGTTTTTATCTACGTCATGTATATTTTTCTTCATTTTTTTTTTCCCGTAGGTTCTCAATCATCCAGGTAATTGTAGTCTAACAGCTTGGAAAGGAAGCACAGAAGTGATGTGTCACATAAACTCTGTTCCATGGGAACAAATGTAGACTCCATCGCATGAAACTTTTTAAACTTTCCTGTTTCATTCGCTCTCAAATGGTCAGATTTCAGCTGCTTTGGTTTGTCGAGCCTGTTCCACGTTTGCAGAATGCAGCAGAATCATCAAACACTTCACTTACACACTCATCTGTGACACTGAGACAGCTTCTGAATATTTGCTATATAGTTTTTCTCAAACTGCTGCACTCAACAAGTTTCCAAAGAACCTGGTGTATGAGACGATAAACATCCTTCATCCTGGAGCTTCTGAAAGAAACTCAGGTGAGTCAGCTGCTTTTCATCAACTGCAAACACATTTGTACACTTTGTCTGTTTATTGTGCTTTTCTTAACACAACTTAAAAATCTGACAGTGCTTTAAATATTTCAAACTTTTTCAAATGAAAATGATAACTATACATTTTCAAGTGATTTATATGTCTTGATGCATGTTCAATTATCCAGTTCAGCAAATCCCAAAAAGTTGATTCTGTTCATCTGGATGTAGTGTTTTCAGTGGGAGAAACGTTTTGTCACTCATCCAAGTGACTTCTTCAATCTCAGCTGACTGCAGGTATCTCCAGCCTTAGAAACAGTACATTTGCACAATGACTGAAACTAGTCCACTGAATGAACAATGGGTTGGTCGTCACTTTGTGAACAAGGATCGGGTCCCCGGCACAAACAGAGTAATATAGCGTACACCGTTATGTGCTGGGAGGATTGCCATGATTTATACATCGGGAAAACCAAAGAACCTCTAAGCAGATGGCACAACACCGAAGATCTACCTTGTCAGGCCAGGACTCTACAGTCTATTTACACCTACAGGCCAGTGGACACTCTTTCAATGATGAGGATGTATACATCCTGAACAGGGAGGAACGCTGGTTTGAGTGGGGAGAGGCTTTTTACGTGAAAAGAGAAAGAACATCTCTGAATTGGGAAGGAAGCCTAAGGGTACATCTTTCGCCATCTTACAATCCTGTGATAGCAGCCATACCCCAACTCTGTGAATGGTACTAATAGTACCAGCTAATAGTACTAATAGCTAGTTTTAGTCATTATGCAAATGTACTATTTCTAAGACTGGGGAAACCTGTAGTCAGCTGACACTGAAGCAGTCACTTTTTTTTGTTTTCCCATTGTCTAGTTTGTGTTTCCTCATCTTTTTACCCAGGTCATTATGGTTTGTCTCTGTATGTATCCTGCCTCTTTAGTTTTTGTTTGTTTTATGCTTTACTTTTTGTCTTTTGACCTCTATTCGTGGTGCTACTGAAGTTTTCTTCTTTTCTTCTTTTTTCATGTTGTTCTTGTTTTTTGTTTTCATGTCTTATTATTTCTCCCGTGTGTGCTGTTTCCTCCTTGTCTAATTCATAATTCCATAAGTTCCCCCAGTTTTTAAAAAAGGTTAGTCTCTGCTAGTTTTTACTTTTTGTCATTGGTTTGTTTATTGTTATTGTGATTTTATTGTTATCATTTTTATTTACCTTTTTTTACCTTTTACTTTTTTCTGTTGTTTTATTTCCACTTATATCCTGTTTCCTGAATCTTGCTTTGTCCTGTCTTCTGTCCTGTTTCCCTCTATTTGTTATCCATGTTATGTCATTGTTCATGTTACCAAGTTGTTTCTTCTCTCTGTTTAGTGTTGTTCTAAAAAAAAGGACACCAATTGCTTTCACTCTTTGTAGTTTTATCCTTTTCAGTGTTTTTCTCTCTGTTATTGATTTGTAGCCTTGTGCTTGATATCACACCTATTATAATGTTGTACAAATGACTGCTGTAACATTTCTTAGAACATCATTAAATCTTTTGTGCACTTTTGTACTTTATTACATTTGTAGGACAAACAATTGAATGGCACGATAGATTACATGCAGGGTTAAAGAAAGATGCTGGTTTCATTTTAACTCACAAGCATATTCTGTGTTTGCTCTTGATCAAGTGTATGTCAGAAAAGGATGATACACAGAGGTAGGTTGAACCAAAACACGTAGGCAACATTCATAGCTGCTGTGCATACACCTTTGTTCATTCTGTGTCCATAAGGCAACAAAAGTGTGGTGCACCGTGATGGGCTTTGAGGTGGAGGTCATTTTGCAACATTAGGATTTTAATCTGTCCAGCATGCAGATTGAATGTTGCACTATCACATGGTAAAGAACTTCTTTATCATGTGATAGATTTCAACTCCCTTCATTGTTGTAGGGGCGATCGTGGCTCAAGAGTTGGGAGTTCGCCTTGTAATCGGAAGGTTGCCGGTTCGAGCCCCGGCTCGGACAGTGTCGGTCGTTGTGTCCTTGAGCAAGACACTTCACCCGTTGCCTACTGGTGGTGGTCAGAGGGCCCGGTTGCCCAGTGTCCGGCAACCTCGCCTCTGTCAGTGCGCCCCAGGGTGGCTGTAGCTACAATGTAGCTTGCCATCACCAGTGTGTGAATGTGTGGGTGGATGACTGGTTGTGTAAAGTGCTTTGGGGTCCTTAGGGACTAGTAAAAGTGCTATACAAATACATGGGCAGTAGTGTCAGGAGCTTTTATTTTGTGGACAAAATCATCAAAACGCTACCTGGATAAACAGTGTCAGCTGTGATGTATGGCTGTTGTACACAGTTACAATTTTTCGAGGGATCGCCATGGTGACTAGTGGTATTTTTAGAAGATTTCTTATTGGGCTACCACGTGCCCGCAGGCACAATGTACCTGATACCAATACCACTTATATAGTGTATAGAAAACATGGACATTAAGCCAGTGTAGAAATGGCAGCAGAGGTCTGGATCCATACCCTCAGTAAACAGTGTCCTCATTAGTTTATGAGATCTATTAATGGTTTCAACTCTTATTGAATAGAATATGAAAGGTATTTAGTGGTCTCAATTAGAGTTGAAAAGAACAATAAAGCATGTACGGTGGGCCAGCTCTGTTTTTGAACAAATGCTAACATGTGAGACTGAAGTGCGACTTTCATATTCATATTCACCAAGGAATCCTGGTCACACCAGACTTCAAAAAAGTAAAGCATTTGCAGTAAGTTAGAAATACTGAAAAAGCTTTACTCATCAGGAGAGCTGAAGCTAAACTCCAACGGAACTCTGTACTAGCTTGTTGTGCAACCTGTCAACTATTTGCTAGCACGTTCACCACAGCAACTTTTATAAAGTAATGTGTGTTCACAATAAACATATACTCTGTTTCATAAACATCTGTTTAAACTCAAATTGTTAAGTCTGTTTTTCTAATGGAAGACGACTGATGCTCTGATCAAACATATGCCTGCATAAGTCAGAATGATTTCTGAGATGTTTTTTTCCCTTTGCATCATATACAGCTGCTTCTGAGTTGAATCTACTGCTATCAGCATGGATACTGTGCTACAATATGATTAGACTTTTTTTTGAATGAGAATACTGCTTGGAGTTAACCCCTATTACTTTGGAGAAAGGAACACATACAAAAAAAGACATGAGAAAATTATTACATTTAAAAACTAGTAAGGTAATTTTAATAATGGACAAATATCAGAAGGGCAAGAAGAGAAATAAGAGTTGTCATTAAGACAAAAGAGAAGTTCTGCCTGGATACAGCATGCAGGTTTCAGGACACATGATGCCCACATACTTGCTGTGTACTGGCCGTACAGTTACCTGGCAGTGCTGGACATTATGCAGACTTAAGAGCACTTGTGTTGAAGAGAACTGAATATCTGATCCATCTGGACTGGGTTATGCATTTTCTCATTCACTCACACAAGACAACACTGTGGGCCACAGTATATGTCTGGATTAGGGTGAAGGATTTAGTATATATATACTGGATTTTGGTCTTTGTCCACATGAAAATGCAGCTTTTGGTCACTGAAAACAAAACCTTTGTCTTATTCAGAATGTTGGTTCTGACTGGTCAACATGGCTTTGTTATTTCTTATTTCTTACATCTATGAAAAAATACCTCGGTGCTCTAGGTCCATGTCAAAACCAGAAAACAAGAGTGCTCTGAGAGTCATCTTTCTGCTCTGAAAACAGCAACCCATTACTCAAGAACCAGACATAAAACCTTAAATGTCATATGGCAAGAACATGGGCAGCATCGCGGTGCGGTGGTACTCTTTCAGGTGGTGGAGTTAGGTTAATTGGTGATTCTATATTTTCCATAGGTTATGAAAGGTTATGTGTATCTCTCTGTGTAAGCCCTGTAAAAGGCTGGGAACTTGTCCAGGGTATACCCTGCCTCCTACCCTATGACAGCTGGGATAAACAACATGAAGCAAGAATACACATGTAGAGCAGGAAGAAGACTGGGTTTCAATCAGTTTAATGAGTCAATGACTGTCACCCAGTCTGAGATAATCAGCTAAAGAGCTGAGCTTGAAACCCTGAACTGTGTTTGAAATGATTTCCCTGGGTGTCATCATTAACCTCAGAGCACTAAGATCTATGCTAATGATTTTGGCCAGACATGCAAACACATACACATGCCCTCTACGCCCACAGAGAGACACAAAGATGCAGTTGCTTGACAGCATGGGAAATGGGATGATGGGATGGGAAAACAAAGCACTGACTCAGTCCCTGGTTGAGATAAACAGTCTAATTTGTCATCAGGCCCACCGCTCTCATCGCCCAACACTATCACCAAACTCACAACACAGAGCAGGCCCCTTGTTTACCACTGTGTCTCCCGAACTTCTCTGTTAAGCTGCCGGTTCAGCAACAGACACTCTAGAGGGCAGTGTTGCTCTCAGATTTAAGCACAGGAACCAGCTGCTGCGTGTCCTCAGGGCACTCCTGGAATGTAGGAAGGAGGCTGTCTTCCTCTTTTGTTTCCCAGTTGCTCTCGGATAGGACTCCTGCCAACATCCCCTTGAAAAAATTAAGACAGAAGAAAGACCTGTGTGGCAGAGCTGGCAGATCACAAATCAGTAGCACTGGCAGAGCTCCCTTATTGAGTGTTATAGCTGTAGCTATACAGCAATTATGGCCCAGGTCAGTCAATAGAGAGGCACTGTATTTTCCCCCAGGGTTTCAAAGAGGGTAAATAGATGCTTAGACAAAAAATAAAACCTTCCTCAAAGGAAGGAAAACTTTAAGTGTCAGCTGAAAGTGATGAACTATGTATTGCGTTTGCTTTCAAATGTCTGATCCCTACAAGACACCTGATTTTGTTAAAGCACAAAGATGGATAACCTTATCTATGTCGGTTCACAACAAATGTATTCCTCCACACTTTCATCTGGGCCTTCGACTCTGGATATGTGGAGGAGGGTTCTTTACAATTCAAGAAAGGGGGAAAGGTTGGAAAGATGGTGTGCTACAGAGAAAGAGTGTTTAGATGAGATTTTGGATGATTCAGCAATACAAAAATCCTGGATGCTGCATGTGATCAAATCACAAGGGAATTTTTCTTAATCCTTGAAAATATGTAAGCAGATTGATCCAGATATTAATCTCCTTTTTTCTATCTGTAATACTGTATATTAATTTATCTGGGTGCTCTGTCTAGTATCATGAAATGCCAGTAACATTGGAAACCATCAGGACCATCAAGATTCAGTTTTTTCTCATCAGAGAACACAACTTTCTTAAACCTTTCAATGTCCCATGTTTGGTGCTCTCTTGCAAAGTCCAAATGGTCAGTTCTGTGCCGTTCAAGGAGACAAGAGCTTTGCAGACATTTTTTGTTTTTGAAGCCTTTCAGTCTCTGATGCCGTCTGATGCTGCAGTCGGCACCAGTAACGGTCTTAATTTGATTCAAGGATCATCCAGTGTCTTGATGGACAGCCAATTGGATGGTGAAATTTTTTTTGGTCTTCCACATGACTTTTTTGTTCCATAATCCTCAGGATCATTTAAGAAATTCCAAATGACCGTCTTACTGCGTCCCACCTCAGCAGCGATGGCGCATTGCGTGACACCCTGCTTATACAAAAAGGGGAACGTTTTTTTTCCTTTGCCATCAGAACGTCAATGTTAGTGTGACTACCTGACAGAAAATGACAATGAATCCACATTTTTGCATAGATTTGGCCTTTTAAAGGCACGTGATGCTAAACTTTTGATCAGCTTTAAAACAGCCTGTTTCAGTTTAAGCATTGTTTTCAATAAATTTCATGCTCATTTCTTCTTGTTGCACGTGGAAGCTCTACTTGGTAACTTGTTAAGTTCCAACCATGCAAAATATGATTTTTTGCCATTTCTCAAGTGGCCTTAAACTGTTCATCGGGACTGTATATTAGAGTAATTAGAGTGCTGAATAAAAGTCTATTCAAACTAAAATTATTTGTGTCCAAGACAGTCTGCATCTGACAGCAGGCCATATGGTGTTTCAGATAATTGTATTAAAAGCAATTAAAATGGCAACAACACCACAATCACAATGGAGAAGGTGTAGCCAACTGTGCTGGCAAACATATCATGTGCCTTTTTTTATTCCTGTACAGCTGTCGAGAAGAATGAAATAGTCCACAGTAACAGTTTTCATACCATTTTTGCTGTAAACTTTGGCATTTTAATATAGGGAAGAGTTGCTTTTGGATCCAGTCTCAAGTGGGAACTGCAACTTTGGCAGTAGCTTGCTTCATCCTTACTTGCTTGGATATTGACACAGTATAAAAGGAATCATGGATGCATTTAATACAAATTTAGACTGTTGAAACCAGATGGACTATCTTCAAGTACAATTCTGTATGTGATTCATCACAGTGCATTCCAACATTCCTTGTGTTGTAAATTAATATCCACCCACTTAAACTGAACCCACACAGGAGAAAGTGTCCATTTCAAAGTTCTGAGCGAATGATTTAACCTGCTTGTCTTAAACGGAGTGCTCACTCAGAGAGATGGACATTTCCATTTGCAGTGTTCAGCTCCCGTCAAGCTCTTGTCTGAGATTAATGACAAATACATCCCTCAATGCCACTCCTGCCTAATCTGTATTCAAATGCACTGCTTGTAGAATGAAAATAGGTCAGGACCTTAGCAAAGTAATGCATATCTCACAAGCTGATGTTAGAGGCATCATGTTCCAGCCACAGTAAGAGCCATCTTTTTTTTTTACAGTCAGTTCAGATTGAGATTTTCAGCAGGGTCAATAACATCAGAGCAGCACAAATTGGAGGTCGAAATCATGCCAGGTACCACTATATTAGTGATCCTGTTTTCTTTGGCTGTATATGCTGGTAAAAGCATTTGAACCCTAAAGTTTCTAGGGCGGGAGTGCCAGTCATGACCAGCAGGAAGCAGAGAGCAGAGACAGCATTACTGTGCCATGGAGTCCTGATGGCAGACAGACCCACACTACATCAGGGTCTTGGTTGAGATTCTCTATGATGCTCTTTCTGGGCCATCTTACCAGCACTGCTGGGGCTTGGCTTACATTGTCCCTTTGCCAGAAGACAGGGACCCTCAAGCATATTCTGAGCTGTTGCTCTGGGAGAAGGCTGCTATCAGTGGTTTAAGACCATCGCCGAGAGCATCTGTAATATGATCACCAACTGCCAAAGGCCAAACACAAAAAGAAAGCCACCAGCTTCATCAGAGAAGGAGAGAAGCCAATAATAACATCTCAGTCACCTTTGGGGCTTCTCAACACTGCACAGGACTGCCAGCTGTCAGTGGACCTTGGCAGACAATTCCCAAGTCTCCCTAGCATGCCATCAAGACCACCCTCACACTTGACATGATGACGGTGTTAGAGGCAACAAAGAATGTTTTCACTGTGCTGTGGGAAGAGTGAATGGAGAAGACCTTTGAGCAGAATAGGGAGAGGTACCAAGAACTAGTCAGTGACTGCTACAGAGAAGGCTGGAAGGCAAGGTGCTGCTGCAGAGGCTGTTACTGCACTTGGCTCCACAGGTGAAATGCAAAGAAGGGCCAGCTCTAATAGCATAAAGGCAGCTCCTCCGAGAGGAGGTGGACGCACTTTTTCTCCTCTCCCTTATCTTCCCTGCTTATGTTCTTATCTAGTCTCGTGTTTTTTTGTATTTTCCCTGGAACATTCTCTCACAGTCTGTTCTCTAAAACCTAAAAGAGGAATTATGGATTGGATCAACTGGTCCCTAAATGCAATTGACACCCCTTTCTCAACGAGAAGTTTGGGCTTGGGTGAGCCTTAGTGCTGAAGATATCTACCTATTCGGAACCATGGTAACAGGGTTCTGGCTGATCGGAGCTGGCTTGGCCCTGACTTATCAAAGAATTAAGAAAGCGGAACCGGCTGTTCAAACCCCCACAATGCTGCCCGCTGGGATTGGAACGCATCACCCTCCCTACCCCGGATCCAACGCCACCTCCAACGCTTACCTCCTCTCTGATGTGGACACCGGGTCAGTTGGAGGCGCAGTCAAAAGATTGCAGCGGTCCCAGATCAGATGTACACACTGGAACTCTTTCCCATGTTGCTTGTCTGTGTTTATTGTGCTATGGTGTGTTGATATCTGTGCATTCCTGTATTATCCCTTTGTGTTACACATTTCAATGTTTTTTTCCCTCGCTACCTAGCCTGACCTGTCTCCCCAATGTGATGTTTGTGTATTGTATGTGCGGTCGGCAAGGTCTGTTATCTCGGATGTGGGCAAAAGACCTGCAACTGACAAATAAAGGCTATCTCTCAGGTAGCTCTGTATAAAGAGAACAGATCTGTGGGAGTGTGCTACCAGTGCACAAGCTCAGCTTTGATCAACCTAATCTGGGTCGTCTGAAAGAGGTGTTACAATACAGCTTATAGGCTGCAACAAAACAGAGGGAGACTGGATGAGGTATAGTAACGAGTAAAGAATGATTTATTTTGCAGGATATAATTAAAGTGAATGTTTGTCAGCAAATCAATAGTGCAAAGCATGCATGGGTGTGTTGCAAAGTCTTTAGAAAGCAGAAAGGCTCAAAAGCACATATTATAGCTGAGTTGGTGTAGTCTGGGAAACTGGTGTCCAAATAAGGATGGAGAGCAAATTAGAGAACCGGAGAGAAGTCAGAGGCCCACTGCAGAAAAGAGGGACATTTTATAGCCAGGCTCACTGGGCTAAGGTGAAGCTCATGCAGCCCATTACCACAATCAGCTCCTGAAGAACAAAGCACAGTACAAACCACCACACCCAATCCAAAACAGAGACACCTTGTGCCTGGAGGTCATCACAGAGTGATGTTCAAAAGACCCAAAACCATCATGATGATGAGCCCCAGCTTTGCAACTAAAGATGTGTCAATATAACTGCACACATGTGAATACAGCACAAGTCATGCAAAATAAAGACCATGGGCGCAAAAAGCAACAAACTGATAAACTGCTGATGTTTATGTTTCCTGCATTTCACATGGGAGAGGAGGGCTGATTGTTACACGCATTCCTACATCAGAACAGAATAATAGCTATCCAGCTCTCATTCTCCACATTCAGAGTTTAAGAAACATATTACAAATTTGTGTAAAAACTGCAAAACACAGGCCCTGAAACTGCGCCTGAAGCAGCACCATATTTCAATATTTGCTATAATAACTACCAGAGAAACAGTTTTACTCTCTGGAGGTAAAATAATAACTGTCATACTGCCACTATGCCACTCAACTGTTAGTGCTTCTTAATGTGACAATATATATATATATACTACTCAGTTCCTACAGGAGTAGAAGAAACACTGGAGATGATGCAGCAATAATTATATTTTTCTTAGATGATTTGCTTATTCACATTTTGGGTCATTTATTTCAAAAACTGTAACTTACTGCATTCATATGTACATCCAGGCTTCTTGATCCTGGTAAGATAGCTATTTTTTGTGATGCACATGTAAACATCTCTTATGTTAAACAGCTTGGTTGTGCCTGGTAAAAGAGGCTCAATCCTGAGATAACTGGGGGTTAAAAATGCACCTTAATGTTGCATAAAATAGTGCTGATCACATCTTGTGGACATCTGCTCTTTCAGCGGATAGTGCTGGTTGCTCTGTTCACCTGACTCGATGAGCAAAAAACAAATGCAAAGGTGACAGTACCAGATTTCAGCATGTTGGTCCGGTGAACCACCTGACTCAAAAAGGGTCTCCTCCACAGAGTCTTCATTTATAAAGTGCTACAGACCCTAACATTTCAGCTAACACATGAATTTTCTTGCACACAGTTAGCTAACATTGAAGAACCACTTACTGTTAAAGACAAAGAGAATGAAAATGCACAGTATAGCCTCAGTTTTTTTTTTAACATAAAACTCATTTCTACAGTCAGGGGCAATACAAAAGTGACCCCTTAGATTGCTTTTCAGTATTAGGTTTCTTGTTTTCCAATGAGTTATCGCTTCTTTCAATAGTTAGCTAGGATCAACTAATGTAAGTCTAGTAGCACTAACCAACTAACCAACCCAGTGATGTCACATTCTACACTTGTGCAAGATGGCACTGAACATGCTCTAAAGACCTGCACTACAAGCTGTTATCGTTTAAATCCAGCTTCACAGTTGTCAGAGTTAAATCTGTGACAGTTTTTTTTTCAAAGCAGGGCTTTATTGTGTAAGTTATCCTTAATACATGCAGTGTTTCGTGTCTACTAAACAAATCTCCAAATAAAAGGTTCCATATTGTCTCACTGACTTTTTTTTTGTAGAAATAAAATCCAGCTGAAAAAAAAGTTGTATATTCCACTTTATCTACAACTTTTTCAGTGCTTGGCCTTCCCTGAAAGCTAGATATTACTATACTGTGTTGAGCTTTTTCAGTACTTGAATCAGTGCTAGTAATAATACTAGCAAATGGAACATTTACAGCTCATTCAGTTTGAACACACCAGTAGATTAAACTGTGACATAACAAACTTTGCTTTTGTGTTTAGCAATATGTTCTACCTGTGCTTATACAACTAAGTGGAACTCAGTGTGGCATATGTACAGTTGGTGTGAGGTAATTCAGATGTTTGGTTAGGGCCGGGTGTCAGCAATGAAGGCATCTGCTTATGATACATCAAAGGAGCTTTGGTTGTTATGCTCCCTGCTTTCAACACTTAAATACTGCTAAAATGTACCATTGTTGTTAGATAACAATCACTTCACTTGTCTGTGGTTAAATCATGGCACTTAACAAAGAAAACGGAGTCCTGTGTGAAACTGGTAACCAATCCATGTATTTGCTGTATTTGTATTTAACAAAATTACACCAGTTGCAGTGGGTGCCTACAGTACCTGCAACAAAATTACATATCTGCCATATATTATGTTAGGAAAAAATTTCACTACTCATACTAACTGAATAAAACAGTTTACTTCACTGTGCTGATATCAAGAGCAAACATGCTGTAACATGCTTTTCAGAATTTCTCACAGAAAAGGGATTTATGGAATTATTATTCGATGAAGTATTAAAAACAAGCTTGCTGGATTAGACAAACTATGTAATGCTGGTTTTGAACCAGAGTACAACAATAGTACTGCAATAACAGTATAATTCAACAGAAACTGGACATATTTTTCCATTTTCTGCTGGTCCAATTGGAAAATCCATACACATCAATCCCTCCATCACATATTTAATTTATATTCATGTAATAAGCCATTTGACAGAAAAGGTCATGTGTGATAAATTCCAATGTGGGTTAACATTTTAATGATTAAGTGAACCAGGTACATTTTGTACTCCTGCATTTTTTTCAATGTTAAAAAATGGAGTTAAGAAAGAGCCTCAACAGTGAAACAGTCCAGCAAACTCAAAGGTAAAAGGTTTGATCATGGAGCAGATCTTTAAGGCACAAAAAAGTTTATTAAAGTTTATTTGCTATTATTAATGATGTGATTCATCCAACACATTTTTGGTACCTTCCCAATGTTTCTCTTTGTACACCTTGGAAAACAATGTGCTGTAAAAGTAGCTGATGTACAGGCTGTTTTCTACCCACTGGGACATGATCAGCATGTACACAGGTGTTTCTGGTTATAACCCCTCAGTCTCTGAACAAATATTAAATCTGCACTGTAATGTGACTCATACTAAGGAAGCAAAGAGTTTCATTCCAAAGTAAGGCACCCTTGCTTTGAAAACACTACCACCTGCATTCACACAATAACAAGTTATGTTTTTAGTTCAGCTGAGGTCGCTGCTGAACTAAATCCTTAAGTGACCACATCTATTGATAACACATTGCATCATTATTTAATGTTAAAAGAAAAGTTCTCCCTTCACGGATTGACTAAAAGTTTAATTCTGCCCTAGAAATGAACTCCATCCCAGGCTATTCTGTTATTTTGAAGCACAAGAATATTAACCTACAGTGGTGTGAAAAAGTGTTTGCCCCCTTCCTGACTTCATATTTTTTTAGTGTGTTTGTCACACTTAAAAGTTTCAGATTATCAAACAAATTAAAATATTAGACAAAGATAACACAAGTAAACACAAAATGCAGTTTTTAAATGAACGTGTTTATTAAACATCTTCAAGGTAAAAAAAAAGAAAAAAGTAAAAAATCCAAACCTACATTGTGCTTTGTGAAAACACGATTGCCCCTTACACCTAATAACTGGTTGGACCACCCTTAGCAGCAACAACTGCAATCGAATGTTTTCAACAACTGGCAATGCGTCTTTCACAGCTCCGTGGAAGAATTCTGGTCTACTCATCTTTGCAGAATTGTAGTAATTTAGCCACAATGGAGGGTTTCTGAACATGAACCATCTTTTTAAGGTCATGCCACAGCATCTAAATTGGATTCAGGTCAGGACTTTGACTGGACGACTCCAAAGTCTTCATTTTGTTCTTCTTAAGCAAATCAGAAGTGGACTGGCTCATTGTCTTGCTGCAGAACCTAAGTGGGCTTCAGCTTGAGGTCATGAACAGATGGCCAGACATTCTCCTTCAGGATATCTTGGTAGACAGCAGAATTCATGGTTCCATTTACCACAGCAAATCTTCCAGGTGCTCAGGCAGCAAAGCAACCCCGGACCATCACACTGCCAACACCATATTTTAATGTTGGTATGATGTTTTCTGAAATGCTTCCAAAAAGTCAGAGTTTTATCTCTTCAGTTCACAGAGAATTTTGCCAAAAGTCTTGGAGATCATCAAGATGTTTTTTAGGAATCTGAGATGAGCCTTTATGTTCCATTTGCTCAGCAATAGTTTTCGTCTAGAAACTCGCTCATGCAAGACATTTTTGTCCAATTTCTTTCTTATGGTGGACTTATTAAAATGACCTTAGTGAGACAAGTGAGACCTGTCGTTCTTTTAATGTTTTTCTGGGTTTTGTTTTTGTGACCTCTTGAATGAGTTGCCGCTGCGCCCTTGGGGTAATTTTGGTCGGCCAGCCACTCCTGGGAAGGTTCACCACTCTTCTGTGTTTTTGCCATTTGTGGATAATGGCTTTCAATGTGGTTCATTGGAGTCCCACAGCTTTAGAAATTGCTTTATAACCTTTCAGACTGAGAGATCTGAAACTGCGTTTTGTCTTTACTTGTGTTATCTTTGTCTAACATTTAAACTCGTTTTATGATCTAAAACATTTAAGTGTGACAAGCAGACAAAAAATAAAGAGAGTCAGGAAGAGGGCAACACGTATTCACACCACTGTATCTTTTGAGGTACTGGACATCATGTTCAAACGTTGGGGTGAAAAAATGAGGCTCCTCTTTTGACCACTTTATGCTGGTTCCTCTGCCTGAGTTTGTTAAGGATGCCAAATCAGGCATGTTGACAATGGGACTATTGCTGGTAGTTGTCCAGCAGAACTTACTTCTGCTAATTTGAGTTGTGAAATCAACCTCTCAGACAACTGTAGGGATTTTTCAAGCATTTAATAGAAATCTCTGACAAATAACATGACTTGCTTCATCTTACATACTGTCAAAGAAGTTTGTGCTACAAACTTAGATCAAAGTTTGTAGCACCCCAACCTGGTTATGCTGGAGGTTTCTTCCTGTTAAAAGGGAGTTTTTCTTTCCCACTGTGACCAAAGTGCTCATAGGGGGTCATATAATTGTTGGGTTTTTCTATGTATATATTATTGTAGGGTCTACCTTACAATATAAAGTACCTTGAGGCGACTGTTGTTGTGAATCGAATTTAACTTTGTGTCTACACGTTTACGGATGCAGGTTGCCATTCAAAGTTGTGAGCTACAGATGATCATTTAGAACTCCTCTCCTCCAAATATGATAGCAGTCTATGGATGAAACGCAGAAGATCATCATCACACTGCACTTAAGATTAGATGCGAGACTTTTGGTCGAGCGGTTCTTGTAGTTAGTGGTCTTGTAATAACAATATTTTAGAACTGTACTCTGGTAAACTGCACCCCCACATAACTCGTGCAAGGAAGGAGGTTATTACCCTGAGAGGAGGGCAGAAGAAACAGACAGTGATGACTAGCCCAGATCTAATGCCATATGCTCACTGTCCACATTTGAATGGTACTTTCTCATTAAAAGAAAGGCAAAGACAGGACAAGCTTTTCAACCAAATGAAGCTTAAGTGTCCTGGTGCTCCACAGAAAGGAAGTGTAGGAGGCAACAACTGTAATCAGAGTGTCTGTGGAATATATAATGATGCAGCTGGGTCTGTGCTTTGTGATCTGCACTGTTGTGTATCAGGGGCAATACAGAAATATGCCTTACTTTACAAATCAATGGAATTATACCTAGAAACAAATAGGTTATAGAATGTTGGTTATGTCCCTGCCAAAGTGTAAATCAGTAAAACAGCTACCTGATGCCGTAAGTCAAGGAGATCATTGCTCTTTTGATTGTTCATTGACAAAATTAAGTAGAAAGTAACTGTGAGAGTATGTGTGCACTGGAGTGACTGCCAAGGAAAACTAAAATCCGTGGTAATTGCTTTATGTCCTGAGTTAGGGCAAGGACTTACATTGTCTGAAATGCAGTGAATAGCTGCGCTGGTATTTATACTTGGGACATGGATCTAATTTCATGCTTTTCATTAATATAGCTCACGACAATAGAAAACTTTAAAAGTCTGAAAATATAAAAGAGCTGATCCTATGATAAAGACAAAAGACCTTCAAATTCACAAAAGATGAAAAATATAGGTGTTACAGGATTATCAAACAACATCCACAGCTAGGGCCAGGATTGCTCTGGAAACTTAGTCAATGACATTTCTTGCGTTGGATGAAATTGTTAAGATGGTGATGTCATAACTGATGAAGCTCCTGCACATAGCTACAAAATTTTACAGCCAGTTTCCATACTGAATGCCATGATATGAAAAGTATCTGTTGTGTCAGATCTATACTCAGAGATACACAGTGTTGCTGTTGTCTTTCAGGATTCCCAGCATGAAACCTGCCTATCCTCTCTGCATACCCTCTTCATTGCTGTGTCCTTGACAGACAACTGCTTCTTAGTACAGTAAGAAGCAGTTGGTGCAGCACACACAGGGCAGTTCTGTGTAGGATTGCGAGTCAGGTTCTCACATGAATAATGGGAACGCTGTGCAGCAGCCCAGCTGCTCCAGTCAGGCCCCGGTGTAGCCAAAACCAAACAGCAGGCCCCTCACTCGCTGTCCTCCTAACACAATCTCATCATCCCAGCCACACAGGAATGTGGCCAATCACAACTAACCACAGCACGTGGTGATATCTCAGTCTGCTGCCCATCTGCTTCCTGGCCTGTCTGACCTTGGAGGTTACCCAGACAACGGATGGAAGGTCAAAAAGCCTTGAGTGCAAGACTTCTGAGTGAATGATGGACTTCTGCTGAGCCTTATCTGAACTGCACTCAGATAAAGGCAAAATAAATGCAAAACGTGCATGGAGCAAACTAAATACGTATAAGCTGGAAAACAAGGCCATATCACCGATAACAACAACAATATACAGAATTGATACAGAAGAGAGGAAGCACTTCACCTCATCTAACATCTATTTCTATCTACCATTCAGACTCGAGTGAACACATGAAGCAACTCAGTGTTAAATATCTTATAGCATGCAGACTCGAGCAACCATCGGTGATCGTGACTCAAGAGTTGGCCGTTCGTCTTGTAATCGAAAGGTTGCTGGTTCTAGCCCCGGCTCCGACAGTCTCGGTCGTTGTGTCCTTGGGCAAGACACTTCACCCGTTGCCTACTGGTGTGGTCAGAGGGCCCAGTGGCGCCAGTGTCCGGCAGCCTCGCCTCTGTCAGTGTGCCCCAGGGCACCTGTGGCTGCAATGTAACTTGCCATCACCAGTGTGTGAGTGGGTGGCTGACTGAATGTAGTGTAAAGCGCTTTGGGGTCTATATGGACCAAGTAAAGCGCTATACAAATACAGGCCATTTACCATTTACAACCAGGGATCAAACCACCAACCTTCTGATTAGTGAATAACCTGCTGTACCTCCGGAGCCACAGACTCACCGATGAGATGCAATGCAGGCACAGGAAGAAAAATGAATACTCCAAACTGTTGAAAGCATTTGTTAATTGTGGAAAGTTTTAAACTATTTTTAACTCAGGAATTTACATTAAGTATCATAAATATCATCATCCTATCTGAAAGAGCAGAGTTTCATTGAGTCGTTTTTCAAGCTGCAGCTTGAAATAAGATTGATCTTGGAGTTTGTGGAAATCAAAACGTTCCATAGAACAAAAGGGAAGAGTTGGGTTGCCTCACTTTTTATGGGAACTTTTTTTTCACAAAACAGTTCATCAGTTCAACTTTGACAGAAGTTAAAATTGAACTCACTGAAATGGTAAATGGACTGATTCTTATATAGCGCTTTTCTACTCTCTCGGAGTACTCAAAGCGCTCTATACAACATGCCACATTCACCCAATCACACCCATTCTCACAAGCACTTTATCTATACTTAGTGCTATCTAACTACATTCACACACATTCATACTCCGATGGACGCATCAGAGAGCAACTTGGGGTTAGTATCTTGCCCAAGGATACTTGACATGCAGACTGGAGGAGCCAAGGATCGAACCACCAACCTTCCGATCAGTAGGTGACCTGCTCTACCTCCTGAGCTACAGCCACCCCAACTAGGAAACTTTTCTTCTTCTCCTACAGGTCAAAGAGTTCTTCGTTTTCATCGCTTATACTGTGGTCCAGCTGGTTTAAACTGCTGTTCAGTACAGTATTATTACACACAGAAAACTATGTTTGTAAATGAGTATAAGGATGATAGGACACCTGTGGGGTTGGATGGTCGTGAAACTACTGTGAGAAGCTGTTGGCAGCAACTGTGTATGCACTGGGGGGCTAGGAGAGTCTACCACTCTGTAGCTTTACTGACAGGAAGTGGGCCCCCTTTCTGTCCTCACATTCCTCCAACAGATGTTTGACAGGGAAAATATTTTCACAGCTGGAGAGGGAAGGGAGGGAAAATATGTTTTATAATATATCACACTGGAGGTGGCAGAAACTGAGGGAAAATGATTTTGGTTTTTTTGACAGTATGTCTTTAGTGGCTAGATATGGATGTTCAGTTGCTGTCTACCCTTCCACAAACTTCCCCAAATTCCATGGTTTTGTGTCCTTGTGTTGGTGATAACAACTCCAATAAATCATTCAGCCAAAAGAATGTGAGCTTTTAATGATTAATACATCTCAACAAAAGCTGTTATTCATCAGCAACACACTATTCGAAAGAGAAGTGAGTGATAATGATGATGTTGTGGATGATAATAGCTGTACCTGTGAACCTACCAAAGTGTATTACAACAAGCTGCTTGGTTATGCATTAAAAACACAAAAAACAAAACAAAAGAGAAAAAAGACTAAATATCTAGTAAGTATAGTACAATTCGAAGCCAAAGTCTGACCACAAATGCAAACAGCAGAACCTAAAAAACAACCCCAAAAAACAGAGAAAAATCAGAACTGCTAACAGTGCCCAAAGTGTTAAAGACAAGAAGCAGGGCACTTTCACTTCTCAGTTTTTCAGGGGGTCAATCTGGCAAAGTGAGAAGTGGCACAACTCAAATTCACTTTATGAGCTGCCACATTTCAAGACAAACAGTATTGTGCAGTAACCAGAGGTTGCTTCATGATTCTTCTCTCCTTGCAAAGAACAAACCAGAGTTTGTTTTCATAAAACACTTGAAATAGTTCAATAAATGTTTGATGATTGCTTCCCGTGTGATGGCAGTCTCCCTTTGCTCTGTGATGCCCTTGACTTCAGCTTACACTGTCCCTACCTCAGCCTGGACTCTCTTCTTGATTGTTTTTGTGTTGCCACAGTACTGAGGTCATTGTTTGAAGATTGTCTTAGTGGAAGGAAAACTTGGGATGGGAGAGGATCAATATCCCTCCTGTTAGTACAGCTGGTCTAGCCCAGCCAGGGCTTGCAGGTCCCTGTCAGTCACAGGCCACCTGAAAGAGAACTTCAGGTGAGATCAAAATGAGCTAAAAAAATCAATATACTGTTATTGATGAATTGCCAAGATTCATTACACATGTTGGAAGAATATAAAGGCAGAAACTCAAAGACTGTAAGAAGTAATTGAATATGCTGACAAAGGTTTTGCTTTTTTCCGAAGTCAAGAATGAACAGTAAGTATGGATGAAACCTCTAAAACTGCATAAATTTTCATCTTGTTAGAAAGACTAATAAGGTTATTTTCAAAACACTTACTGCATCCCTTAAGCTTTATTAGATTTAACCTCATTAAAGCAGTGATAAAATGATGTTTTTAAAAAACAAAAGTAAATGAAATGTGAAATCTCATCAGCTCATCAAACCTCTCTGTCCAGTCTTTGGTTACAGTATTACTGCTTGTCCATGGACAACAAAATTATTCATGTGTGTCATTACAATGACTTTGAACAGACTACTTGTCAGGTAACAAGGGAACTTTGCCCACTTTAGATGTGAGTCAAAAGGTGTGAATGAGCTTCCTGCTGCATCCGGCTGAAATATATGCCCACGTTGTTTGGCTTCGGTCCCGGCTACCACGGCTGCTCTTCTGGCTTGGTTCCCACTCAGTCTGTCCACACTGACTAGAGGAGCAGCACAGTGTTCTGACCCTGTGAACACAAGCCTGTCACCCCTCAGGTCAGAAAACAAAGGTCAGAACTATGGCCAATAACATCTATATCTATATAATATCTATATATCTATGTTGCAGTTTCATTCTAACACATTTTAATGCTGCTACATACATTAGTACTGTAATAGTAGCATTGTGCCTTTCAAATACAAGCATGTCCTCATTTATTATGGTAGAAGGCATTCTGCAAAGGCCACACTAAGCAATACTGTGTATTTTTCTTCTTGCCAGGATTTAGCTTAAAACAAACTCCAGTGACCCCACAGTCAAGCCTGAGCTTGTTTAACATCTTGCTCAAGGTTGTTGATTTCTGTGGGCGACAGCTACTGTGTTGTTAGAAAGAGAAGTTTATAATGTACTTCCAGTTCCACTAAGGAGATTACAACATAAACAAAACAATCCAGGAAGCTCAAAACAACACCAGCGTGCATGTTTACACATGCAGGTTATTGCATGTCTAACATTTTATGAAAAAAATTTGTGTGACTTTCCCACACTTTTCATTTGAGACATCAGTGTACCTGTTGAACCAGATCCAAGCTGTTTACAGACCTTTGTCCCGAGTACAGCTTTATGGTATAAAGAGAGCATTAATAACTTAATTTTGTGCTTCCTGTCTATTGGTCCTAACTTACAGACCAACATGCGCTATGATAGCTTTAGAGTACAATAATTAGTGGTATAATAATGTTTACTTATGCATTTGCTTAAGGAGAATCTTCACCTGACCCAAGGCCAAACTGTCACAGTGCCAAGGAAATGAAATTTTATTAGAGCATTCCTCTAGAGATAGGAAGAATCTGCTTTACGGTATATTTGAAGAAGAGCAGATAAGATGAAATTCAGGTTAGCTCACTGTCAAAACACAAATACATAAAAGTTGCTGCCATGATGGCCTGACTCGAGTGGGGGGAAGTTTCTTGCCAGCTTTTGTCAGATGTTTTTTTTTTTTGTAACTGTTCTATGGGCCAAGTCTGAACCAGAGTGCCCCTATGAAAACGTAGGGATTAAGACAGTTGGAGATAAAGCCAAAGAGCACACATCGCCTCTCTTCCAATGAGAGCGCCCACCCATCCACACAATGATAGTATACAATAGGATGATGTGTTCTTTTGGCCCACGCCGGATATGTCATCTTGCACTACTGTGCAGAACTTCCATGCATTGTGTGCTGGGCTCTGCCATTGTGGCTGAGCAATACTAATACCTTGCAGATATTTCACAGTTCATGACTACTTTCTTTTAGACAAGGAAGCCCAGAGTTCCCTGGCTTCCAGGGTCAGGAAGCAGGGAGGCCCTGAGACTGACTAGCCTACAGAAGCTCAGCTACAGCTGTGGGGGAGGAGGAAGGCAATGACCTGTGTTCCTTGGTCACCATTTGTGTCTCTACCATGTTTGGAGAAGTCTTTCTGTCTGAGAAATAAAAAGACATCTGTGAAATCTTTGTTGTAGAGTTTCTTGACAAAAAGAACTTCCTCCCGCTAAACCCTAATGTTACTTTAATTGTATAACAGCATAATCTTTTATTATAGTTCATTAATCTTGAAAGTTTCAGATATTCAACATTATTTAAATTAACATCCGCCAGGTAGAGAACAAAATATTTACTTTGGTCATTTATCTGTATTCCTTGAGGAGTGTGCCTGCTTGAATTGCAGCACTTTTCTGTACAATGGGATTCATAGGAATTGGTGTATCTTCCCTAGCGTGGCTCTGGTGTGACCAACATATTTGAATATTTGATAAATACATGTAATGTCTGAAGAAGGCAAGGCACATGTTTGATGTTGCTCTATGAAACAAATGTACACCAACTTGCTCCAAATGTATAATGCTTGGTGAGAGTCATAGACTGACACATGTGCAGATCAGTATTATGTCACTGATATGGCCTGGCACAGCCCGCCTTCCACCTCCTTTGTTTCTTGCTCTCTCTCAATCTGTCTTTTGACAGGTAAGGGCTTTCCAGTCAGCTGTTGGCCACTCCACCTGGACGCATTTGCTTATCATTCCCTCATCAAGCTCCTGTGTATTTAAGGAATAGTTCAGTTTTCCACACTTCAGATCATCGTAGCTGCTACAAATGTCACTGTAGTGGGTCTCTGATCTCTTTGACTGGACTGGACCATTTCCGCCAGTTTGGAGTTCTTCCTCAGATTCCTGTTTTTGAAAGAAAATATTCATCCATCCATCTGCTTCCGCTTCTCCTTTTCAGGGTTGCGTGGGGTGCTGCAGCCTATCCCAGCTGTTATAGGGCGAGAGGCGGGGTACACCCTGGACAGGTCTCCAGTCTGTCGCAGGGCTAACATATAGAGACAGACAACCATTCGCACTCACATTCACACCTACGGGCAATTTAGATTGACCAGTTAGCTATCCCCACTAACTGCATGTCTTTGGACTGTGGGAGGAGGCGGAGTACCCAGGGTACTGTGGGAGAACATGCAAACTCCACACAGAAAGACCTGGGCCTGATGGTGGAATTGAACTCAAGACCGTCTTGCTGTGCAGCAACAGTGCTAACCACCGTGCCGAAAGAAAAAATATATATATTAATTTCTCTTCTCTTCCTCTGTATTGGTTGATTTAATAAACGTATTTGAGGTATCTTTTTATTTTAATGCTAAATATTCAAGACTTGGATTTGGGTTTGATTACTGAGGAAAAGTGCATTTTGCAAATGTCATGGTCCAGCAACCATTTTCATTTACACACAATGAAAGCAGCAACCAGGAACCTTGGACATGCAGATGCGATATTTGTCATGACCATTTGTGCTGTCTGCAGCAAGGAACTGAAAAGGTTGACAGAGGAACTGCCTGTGTGAGAGCAGTCAAAAGGAACGTTGCCCTTTGGCCTTTGAAAGCACATTTTCTCTGCTGTCATGGAGATTTCTTTGCTAATGAGCTGAATCGGTGAACTATCAAGTACTGCCAAATGCAGAGGAGAGAGCTGCTTCTTTGCTTAATTAAATCCTGGCCAACCTTTCAGCTTGAATATTTGGGAATGCCACATGTAACTGTTAGTGGGACTTAGATCCACTAACTTTTGTGAAAAATTAAATTGAAATGCTTCTTTGTCAGGGTGAAAACAGAATTAGATGGTTTCTTCTGTAAGTATTCACACATTTTCACATTACTTAGACGTAATGAACAATGACAATTACTATACATATATATATGTAATATATGTATAATAATTTCCATCTATCCCAGTGTCTTCTTCAGCCTAATATACAAAAAAAATTGAGACTATTTGGGCAGCATTCAGCACACAAAGCAGTGTTTCCACAACAAATTGAACTACAGTAGTTTCTATCACTGCTCTTTGCTTCTATATATCAGAAAATGTGTGTAGAAGATTGACCATTGTGACTTTCTATACTCTTCATCATGGAGATATTTTCAGATGGAAAACAAACTGACCAAAAATGAGAATTTCTCTTACTGAATGTGTGGACGGTCAGTGTTTTTGTCACATAATGGCATTAAAATAATCCAAAGACACTAACAGCACAACCATGACTGAGAAATTCAATTCAATTCAATTAATTTCACTTTTATTTATATAGCGCCAAATCACAACAACAGTCGCCTCAATAATACATACAGAGAAGAACCCAACAATCATATGACCCCCTATTTGTCAGCCTGGCTACAGTGCTGAAAAGTTGTTCTTATTTTCTTCAATCAGTGATGAGTAGTATCACTGTATGTATGAGTAGTCGTACGTAGTGAGAAGGTAAAATTATTAACAAGTTGAAGTGTTGATACAAGATAATCGACCTCTGTTGGAGTAGCGTTCAGGTAGCTGCTCTGTTCTGTGTTGGTACAGGGCATTGAAGATGATAACAGTGGGTGGATCATATTCTCAAACTTAGTTACAGCACTTTCAGAAAGACATCTACTGTGATGAAGTCTACTCCCCACTACTGTGTCATCAATTATTGTAAATGTAAATGGGAATCAGGAAATGATTAGACAGGAGAGGGTTTTCAGGAAACACTGTTAAATGTTCAGTTTCTAGGCTGTCATTTTTAGCATCTACATGGATGTTAAAATCACCCACAATAATTATTTTATCTGAGCTGAGCACTACATCAGATAAAAAGTCTGAGAAATCAGACAGAAACTCTTTGTAAGGCCCAGGTGGACGATAGATGGTAGCAAGTAAGACTGGTTTCTGAGTTTCACAGCTGGGGTGGACAAGGCTAAGCATCAGGCTTTCAAATGAATTAAAAGTCTGTCTTCGTCTTTCGTTGATTATTAGGCTGGTGTGAAAAATTGCTGGCACACAGCCACAAAGCTGTGCTTTGAGGTTTCTGGTAGTTAGAATGACTCGGGGGTGTTGATTTATTTAAACTAACATAATCATCCTGCTGCAACCAGGTTTCTGTAAGGCAGAATAAATTTGTTGATCAATTATTAAGTCATGTACTAACAGAGACTTGGAGGAGAGAGACCTAATATTTAATAATCCACATTTCACTGTTTTACCCTTTGGTTCAGATGTGGATACTGTATTGTTCTTTCTTTGTGATTTTTTATGTATTTCTGGAAATGAGAGCTGCTCCATCCAGTTGGATGGATGCTGTCTCTCCTAACAGGTTTCCTCCAGAAAGTTTGCCAATTATCTATGAAGCCTACATCGTTTTTTGGACACCACTCAGACAGCCAGCAATTTAAGGCGAACATGCAGCTAAAAATGTCACTCCTGGTCTGATTGGGGAGGGGACCAGAGAAAACTACAGAGTCCGACATTTATTATAGCATTCCTCCAGTTTATTCATTTAAATCAGTGGAAATTGAACTAATTTTGAAAGGCCTGTTTTGGCCAACCTCCAAACTTCAACCCCTAACACTATCCAAATATATAATTTATTTAAAAAAATGTAAAAACCAAGATGGACAAAAAGTTTTTTGTAAAGATTACGAACATGTCACTGCCATGGGTCATTTTAACTATGAGGATTAACTTAGCTGCTTTTGGGGCCCGCCTTGAGTGGCCATTAATGACAGGTTGAAAAGACCGTCATCCTAGAGAATGTTGAGTTGAGTCAATAGCAGATAACTTTATTTTATTTAATATTTTTGTACTCACCTGAACACACAAAGTAATGCTAATATCTCAGTTTTTTTTCTCTGGGTCAGTTTTGTGAAGTACAGCATGTGTGACAGTTACAAAAGTCTTTGTGCACAGAGTAGAAAACCATTCCAGTCCATTTATGTTCATCTTCACCTTATACTGTACCTTTTGCAATCCTAGACTTTGAAACTCAAACACACGGTTTTCAATAGACATTTTTTTTTATATTTTTGTCACTTGATATACAAAAGATTTAGTGTTTGTGTGGCTGATGTGTGTCCGTCATCTGGCAGATTGAATTGCAATACTTGAACTGAAGTCAGACATTGCCCATGGCACTTACTGTGACATACAATCCATGAACACTGCCTTTGTAAATGTAATGTATACATCTTTAAAAAGAACTTTGGTGATGTTAGCTATGCCCTGTGGCTCCAACCCATGGTGAGTTGAATGGAAACCAGGGGTTAACTTAATTTAGGATAAAGAGTGGAAGCAGGGTCTTTGTTCTGGAGGAAAAAACACATGAGTGGGAGCAATCTCTCATTTAACCACGAAAAGGTCCATTGAAAGATGAAGAATGCGAGAACCTACACTGGAATGATAATGTTCTGTTTCCATAAAGCTTTTAAGCTATTTTCTAAAGCGCATTCTATAAGCAGGAACACAGGACGAACAAACAGGAGGAAGAAAGGGATTCAGGGTGCTCAGCTCAACAAGTTCCTTTCTGCCATAAAAGGGAAATGTGGTTTTGTGTCCAGGAGCTTTGAGACGATAAAAAGAGGCTCCTCACAAAGGCATAACTTCACAGCTGTTTCAGCAATGTACAGAAGTGTGAATGCAACTTTTTCATGTTCAAGACAGGTCCTCCAGATCAAAGGCTCTTTTCATGAGCCTTGTGAGCAATAAAAGTAGCCACTCAGGGGAGTTACGTCCAGGTGGCTTCTGTTGGCATACAATGTAAGGGAGTAACTGGCTGTTCTGGACTTGTGCTACAAAGAGTGGAAACGTTTAAATGTGAAAAGTGAAATTCATAAATTAACTGCAGTTGCTTAAAAGTCTCAGAAGTTCTGCCTGAGTGAAAGCAAGCTCCAAGCAGAGCTTGCAGAATTTGATGTTCCCTTCTCAATTAGGAATATTTTCTCACATGTGGTTTCAAGTGTTTGAAGCAAAATAAAAGAAGGGACAGCACCAGGAAGGTGGCACACTGTTGTCAGACAGCAGCACTGCGCTAGACTCCAACTCTGCTCCAGGCTTACGTTACTGCCACAAGAGACCTTGTTTATGGCATGCTAAAGCCTAACAGGCGTGATTTCAACTGCTGAGATTTTCAAAGAAAAAAAGTAAGACTCCAGTGTTGATTCATCAGTGCTATTTGGCACACGTATCCGTCTAAACTACATCTGTTCAGTCTGAAAGAACACACCCCCACACAAACACATGCATTTATTGGTCGCATCTGATGGAAACAGTTCTGGATAGCATGTGAAGTCGTGTGGAGGTCTAAAAAGAGGCTTAATGAATCCATAAGTATAACAGTATGGAGTGGGATGAATGGGAGACGACGCTGTTTGATGTGCCACTGTAATAGGTGGCCTTTGCCCACACAGAGGTTGGTGGAATGCTGGAGGTGTTTCTGTGGCAGCTGCTGCTGTTAGAGAAGCACGCTCACATATAGGCTTTATGTTATAGTTTGACTATAGTCAGACATCTTCCTTTTCATGTTGCAACTCATTTAACTTTTTTCTGTTTATTATTTTTCTTTTACATCTATTGTCAGTAACGTTTAAAAGCTCTCTGTGTCCCCTAAACAGATATGCTTATCCGCTCAATCATCAGAGATACATAAAAACCCCCAATAAAAACAGTGATGTTTGTAATTTTGCTTAGTAATTTAATTATATACAGAACCACACAATTACTTTCAAGTACTTTAGATGCTAAGACTCTTATCCATAGAGCCAGACTGGGCCAGATGGGTCTCATTAATTTTGTAGTGTATTATCTATCTCTTTTTTCCACTCTCACCTCATGAAATTGACTTACTTTTAATAAAACGTTGCAGATCACTTAAAACCTATCTCAGTGTGTGATCTGATATGTGTGATGAAAAAGCATGACAGTACATGTCTCACTGCTCTGGTCAATACTAGCTTGCAAGCACAAGCTATGTGTTAAAACAAGGACCAGCATGCTGATAGCGCTTGACTTAGCATTAGCAGGTGTTAGCAATGATTTTGTTTATGCAGTTATCTTTCGATTGTCCATTTTGACTAATCTCTGGAGATACCTTAGCAGGTTTTAAAGTGGTGGAACTGGAGAACTTTGTATTAGGCAAGCAGATTAAATTCACATTAACTTCAGTTTTAGCATACATATCTCTATTTTTGTTTCTGATTATCTGGGTTCTCCGCTTACATTTATTTTTTTTAAATAATCCTTTAGAATCACAAATATAGAGTTATGACATTTCTTTGCTATATTTTGAAGTCGGCACATTTTCTTTTTCTTTCCTGCCTGTTAAGAAAAAAGACTACATCTGGAAAGACAACATCTGGAAAAGGCATCAGCCATTTCCTTTGCTTTGTCATGTAGTTGCTGTGACCATGGCAACAGGGGTCTGTGCGAAGGCAGCGTTCAACAGGAGTTCAGCTCTGTATAAGCTGAGAGGCACTGAAATAACAGTTGGATCTAGACTAAAGGAAGTCGTGTTCAGACTGAAGTCATCAACAGATCTTTTTCTAAAAAGGAAAATGCGCTTCATCTATTGCCCATCGTTTAAAGAATGCACTAGAAGCCTAAATGAAGTGATTGATTATCCTTCTGTAGTGTGCCTTCTTACGCTGCCATCAAAGCAAATGAAAATCCAGTCAGATCTCCCTCTGACAGCCATCTTAAATCCACTCAGAGATCTCTGGGGTCAGTTTTTTTTGCAAACTCAATATGCTCACAGCTCCTTCAGCCCACACCGTTGCCATGGTGACCATGGACCACCTCTGGCTTCTAGTGCATCTGTCAGCTAGTACCCCACTCCTCCCCTCCACCAACACACAAACATGCTACTGCCTTGGTCCTTCATAACATGAACCGAAATGCAAGATGTTTAATAAGAATACAAATTGCCAATCAAATTGTCATATCTTGCATTTTGAGTTTTACTCCACCATTCTGACGCCATTCCCTGCACATGTAGCAGAGTGGAGGCAAGAATGCTGAGACGGCAACGCAAAACTGCCCTTTGGTTTTTTTTTAGTTTTTTTTTTTTACAGTTTTTATCTGAAGAGGGCACCCTTGATCCTTTTCTCAGGCAGCCTTGTTTTCTTACCACACACACACACACACACACACACACACACACACACACACACACACACACACACACACACACACACACACAAAAGAACCCCAAAAACAAAATTCTAAAAATTTTATGACAATCCATGCAAACTTGCTGTGTCACTGTGTCAAACTGTGAGAGTAGGAGAACCACCTATTCAGCAGTAAATATCTATCTATCTATCTATCTATCTATCTATCTATCTATCTATCTATCTATCTATCTATCTATCTATCTATGTGTGTGTTCATATGCATGCATATTTAGCAGCAAGAAGAAGAATGAAAGACTGACGGAGGAGCAGCTGAGTGAAGCAGCTCTCTCATCACTGAGTAATGTTTAGCTCTGTCTTTTTATTTTCTCTTTCAGAAGCAAGTGAAACAGTATTGTGTATTTAGCTGTACTGAATGTGCCTTCTCTTCTGGCCCCTTTCTCTTTCATCGGAGATCTTTCTCTTTTGTCAACCTAAACCCTCCCCGCCTCTCTTAAGTCCCCCTTCACCCTCAAACCCCACCCGTTCTAAACCCTTCTGAAGTCCCCACACTTTATCCAAGAAGCAAGTGTGAGGTTGGATTGGCGGAGTGGGGTATGTTGGGGGAGGGGTGTAGTACTCTTGTAATCTGCAATTGTTAAAGTCTGGAGCCTTGCTACGCCGTCACCATCCCAAATTGATTTAACCGTCAATGGCTGCATCTATTTAAGTGCTGTGGCTGCTCTGGCCACAACTGCCCAGATTCAGCTGAATGTGCAATGTGGACCCTTTTGCTCTCTTTCCCACCATTGGCTATCAAAAGCTATTGTGACCTGAGAAAGAGGAAGGGTCGCCCGTTCACCCCCTGTAGTTGAACCACGAGCTGGGACTGACGGGAAAGTAAAAGAGTGGTGAGGAAGAGGCTCTTTGTACTGATGCGGCATTTATCTGTACAGAAGTGTTTCTGTGTGTGGCCCTGATGTCAGTGGAGTCATTTAAAGTGGAGAACTCAAAATATTTGGAATTGAAATATTGAAGTACACCCCATCTGCTGAATGCTGAAGCTACTGAAACAAGGTGCCAGGTGAACTACAGTATAACAGTAGTGACACAGCATTTTATCCAGTGACTCAGCACAAATCAAACATTAGCACTATCTTTCTGTCATATTACAGTTTTTCTCCATTGGTTTGGCTCATTTCTTTAAACAGAAATTACATTCTCAAAACTCTAAGATCATTTGGCAAAACACTCTTACAGTTTAGCACAACACTATAGCTCACCTGCAAAAGCTCATATCTCTTCCAAAACTGTTCACTCAGGCTTCAATCTAAATCGCTTTCTCATTTAAACAGTCAGTGTCTCCAAAATGGCAAAGATCCTTCTCAATAGCTTTGGCTCATTTTTCGACACAGATCGGACATTCTCATCATTCTTGGTGCTTTTGTCAAAATAAACCTGGATGGTTGATCACAACAACATGGTCCACCTGCAAAAGCTCATATCTCCCCTAAAACAGTTCACTCATGTGTCAAAACTACATTTCTTTCTAATCTGAATAGTCAGTGCCCCCAAAATGCATCGTCCCTTTGGCATTGTGTGAGTACTGCCATTCAAAATGTTTAGATGTTTTGTCACTATGGCAGAGGACCACCATTATACAATAGAAAAGAGTAGCCTCCAAGGTTTGACATCACAGATTGCACTCACACTAGCAAGGAAATGATAACCATTTTTTATTCACACGCAAAGAAAGTTTCATACATATGTAAAAAGAAAATGTACATTACAGTAGTAAATTGTATGAACACAAAATCAAAAAACAAGGACTTATTCAGTGGTTGCTGTACTCATTCTCCTGCTCTTGTCCACTGTCTTCACCCTCCTGATTATTTACACGCTGTTGTCCGTCTGGCCACAGATTCTCGTCCACATCACAGCGGATACTTTCTCTTGCGATGCAACGAGGGAAGAAACGGCGTGCATGCCGCAACCATCCCCTGCATTGATCTGCGTCACACGCTGCGTTCATAGCATGGAGCAGGGACGGCTGATCCTGAGCATGATGCTCATACACTCTCCACCTCCAAGCAGAGAAAAACTCCTCTATCGGATTGAGGAAAGGAGAGTAAGGTGGTAGCAACCCCATGACCATCCTTGGATGCGCTGCAAACCAGCCCCTAATGAGTGGGCTATGGTGGAAATTGACATTGTCCCACACAATTAAATAAATGGGTAGGTGAGGCCCTATGAGACCTCTCTCATTTTCAGGGATAAAATCGGTATAAAAGCGATCCAAGAAGATGAGGAGCTTGTGTGTGTTGTATGGGCCAAGACTGGGGATGTGAGTGGCCACACCATTCTCAGAAATGGCAGCACACATAGTTATATTGCCCCCTCGCTGACCTGGGACATCCACTGTGGCCCGGTGGCCAATAATATTACGGCCACGTCTTCGGCCCTTGGCCAGGTTGAAGCCAGCTTCATCCACGAACACCAGGATGTGAGTGGTCTCATGTCCTTCCAATGCCATTATTCTCTAAAATAGAGTAAAGGACATAAAATCAGTCATACAGAAGAGTCATATACTACAGTTAGACAATTACATGTTCTCCCCCACAGGTCAGGTCACTACTCCAGTGGTTCTAAACTAGTGATAGGCCTATGAGGAAGTACTGCAGGGGTATTTGATAGGAAGGGGAGTGGGAAATACTGATGACTTACTGAGATGTTACAGTAAAACCTACAGTATTAGATAGATTTGATTGGGAGACAACAAAATAAGGATTATAATGAGAATTGTATCATACAGTAAACTGCAGTTTTCTGTTGAAATTGTTGAAGTCAGATGAAGCAAATACTGATTCTGAAATCTGGTGAAGGAGGTATTGAAACCAAATAAGTGAACTACTGCTTACTGTGATTACAGGTAAGGTTATAATGAGAGACAACCAGTAACTGACTTACATTTACATACCGGTAGCGCAGCTCCTTCCCTCTCAAATGGTACCCTGTAGATTTGTTTCATTGTCATCTGATGCTTCTTCAAAACCCGGTCTATTGTGGAGATGCTTATTGTGTTTATATTCTGGAATATATGATTGTCCTGAAGGATGGCATCACGGATCTGTCTCAATG
Source organism: Neolamprologus brichardi (assembly GCF_056152115.1). NCBI lineage: Eukaryota > Metazoa > Chordata > Actinopteri > Cichliformes > Cichlidae > Neolamprologus > Neolamprologus brichardi. Next base: position 28,793,642 of record NC_142118.1, read on the forward strand.
TGATGGCATTATTTGCCTTCACCATGTTACAAATCTCTTTCCTGTTGTTCATTGAGCAGTTTTCCTCTGCCACCCACGCGAGGTTGTCGTCCAATCCTACACAAAGCACACAATACAGTAAGTTACCAGTGTAATTGTATTATTGTTTTACTCACAGTAACTTCACCACAATCCTAATGCAACATTGCACAGTGACTGGAATACTACTCTAAACTGTATAAATTATGTAATTCCATAGTTTACAATAATTTGTTCAATATATTTCTTGTCATATTTAGTATCAAAACATTCCACTAGTCCTCTCCACCTGCTAGTATAGACCTACTACTATAGGCAGATGCACACAAAATCTCTACAGTAAGTTATACATTTTTTGCCTCACGCACAGTGCCCTGTCCTATACAACATAGAATTCCATCATAGATTACATAGAGTATATACCTGTTTTCCCTGCGAAAGGTTTGGATGATGGAGGAGACTGTAGAGCGAGGCACATTAGGCTGCACTCGACAACCTGCCTCTGCCATTGTGAGGCCATGGTTTATGACATGGTCTATAATTGTGGCCTGAACTTCATTCAGGACAGCACAGTGTCTTCGTGCACCTCGGCCTCTTGCCCCTATTCCTCCACCACGCATTCTGAGTCCTCCTCTTCTTCTTCTTCTTCCTCCTCCTCTTCCTTGAGGAAGAACTTCCCCTTGTCCGTTTGCTTGGCCTTGTCTATCCATGTTCAGAGATCGGACTGGCTCTGGTCAAGCTCTATATATCTGTGTTTGGCAGCACACAATCATGGAACACACCTGTGTGTGACACTCCCCCTTTGTTAGTCTAGTTTCACCTGACTGTCAATGACTGTCCTCAATTTATCAAATATTCAAAGAAATTCATATATGGTATTCATGGTATTATGTTCTTGACCAATTTTGACAATTGAACAGACAGTTGTGCATGCGAGTACTTATACAATGAAATCATGCTGACATGTTTTGGAGAGAATGATCATTAGACTGAGAATCAACTAATCAGTTTAGATCTACAAGATCTATTCATTTGGAAAATGTGCTAAATGTGGGCTAAGTGTATAACTGTAGGCTACTTGTACTTAATCATTTGCAAAGATGCACTGAGACAATTGAGACATGTACTAAGGCATTTGCCATTTGATAAAATGAATGAGAAATGTCATTCTGTTGTGAACATTTGCCAAGAGGTTTGGAGGTTTGTCCATGTTATTTTGAGAATGTAATTTCTGTTTCAAGAAATGAGCCAAACCAATGGAGAAAAACTGTAACATCCAACAGGTCACTAGTGAATCAGTTAGTGGTAGGGTTGGGATTCACTTTAAGTACGTGCTGAACATGCACAATTTTAAGAACTACAAGATATTAACTTTTAAATCTAGATTTTTGCGTGCTTTTAGTTTTATGTTCTTGTGATGTAAAGTATAGTTGCAAATTCTGTGTAAAGGTAAAGAAAATATTAAATTAAATAATTAAACCAAGAGGTTAAGAGGCTGTTACGAGGTTTAAATCTAGTAGAAACTGTGCACATATGTAACTTTTATTCATTGGAAACATATGTATCTATTTGGTTCTTGCAAAAGGGATACAAAAAATTCTATGGAAACGGAATGCGTGTATTTTCCCCAAGTGCATGCAATGCGAAAAGCCCAGGCAGTACCTAAAAAGAGATCTATTTTACAGTTTTTCTCCATTGGTTTGGCTCATTTCTTGAAACAGAAATTACATTCTCAAAATAACATGGACAAACCTCCAAACCTCTTGGCAAATGTTCACAACAGAATGACATTTCTCATTCATTTTATCAAATGGCAAATGCCTTAGTACATGTCTCAATTGTCTCAGTGCATCTTTGCAAATGATTAAGTACAAGTAGCCTACAGTTATACAGTTAGCCCACATTTAGCACATTTTCCAAATGAATAGATCTTGTAGATCTAAACTGATTAATTGATTCTCAGTCTAATGATCATTCTCTCCAAAACATGTCAGCATGATTTCATTGTATAAGTACTCGCATGCACAACCGTCTGTTCAATCGTCAAAATTGGTCAAGAACATAATACCATGAATACCATATATGAATTTCTTTGAATATTTGATAAATTGAGGACAGTCATTGACAGTCAGGTGAAACTAGACTAACAAAGGGGGAGTGTCACACACAGGTGTGTTCCATGATTGTGTGCTGCCAAACACAGATATATAGAGCTTGACCAGAGCCAGTCCGATCTCTGAACATGGATAGACAAGGCAAAGCAAACGGACAAGGGGAAGTTCTTCCTCAAGGAAGAGGAGGAAGAAGAAGAAGAGGAGGACTGAGAGGAATAGGGGGAAGAGGAGGCCGAGGAGCGCGAAGACACTGTGCTGTCCCGAATGAAATTCGGGCCACAATTATAGACCATGTCATAAACCATGGCCTCACAATGGCAGAGGCAGGTCGTCGAGTGCAGCCTAATGTGCCTCACTCTACAGTCTCCTCCATCATCCAAACCTTTCGCAGGGAAAACAGGTATATACTCTATGTAATCTATGATGGAATTATATGTTGTATAGGACAGGGCACTGTGCGTGAGGCAAAAAATGTATAACTTACTGTAGAGATTTTGTGTGCATCTGCCTACAGTGGTAGGTCTATACTAGCAAGTGGAGAGGACTAGTGGAATGTTTTGATACTAAATATGACAAGAAATATATTGAACAAATTACTGTAAACTATGGAATTACATAATTTATACCGTTTAGAGAAGTATTCCAGTCACTGTGCAGCGGGAGAATGAGTACAGCGAACACTGAATAAGTCCTTGTTTTTTGATTTTGTGTTCATACAATTTACTACTGTAATGTACATTTTCTTTTTACATATGTATGAAACTTTCTTTGCGTGTGAATAAAAAATGATTATCATTTCCTTGGTAGTGTGAGTGCAATCTGTGATGTCAAACCTCGATGGCTACTCTTTTCTGTTGTATATTGGTAGTCCTCTGTCATAGTGACAAAACATCTAAACATTTTGTATGGCAGTACTCACACAATGCCAAAGGGACGATGCATTTTGGGGGCACTGACTATTCAGATTAGAAAGAAATGTAGTTTTGACACATGAGTGAACTGTTTTAGGGGAGATATGAGCTTTTGCAGGTGGACCATGTTGTTGTGATCAACCATCCAGGTTTATTTTGACAAAAGCACCAAGAATGATGAGAGTGTCCGATCTGTGTCGAGAAATGAGCCAAAGCTATTGAGAAGGATCTTTGCCAGTTTGGACACACTGACTGTTTAAATGAGAAAGGGATTTAGATTGAAGCCTGAGTGAACAGTTTTGGAAGAGATATGAGCTTTTGCAGGTGAGCTATAGTGTTGTGCTAAACTGTAAGAGTGTTTTGCCAAATGATCTTAGAGTTTTGAGAATGTAATTTCTGTTTAAAGAAATGAGCCAAACCAATGGAGAAAAACTGTAATAAAAGTATAATGTTAACCTTCAGCCAAAATATCCTGAAAATCCTCGGATTGTTTTTTGCTGCTTTTTCTTTTAGTGGTCTGGGAACAGACAGTCTTTGGGGATGGGATTCTGGCAGGATGACAGGGGAACATAGCTTCACTTTCCAACTTCAAACTCATGAGCCTGCCTGACAGCGTCTTCACCTCCACAGCACTGTTCACATGCTCTTCCTTCTACATTACCCCTTCTCTATTTCTCTTCTAATCTAAACCATGGTAGAATAGCTTGAATCTACCCCCTGTGCTATTGGTCATGATTCACTTTCACCTGGTTTTCTACATATGCCGGATGCCCTTTTTCACACAACCTTTACAATTTTTCAGTGTGTGGGATTGACACTGGCTTGCGGCCCCCTATGGCTGGTTTGTTTTTTAAAAAAAATAAAACATTCAAGGCAAACTCAAGGCCTTATACACTGGTGGATTTTCAGCAGCATGCAACTTAAATGCCAGGCAGAGTTCACATAACTCACCTCGTCAGCTGGACACATGCTGGCTCCAGCTCTTGCCCATGTACTTTGGCTTATTACTAGCTAACAAATGTGCAGAGAAAGGTTAATGCCCTACTTTGTTCGTGTTTGACAGGTGACGTAAGTGCAGGAATGAAATATGATAATGAACAGCTTCCACAGAAGCATCAGTTAAGATCAGCAGTATGACTACAGTAGACTGCGGACAGGGGTCAATTGACTCATGTTTGTCATGTTTTTGGTTCACCGATGCTTGGTCCAGAAATAACACAGATGTGTGTTTCTACCTGTAAGGAGCTGTTGAAAGAAACATACTGTCGTGCTTTTGTCTTTTGAGATATATTAAAATGTTGACGTTTTCTGTGTCTATTTACCTAGCATTATAAACTGATTTCAGTATTGGTTTTTAAGGTTTCAATGCCAATACAATGAAAGAAAATGAAAATTTCAGGTTCATAACTCATACCATAAGAGAATCACACTAATGTGTGTGGTTAATTGTACTAACAGCCCATCCATGATGTCTTTTCTCCAGCTTTGATCAATTAAATTGTAATATTTTCTCTGTTACTTAAAAATAAATAGCACTTCCACCTCTCATCCAAATGTCACTTCTGGCTCCAAAAAACCCAAACTTAGAAACAGTCTAATGGTAAAGTTGAAGCACACTTCAATTTTAGCATCGGGCTTTTTCCATAAATGTCCTTTTGGCTACGTTCATTATTTTTATTCAGTCTGTGGTGGAAGATGCGACATAAAATCTCCAGGGAATCAACTTTAATGGCAGTGGGGAAGTTAAACAAAGATAGATTGGGAAATCAAACTAGTTAGCCTTAAGCTTTAGCATTTTCTTATGTAAAACCAAAAAACATTCTCCTGAAAATATCATAGTCCAGGCTGAATATCAAGCTGTGGAGAGTGTTTTTCTGTTCCTGCCCCTGGATCCAGGTTCCTCCCTCCTGGGTGGATTTCAGGCTTCCCAGTCTTTGTCCATCTTACCTAGAGGTCATCGTCTCCAATTATGATCCAGCATTTAAAGACCAGCTCAAGCCTTCATGCTCTACCAGATTGTCAGCTACCTTTCGGTGGTAAGTTGGCTTTCATGTTACTGCCTTGTAATTTTGATTCTTTTCCTATTTGACTTTGTAATCTCTGTGCCTTCAGTTATCCACGCCTTGGGCTCAGTATCTGCATCTTACATGTTTATTCACCTGGTTCCTTGATGGCTCCCTGGTTCCCTCCTATTAGTCACCATTCTTCTGACTCTGGACAGAATTGGACTGTTCAGCTCCACGCTCACTCGCTCTACTAGGCACTCACCTGGCTGGAATCTTTGCTCTTTGTTTCCCAAGTAAGACATTCAACCTTTCCTGTTCTTCAGAAAACATCGTCCATATTCACCAATACAGAACAAGTGGATTAATCCAGTTCTCCTGCCTTTCAGTGAATCCCTCCCATGTGCCAATAACTCCTCGTGATTACCTGTTAACCAACCCTCAGCCAACAAGTACCACTTGCCCTGTTGAACCATAGGTGGTATTCCATTCACATCGATTGTAGGTTCATAAAAGCAGAAACCACACAGATGACTCAAAGTTATAAGACGTAAGTGAAATAACTTTCTTTTTCTCTGAAACAGCATTTTTAGGTAATACGAAGCAAATAAACAAAAAGAAAAACCTATAATGCACTGAGTATTATTCATTATTATACTGCTAAAATAATTAAAACTTCTGAAAAGTATTACCGTTTTCCATTTGCATATTCTGCACTGGTTTTTTTTGCTGTTGCTGTGGTGTTAATTACATCAACAAGCAGGGCCTCTTGGCATGGCAAATGTTTTGACACTTGAGTGTTGCACAAATCATCCAACAGTGGAATCCAAGTCATCCAATTCATTATCCAATTGGATCACTTGTGTAGGGATTCAGGTTTCTATAGCCTTCCAACGAAAGTGGCTCAGGTCCAACTTAGAATGGCACTGGCCCAAAAATTGTTCAAATTAGCCACTCCGGTGCCATTTAGCACAGTTCAGAGAGGTAACTACATTTTGTAGAGAAGATGCTGCACAGGGACTGAGACAGTTCATTATCCCACTCACCAGCTTGAATCCAGGATGTCTGGAGAAGCTGTTTTTCACTGTGATAAGTTTCAGGTTAACGAGTGCTGCTGTTAATTTATCTGCTAATTGTCCAGGAAGCACTATTGGAAAAATAACATCTCTGAAATCTTAAATGGATCAGAAGGAAAGGAAGTAGCCTTGGGTGACAGCCATTATGCATATGATATCTTTGGCTTGGTTCATGCACCAGCATACAGATGAGGGTGCCTTTCACATTCCTCTCCACTACAAAGAGACTATCACTCCCTTGTCACCCAGGAAAGGCCCACTGCACTCACTGCCTTTATTTTAGTTTTGCTCCTGATGTTTCCATGGTAACCTAAATACTATTCAGCACTTGCAAGCAAAAGAGTCCTTGTAGGTGCCTTTTCTTTAAAGCAAAGAATGCCGCTTGCTCGAGCAAAGGCTGATCAGAATTCGATGATTTTGTGTGCCTAATTCTGCCAGCTAATTTAAAGGTTGGATACAAGGGGAATCCTTTAAGTTTAATGGTGGAGTCATGACTTGTTGACGGTTTTATTCAGTGACCTTTTTTCTGTCTCTCTAAAATAGCTCTCAGTTTGATATGATGGGGGAGGGGAGTGATGGAGTAATAAAACTGATGTAACATTGAGCGTATTTCTATGGTGAGCTTGTCGCTGAGTAACCAGTTGCCTTGGTAACCCTCTCCTTCCCCATTCTCCACCACAACTATTCCCTAGCCACATTCTCTGCTTCAGCACTGCGTGATCTCCAGTATGGGAGGAGAATATTAAAGTATTCTTATCAAGGCTTCAGATAATGAGAAGGGCTGTGTACTACGCACTCCCAGAGGTCTAATGTCATCTGCCATATGGTCCTGAGAGACTCTCAGGGGAATCTCTAATGGCTCCACAGAAACAAATGAGATCCGAGGACTGGATGTGAACACGATTGGTTGTCCCTGACTGGCCGTTTGAGGTCGGGTGAGGGGAGGAAGACAGAACAAAAGACATACTATGGAAGAGAGACAGAGATTAATATTAACTAATGTTTAAATGCAAAGTGGTGTGTGAACACATAGTGAGTGAAAAAATGTGAATGAAAAAGCACTCATCGTGATGAGACCCCATCAGTCTTGACCTATTGCAACTTAACCAAGGAAGGATTCAGGGTCACCTGATCCAGCCTTAACATTATACTTTGTCAAAAAGTAAAGTTTTAAGCCTAATATTAAACATAGACAGGGTATCTGTCTCTTGAATTCAAACTGGAAGCTGGTTCCACAGAAAAGGGTCCTGAAAACTGAAGGCTCTGCCACCCAGAAGTAATAAATCCATAAACTAGTTTTTCTAATTTGAGAGATTTTGAAAAAAAAAAATGGAAACAAGCAGTCTGATATATTTGTTTAATATACACAGTTTAGGACTGTAGTGAATCCACGGCAGACCCGGCCACACGTTCATGCTTTCCAGCATCTTCTATTCACCACATTATTTACAAACAACGACCGCAGCTCTCCCGCTGCCAGCCGTACTCACATCAACAACAACACCTGGTATGACATAACCTACGTTCCTGTGAAGACGCTAGGAGACATCCCGATCAAATGCCCGATTCACCTCAACTGGCTCCTTATGAAGTCCCTCTCGATTAACTGAACTTCACCCTGTCTCTAAGGGTGAACCCAGCCACATTTTAGGGAATGCTAATTTCAACCATTTGTATTCGTGGCCTCATTCTTGTTGCTATTACTCAGAACTCATGACCATAAAAGGGGGTAGAGACATAGATCAACTGGTAAACTGACAGTTTTGGTTTAACGTTCAGCTCTCTCTTCATCACACCAGACTGACGCTGAACCAATCCATTTTGCCTCACTTGTGAACAAGACCCTGACATACTTAAAGTCTTCCATTTGAAGCAGCAGCTCGTCTTCATGCACTACATGCTAAATGCACTACATTTAGCATGTAATGCAAAATCCGGACCAGGATTTTGCACTACATGCTTTACCTGCTGAGAACCATGGCCTCAGACTCTTGGTTCACAACCGCTCCAGTGTAAGCCTAACCAAGCCAACAAAATCATGTCATCTGCAAAAAACAGAGATAAGATTCTGATGCTGCAAAGGTAAAAGCCTCCCACCACTTGGCGACCACGTGCTCCTAAATTTTGATTGTTTTATATTTTAAAAGCAACAGGTGAAATGGCTAGCATCAATTAACTAAAAATATTCGGCATTTATACGGATGTTACTTCGGCACATGACACATCGCACTTAAAGAGCAGTGGCCTTTTTCAATAGCTCAAGGAATGCGACAAAGAGCTTAAGTCTTTAACAACACCTCCAAAGTACCACGACCTTTCTTACTGAGCATCCGATGTGCCAGGATGAATGTAAATCACATCTTGGTTCCACACACCACTGAATGTCCTGAGGAGTTCCATGTAGGTGCACTGATGCACCAAAAACCATTTTGGTGAAACAGTTTTAGATGGTAAATGGACTGATTCTTATATAGCGCTTTTCTACTCTCCCGGAGTACTCAAAGCGCTCTATACAACATGCCTCATTCACCCATTCACACAAGCACTTCTAAACTCAAGTGCAACGTAAACTACATTCATACATATTCATACTCTGATGAATACATCGGAGGGCAACTCGGGGTTAGTATCTTGCCCAAGGATATTTGGCATGCAGACTGGGGAAGCCAAGGATTGAACCACCAACCTTCCAATCAGTAGCTGATCTGCACTACCACCTGAGCCACAGCCACCCCAGTGGCTTTAGAGTGTTTATTGCTAATGCTTCTAGGTGTAAATGTACAGTAACATATGCTGCTGCTACTAATACTGGAACAAGCCTCCCTTGTCTCTCAGTTAGTCTTCATTTGTTGTATTCGTGATTTCACACATAATTTGAAACATTCAACAGAGACTATACTCCATATCCACATGATTATGTCACATAATTTCAGCAAATTTGTCAAGTGCACATTCATTACGTCAGTCACTGACTCACACACTGAAATTTGTGAATGAAATGTATTGGACTCATTTTCTGTTATTTTACTATAAGGGGATGGTAAGCTGTGATCTTAAAGAGCTAGACATGGTGAACAATGACGAAGCATTCAAGTCGTGAAAACATTATACCCCCAGCAGCTTGGACCGCAGATATTTATGATGGGCACGATCAAACATTCATTGTCTTAATCAATGCCACTATCACATTCCTGATTAAAGAACTGTTTTAGTTTGTGTCTTTTTTGTCCAGTATTTAGTTTTATTTCCTGTCTTGACATCATGGATTTGTTTTAGTAGTCTCTTTTACACTGGTGTTTCACGTCTCCTTTGACTATTCAATGCCTCAGTCTGTTTGGTTCTCGTTTCATTGTACTGTATTACTGTCTGGCTTTACTTCTGTATTTCTTCTGCTTCTGTTTGTATTCTCATGGTCTTTGTTTTCAGCTGCCATTTAAACTGCTGCTCCAGCTGACTGAAGGTTTGTCTGTTGTTTATTAAATTTTTCTACATAGTCTGCACTTGACAGTCACACCGTGTTGTCACTCTACCTTGCTCTTTTCTTTGGTAAGGTATTGCTGCTGATGCCTCTAGCTTTCCATTTCATCGAAGTATGTATTCCACATATGCACTTCGAAGCGTGCGGAAATTCCAGGACAGAGCCAACAATAAATTACTGCAGATGGAAATATCAGGCTTTTATTTTTATTTTTTTAAATCACCACAATAGTAGTGATGTTTTTTCCATCCTGATGTTGCCTGAACATTTACTGAAGCTTTTGACAGATATTTGCAAGAGTTTATCTACTGCTCTGCTGTCACACGATTGACTGATAGGATCTTGTTCTCCACGACAAATGGTTCAAATGGAGATTAAGGTAAATTATGCTGGCAGCATTACATGTAGTATTAAATTGTTACCCTGGAGCAAAGATAAACATCTTACACAGACTAATCAATCAGCTGTATTTGTTTCCTTAAGCCTCACTGGAAAACTCCTGCTCTCAAAACCCACACGGTTGCTAATGGGGAGGCAGTAGATTCACACATCAGTATTTGAGAAGCTGATAAATAATGAGCAGAGTGAAATGAGAATACACTCGGTATCTCTAATTACTGAGGATGATTTATCCTATGGTTTGAGATTTTTTATGCGTTTAAAATGCAGTTTTGTCTTTCTTTAATTCTAACTGCCAATAATGGAGGATGTGAACTGGCAAGGTGTGCTATAAACCTTGGTTTATATTGGTGTTCAGATAGCATGCGTGTTTTTGTGCTTAGGATGGAATGTTTATATCACCAAATGTGTGTCAGAAGAAGTATGCAAGATGCTAGAGTAACTTTAATCAGAATATGTAATTTAACAAAAGCCTTTTTATTGGTTTACAATATGCCTTACTCTGTTTACACTAGTCATAGCTGTGCAGACACTAACAGGACATTATATGTTACTTTTCTAATTACACCCATTTTATTGCTATTAGACTGCAGCCCTCAGACGCCTCTGTAATATCTTCCTACAAGTGATATAGGCATTAAAACATCATTTCTACTCAGATGCTATTTCTGACAGAAGATTAGTTTCCATCCCATCAGTGGGTCTATGCTCAGACCAAACACAAATTACAAGCAGAAACCAGTGCTCCACTATGCAGGATTTTTAAAAAATGCTCACAAATTGCACATGAAGTCCTCTGAGGAGTAATTTGGGGTGGGATGTTCAGAGAACCATCCATTAGTAAAGGCTGTTACAATTTGTCAGTTTTCTCTCCATTTTCTCCCTGCTGATGATCAGGTAGAAACATTGTGAGCCCCTCTGAGCCTTGTTTTGATGATATTACCAGCTGCTCCTCAGGAACCAGTAATGAGAAGCTCTGATTAATTTATTTCTCTGGAGCAACTTCCAACTCAAGTCCCGCCAAAGCACCAAATAATCACTGTCAGTCTACAAGCATCAGAATAAAATCATGCAAATAACAACTACACTCACAAAAACACTCAGAATAAAACCGATTATAAAAGACAAATACAAATTTCCACTGTGTGGCATTTACATGAGGATTTAAAACAACTTGGTGCAGACTGAAATTTTGACAAATTTATACAAATAGGACCTTCTTGCTGTGAGGCAACAGTGCTAACCACTGTCCCACCGTTCTGGCCTGAATTACATTTCACCACCTGGCTGGGACCTTTCTCTGTGGAGTTTGTATGTTCTCCCAGTGTCTGCGTGAGTTCTCTCTGGGTACTTTGGCCTCCTCCCACAGTCCAACTGTAGTTAGGTTAGGTTCATTTGTAACTCTAAATTGCCCATGGGTGTGAATGTGAATTTGAATGATTGTCTGTGTTAGCGCTGCAACAGACTGGAGACCTGTCTAGGGTGGGGGGAAAAAAATGGACTGTCTTCCAGATCTAAGTTGACCAGACATGTCTAGACATAATGTTTATAACACTTGGTTTTAAAATTATAAAAATGAAAAAATATGTGTGAAAGATTTGTGAAAAACTAAGTACACTGCATGATTATTTACCTAATTATAAGACCTAATAAATATTCAGTTTTATTATGTTCCGCTACGTAAATTCTTATAGACTAAAAGAGGGGATGTTCATGAACTGGGGACACATGTCAGTATTCTGCCAAGTAGGTTTAGCACAAATCCAAATAACAAAATGAGACTGCTTTAAACGACTGTTTATCCATCTGAAAAATTACACAAATAATTTTGGAAAGAGAGGAGCTGCAAAAGGGGATCATCATTACTCAGATTCGGTTTCCTGATTTGGTTTTACAAGACAAGCACTTTGATAAATGTTTCATTCTGCTATTGTATTTATACAGGGCAAAAAAAGAAAATCAATGCAGCTTGAGCATGCACTAGTGTAGAGGTTAAGCAGTGTATTCTTCACCCTGGAGAATCAGTTAGAGACACTTTAAAAGTCCACCTGTCCTGTAGTTGAACCAAGAGTTCAGCTGTGGTCCATGATTAACAGCGGCTGCACATCATGTCCTTGAAGCACTGTTCACATGGCAGTAAACGACACCCAGGTTCACAACACAGACTAGGTTTGTTGCGATTACTGAGGAATGGAAGAAAACTACATAAATCTGCATCTCAGAAAATCTGTTTCCAGGAGAATGGGAAATGAGAAAACGAAAACTTGCCACTTTGTCACCATGTGACATTTATTGAAGTTAATGTTAATAGTCGTGATCTTTATTGTCTTTTAAGTCTGATTTACTTATAGTTTTATGATTGAATAATTTGCTGTACATCTTGTTTAAAGAATACAGAATACACACCTCCATGCTCCTGAAACCTAATGTATTTGAGACTTGCCTCCCAATAGTATCTGTAGAAAATAAATACTGTTGGAACAAAAGTTAAAAAAAGAATCCTTAAGAGCAGAAATACTTGCTTTGAAAGAGCCACAAGTTCATAATTTATTTGACATTAAATTTATGAAATTCTGTTATGCTTGTCTACATAGATTCTTCGTTTAAAAATACAACAACATCCAGCTTAAAAACACTTAGCTGGTCATTTTCATGCCTGAACCGGTGAAACAAAACTGGCAGAACTGTATTAGCAGTTCCGTGATATAAGAAAATTGGAATACCAAGATCGTTGATTTTAGATTATCTTTAGTTACATTTCACTGGCTACTTGGTCAGGTTTAGGATTTCAGTGATTTAATATTTCTAAAGTGTTTTGGCTGTTTAACTACATTTTGTACCAGACTGTTGGATTTATTGAAAGACTGATTGAAATCATGTTTTTTTATATTGACTTCTATTCCCAATACGAACACATTAATTTAACACTAATTCAACACAAACAACAACAGCAACAAAAATCAAATGAAGGCGTTTTTATTGTTTTTCTTGGTAGTGTTTCCCATGCTGACACTGTTGTTAGACAGCCAAGAGGAATGACAAATAGTTGAAATGAAAATACAGGTTTTGACCAGCAGGGGGTTTGCGTGCACATGAAGTCTAGACAAATAAAACGTTTTCTGAACCAACTGGATGGAAAGCTTCAAGGCTTCATCTGGTCATCACTGTTGAAGGACTCCCAGCATTGTAGAAAACTAACTTAATGGAGGGTGAAGTAATGCCAATGAAAAAATAATAAAAAAAATATTAAATAAATGGAATTTTGCTACCAGGAAACCCACAGGAAACCAACAAGCACACAGTACATAACAACAGAACTGAGGGGAGACACAGGCTGCTTCCACACAATGTAATCACAAAGAAATGAAACACTAGGATACACAGCTGAAACTAATCAAAACACTGAGACAGGGAAAGTTTGAGAATGGTATAATTGCAATCAAAACAGGAGACTATGCTAGAATACAAAACCCAAAATGAGCAGCAAACTATACAGAAACATATTACAGATCAAACATAAGTGTCAGAACTTGAAATGCTTGGTTGGAAAGCCATTACTGTGACAAGCACTACTTATGTAACTACAGCGTTACATAAAAGTGAACAGTCCAATACAAGAATATGATTTGAGTAACATGGAAGCTTCCTGTGCACTGTATATCTGAATCCCTCTAAATATCTGTCAAAATGTTGATGCTCAACAGCATTGATACACCTGGTAAAAAGCAATTCATTGCCTTACAACATACTGGTCATAGTTAAAGAATGTACCAGTGGTTCATTTGACAGACTTGAGACCTGATGACCATGAACCACAAATGCAGAAACATCTTGACATATCTATCTATCTATCTATCTATCTATCTATCTATCTATCTATCTATCTATCTATCTATCTATCTATATATATACATATAGATATATATGGTCATCAGGTTTCAAGTTCTCAAGTCTGTCAAATGAACCACTGGTACATTCATTACCTATGACCATTATGTTGTAAGACATCTGAACTTTCTTGCACACTGCATCAAACAACCTTACATCCTATGCTTTTATTATACGTTTTTTAATAAAAATGTCTGATTCTTTTTCCTGTAAAGATATAATTTAGATTTCGTTTTTTAATGATATTTTTCTTCATTCAACGATGTTCTTAAGCAGCGGGCCTAGGACTGGACAAATTTAAGAAGTTTAACTTTTTATCATTATACAACCACAGGTTTGTAAAATTTAAAATCCTTAAAACAATGTATAAACATTGAAGGCATGCATGACAATCATGCACCTTTAAAGCTATGATCTTTCAAAATGTAAAATAGTAAGATAAATTGCAATATATTTCTCTGATATAGCTTTGGAAGACTGACTAACTCACCCCTTGGCTTTTCGTATTATTAGCTCCCCAAGGAAGCCGCCTGCAACTCAGCCTGCAAATGAAACAGACAGGATGTGTATTGATAGTAACTGTGATTGCCTCGGTGGGCATCTACACATGAATCCAAGCCAGATCTAAATATAACCCACTTCTTTCCCTATACAGATGGCTGGCAGTGAACACCATCTCACAGGCTTTCAGAAGCTCATGCCTTGGTAGAGATGGTAGAGACTTTGAGGGTGTGGATGAATACAGAATGTATTTTCTTTTCTATCAATATTTAATGAAGACAATATAGCACACCAAGTATTTTCTTTCCTATTTGCCATACTCTGCAGAAATAGCTAAAAAGTGTGCTGTTATGGTCCTGGATCTTGGATCTAGAGTTTTGAGTTTTTTATTGGTTTATTTGTTACATTTTCATCATAATGTATAGTCTTTTATATTTTTGAATCTTTAGTTATTAGTTCAGTCCTTGTTCATATTAACCCTCTCAGGCTCAAATTAAGTTTTTGTTGCTAATGCACATACCTGCAGTGGTACTTCTGAGTAAAAAAAACTCATAAAATATGTATGTGGGATAATCAGGTTGTTAGCTTTTAACTGTTGCAAATCTGCAACGCCTGCCTTGAGAGGGTTAAGAGTTCTTTTGATCTGTGAGTGTTTTCTGTTTCTACCTCCTGTGTTGTTTCCTCTGTTGAGCTTATTCTTCTGTGTGTTTTCCTGTTTAGTTTAGTTTTTTGTGACAGCTGTACTATAATACTGTGGTCTGCTTCTTAATTGCTCCTGACCATTTGTATGATTATTTTAAAAGGGACTTGCACCTTTGCTGTTGTTGCAAAACTCTGCAATGAATGCAATGAACTCAATTTTTTAGTTGAAGTTTATACTGGACTGTCCCAATCTGGAATTGTCCTAGGTGAGAGAGAGGTAGGTAATCTTGTATCCTGTTGGTTTGTTATGTGTAGATTGGAGTATTTCCTAGGACCTATTCCCTTTGCCTTTGGGCTGGGAAACGGGTCCTTACTGTCATTTGTGCTTAAGCACTGAAAGACAGTTCAAAATACCCAGGTGTCTTTGAGTTGCTGGATGTGGTGCTGGAGAATGCCCTACCTGAGAATTCAGCACTGACCTAGGCAATGAAAGTGATACCTGGAGTAATGTGATTGGGAAGAATGATCTGCCTGATCTGAAAATGAGTGGGGTTCTATTTTTGGATGGTTGGTTCATAATGACCATAAAGGTGTTCATAAGTGCACATGGCACCAGGACACCTTAGATCATCATCATTAGATGTATGGCAGTACACTCTGGACATGCAGGTGAAGGAAGGAGCTGAGCTCTCAACTCATCCATTGGTTGGATCAGGTAGCAGGGGATGATGCTTAACAGGACTAGCATACCCAAATATATAGTAAAGCTATGCTGTGGAGGATCTAGCAGAGGCCCTGTTTAGTAGACCTCTTTAATTCCCTCCCAGAGCAGAACACCTCCATTAATGAGGTGGCTGCGCAGGTTTGGGCTTGGTTAGCTTGTGGGACTCAGGAAGCAACTTGGTTGATATAATTTAGCACCATAACAGTTAATTTACCCAAAAGAATTGTTTCCGTGGTGCAACCTGCTCCAGTTAGTCTCAGTTTAGTAAATATTAAGATTAACCTCTGCCAAGTTGGTGAAGCTTTCACAGTACTGTCATTTGTAAAACCACACATGTTAAACACATCCTGAATCTATGATATTATTGTAAAACCACAAATATTGATATTAATACCATTAAAATGTCTTAGCTAAAAAGCTGAGGGTAGCTCTCTCACACAGCATCAGTACCAATTTTACAACAGTAGCAGGCAAAAAGTCAGAATCTTAAAAGCAGCAGAGAGCAAGTGCACTGGAGCTGCTGATTAAATATTTATTGTATACTATACAAGACTTAAAAATCCATTTTTAAAGAGACTCTGGGACTGTGGTTGTTTTTAGTAGCCACTGTCTTTACCTAATTTCTTCCTCTAGTAAGGAGGTAGGTGACGCTCCTTTCACTACAACTATGATGGGAGTCCTCACATGCTCATTCCCATTCTGCTTTAATTTTTTTTTCAGCTCAAAGCATTTTATCTGGTGACATTGTCAAGTGTTTTTCTTAAAAGTTAGCAGTAAGAAACAGTTTTTAACAGCTTTATATAGCATTATTATCACGTTGACCTTCAGATCAATCTATTGTCCTTGAAGGAGAGGTCAGAGGTAAAATGCAAGATAAAGAATGTACCACGTCATGGTACATTCTTTATCTTGACACTACCCCACTTAAGAGTAATGGTTATAAAAGTTACAATGCCTTTTTGTCCATTTTCAACCAATGAATCACTTAGTTGACCTTGAAGACCTTGGTGGATGTAAGCCAAATTTTATTGGATTGCTAACATTATCCCACCCTACAGAGGCTTAGTTTTATAAGAATTCATTCAAAACTTTTCAAGTTATCATGTTTGAATCAGACACATGCACACAAGCACTACCACCTCCTTGGGGGATGTAATAATGTTTACACAGAGGGTACAAACCCCAATCTCCCAGGTAAAGCCCAGTCTCCACTGGGGCCCCTATATGGGCTTTCAATCCATAGAAACCCCTTGTGGTGCTCATAATAATTTTGCACTTTTTGTCCCCTAAGAAAGATTTCTGTGAGCACCCTAGAGTGGATTCGCTCACTGGAAACCATGTAGTATAACCAATAGGCCTCTCAAAGCAGTTTTGTCCTTTTTGCACCATGGTGGGTTAGATTATGCAGACACTACAGTAGTTTTAATTAAATTCAGTTTTATTTTGACAGTGCCAAATCACAACAATAGTCACCTTAAGGTGCTTTATATTGTAAGGTGATGATGCTTTTACCACATAAGGACTGCATTTGCTTTGTGTGGGCAATTGACACTGGGCTTTCTTCTCTCTACCTAGCAGGAAACCCATAAAAGGCACAAAAAACCCACTTGAGCCCAGGTGAGATAAGCATGGGTTTGCCCTTCCTACAGTTCACCTACATCTGCCAGGTGTAGGCCCACACGGCATGTTTGCTAGGTGATTTTAGTATCTGTGCCTGTGCACGTCTACAGTTTAAAGAGAAAGGTCTACAGAGCGTAACAAACTAAAGACTTAATAACCCCGCCTCCAAAAAACCAAAAACAAAATACATAAAACTCAGAACAAAAATAAAGAAAAACCCATCACAAACAATTGAAAATGCATTATGGTAAATGGTCCAATTCTTATATAGTGCTTTTCTACTCTCCCGGAGTACTCAAAGTGCTGTATACAACATGCCTCATTCACCCATTCACACCCACTCATGCAAGCACTTCTAAACCCAAGTGCAAACTCACCAACATTCACATACATTCACACTCCAATGAATGCATCGAAGGGCAACTTCGGTTAGTATCTTGCCCAAGGATATTTGGCATGCAGACTGGGGAAGCCAATGATTGATCCACCAACCTTCCAATCAGTAGCTGAACTGCTCTACCTTTTTGTGGGAAGTTTTATTGTTGAGCAATGTTTTATATTGCCTTCCACTTCTAATCATTTGCATTTTCAAAACAATAATCCAAAGCTGACCTCAGAACTAAACCCAACTGAAATTGAAGAAGAGGGTTTTTGGATCTGGAAACAAAAAGGAGAGTGCAAAAGGAGAGAAATCAGGAAGGGGGAAAGGACAGCCACAGGAGAAAGCATGGAGGAGCATCCATCCATCCATCCATCCATCCATCCATCCATCCGTCCATCCTCTTATCCAGGGCCGGGTCGTGGGGGCAGCAGCCTAGGAGAGAGGCCCAGACCTCCCACTCCCCAGCCACCTCAACTACTCTGACCCACTCCCTATCACCCTATCACCCTATCGCTGATTCTCATTCCCACCATTTCACACTCGCCTTTGAACCATTCCAGTGCGAGCTGGAGGGCATCACCCAATGAAGCCAACAGAACCACGTCATCCGCGAAAAGCAGAGATGAGATTCTGAGACCACCCAAGCGAAAGCCTTTTGCCACTTGGTTACGCCTAGAAATTCTACCCATAAAAATTACGAACAGAATTGGTGACAAAGGGCAGCAGTGGAGGAGCCCATCACCCATTTGGAACAAGTGCAACTTTTTGTCGGCTATGCGGACCAAGCTCTCACAATGGTTGTATAAGAATCGAATGGCCTGTAGCGATGAGCCGGACACCCCATACTCCCAGAGCACCTCCCACAGGACAGTCGAGGGACACTGTCGAATGTGTTCTCCATGTCCACAAACTTGTGGACTTGGAAGAGCATCTCTCTGAGATAAATACTAGTAAGGTCTAAAGGCATCTCAAAACAATCTAAGTCCATGGTAAGGGGAACAGAAGATGCATCCATCTTCTGTTGGATATATATATATATATATATATATATATATATATATATATATATATATATATATATATATATATATATATATTATATA